>NC_060196.1:19233368-19538070 GCF_021184085.1 Oncorhynchus gorbuscha | reverse complement strand
CCCTAAGTTTTAGATGCACTATTGTTAAGTGACTGTCCCACTGGATGTCATAAGGTGAATGCACCAATTTGTAAGTCGCTCTGGATAAGAGCGTCTGCTAAATGACTTAAATGTTAAATGTTATGTTAAATGTTCTCAACTAACATCAAGGCGGTGGTCCGTTCCTGTAGGTTCATGCTCTACAACATCCGCAGAGTACGACCCTGCCTCACATAGGAAGCGGCGCAGGTCCTAATCCAGGCACTTGTCATCTCCCGTCTGGATTACTGCAACTCGCTGTTGGCTGGGCTCCCTGCCTGTGCCATTAACCTGTTAAGACTCTAGGGGCAGTATTTCATTTTTGGATAAAAAGACATGCCCGTTTTAAGCGCAATATTTTGTCACGAACAGATGCTCGACTATGCTTGGAATTGATAGTCTTGGAAAGAAGACACTCAGACGTTTCCAGAACTGTAAAGATTTTCACTGTGAGTGCCATAGAACATAATCTACAGGCAAAACCAAGATGTTTGAGTGACCAGGAAATCAACAGGATTTCTGGAGGCACGTTTTCCATGATCTCCTTATATGGCTGTGAATGCGACAGGAATGAACGGACACTTCCTATCGTTTCCCCCAGGTGTCTGCAGCATTGTGACGTATTTGTAGGCATATCATTGGAAGATTGACCATAAGAGCCTACAATTACCAAGTGTCCCGCACGGTGTCTGCGTGGAAATTGGTGCGCAAAAGTCACCTACCAGTATTTTTCCATCCGAATCAGAGAAGAATGCACGCTTCCAGGGAAGGGATTTCAATGAAGAGATATATGACAAAACACCTTGAGGATTGATTCAAACAATGTTTTCCATGTTTCAGTCGATATTATGGAGTTAATTCGGAAAAAAGTTTGACGTTTAGGTGACTGAATTTTCGGTTAGTTTCGGTAGCCAAATGCATAGTAACAAAACGGAACGTTGTGTCCTACACAAGCATCTTTCAGGAAAAACTGGACATCTGCTATGTAACTGAGAGTCTCCTCATTGAAACATCTGAAGTTCTTCAAAGGTAAATTATTTTATTTGATCCCTTTGCTGGTTTTTGTGAATGTTGCGTGCTAAATGCTAACGCTAAATGCTAAGCTAGCTATCACCACTCTTACACAAATTATTGATTTTCTCTGGTTCTAAAGCATATTTTGAAAATCTGAGACGACAGGATTGTTAAGAAAAGGATAGGCTTGAGGATAGGCATATTTATTTAATTTAATTTGCAATTTTCAGAAATCGCTAATTTTGCGTTATGGTAATGAGCTTGAGGTTGTAGTCACAATCCCGGATCCGGGATGGGGCGGACTAAGAGGTTAAACCCCTACAACTCATCCAGAACGCCGCAGCCCGTCTGGTGTTCAACCTTCCCAAGTTCTCTCACGTCACCCCGCTCCTCCGCTCTCTCCACTGGCTTCCAGTTGAAGCTCGCATCCGCTACAAGACCATGGTGCTTGCCTACGGAGCTGTGAGGGGAATGGCACCTCAGTACCTCCAGGCTCTTATCAGACCCTACACCCAAACAAGGGCACTGCGTTCATCCACCTCTGGCCTGCTCGCCTCCCTACCACTGAGGAAGTACAGCTCCCGCTCAGCCCAGTCAAAACTGTTCACTGCTCTGGCCCCCCAATGGTGGAACAAACTCCCTCACGACGCCAGGACAGCGGAGTCAATCACCACCTTCCGGAGACACCTGAAACCCCACCTCTTTAAGGAATACCTAGGATAGGATAAGTAATCCCTCTCACCCCCCCCCCTTTAAGATTTAGATGCACTATTGTAAAGTGACTGTTCCACTGGATGTCATAAGGTGAATGCACCAATTTGTAAGTCGCTCTGGATAAGAGCGTCTGCTAAATGACTTAAATGTAAATGTAAATATCCATGCGCGACTTGAACCCATTGATAAAGGTGAACAACATTTAATGGGGCTGAGGTTGCAATACCTACAGCTTCCACACGTTGTCTAGAGTCTTGTCATTTGCCTACTATTTGTTTTTCTTGGTCAAACAGACGCAAGGCAGCGCATTTCTTCCGGTCTCCGACCGGATATTTTGGTTGAGGTTTACCGGGACATTATTTCCAGACGGACAGCTAAAGAATATACTTCACCTCGTGATCAATTTGATCGCTTATTAACATTTACTAATACCTAAAGTTACATTACAAAAGTATTTCGAAGTGTTTTGTGAAAGTTTATCGTCGACTTTTTTAATTTAAAAAAATTACGTTATGTTATAAGACGCCATTTTTTTCCGTTTATCACACAGTCTTCATAGATCGATATCTAGGCTATATATGGACCGATTTAATCGGAAAAAAAGACCCAATAGTGATTATGGGACATCTAGGAGTGCCAACAAAGAAGATGGTCAAAGGTAATGAATGTTTTATATTTTATTTGTGCGGTTTGTGTAGCGACGACTATGCTAATTATTTTGTTTACGTCCCCTGCGGGTCTTTTGGGGTGTTACATGCTATCAGATAATAGCTTCTCATGCTTTCGCCGAAAAGCATTTAAAAAATCTGACTTGTTGCCTGGATTCACAATGAGTGTAGCTTTAATTCAATACCCTGCATGTGTATTTTAATGAACGTTTGAGTTTTAACTAGTACTATTAGCATTTAGCGTAGCGCATTTGCATTTCCAGATGTCTAGATGGGACGCCTGGGTGTCAGGTAGGAGCAAGAGGTTAAATAAGCATGCCCCATTCAAAAAATGTAGAACCAGGACCAGATATAGCCCTTGGTTCTCTCCAGACCTGACTGCCCTTGACCAGCACAAAAATATTCTGTGGCGTTCTGTATTAGCATTGAATAGTGATATGCAACTTTTCAGGGAAGTTAGGAACAAAGTTAGGAACAAATATACACAGGCAGTTAGGAAAGCTAAGGCCAGCTTTTTCAAGCAGAAATTTGCATCCTGTAGCACAAACTCAAAAAGGTTCTGGGACACTGTAAAGTCCATAAAGAATAAGAGCACCTCCTCCCAGCTGCCCACTGCACTGAGGCTCGGAAACACTGTCACCACCGATAAATCCACTATAACTGAGAATTTCAAGAAGCATTTTTCTACGGCTGGCCATGCGTTCCACAGGGCTACCCCTACCCTGATCAACAGCCCTGCACCCCCCACAGCAACTCGCCCAAGCCTCCCCCATTTCTCCTTCACCCAAATCCAGATAGCTGATGTTCTGAAAGAGCTGCAAAATCTGGACCCCTACAAATCAGCCAGGCTAGACAATCTGGACACTCTCTTTCTAAAATGATCTGCCGAAATTGTTGCAACCCCTATTACTAGCCTGTTCAACCTCTCTTTTTTTCCGTCTGAGATTCCCATAGATTGGAAAGCTGCAGTGGTCATCCCCTCTTTAAAGTGGGAGACACTCTAGACCCAAACTGCTACAGACCTGTATCTATCCTACCCTGCCTTTCTAAGGTCTTCGAAAGCCACGTTAACAAACAGATTACCGACCATTTCGAATCCCACCGTACCTTCTCCGCTATGCAATCTGGTTTCAGAGCTGGTCATGGATGCACCTCAGCCACGCTAATGGTCCTAAACGATATCATAACCGCCATCGATAAAAGTCAATACTGTGCAGCCGTATTCATCAACCTGGCTAAGGCTTTCGACTCTGCCTCGCCTGGTTCACCAACTACTTCTCTGATAGAATTCAGTGTGTCAAATCGGAGGGCCTGTTGTCCGGACCTCTGGCAGTCTCTATGGGGGTGCCACAGGGTTCAATTCCCTGGCTGACTTTCTTCTCTGTATACATCAATGATGTGGCTCTTGCTGCTGGTGATTCTTTGATCCACCTTTACGCAGACAACACAATTCTGTATACCTCTGGCCTTTCTTTGGACACTGTGTTAATTAACCTCCAGACAAGCTTCAATGCCATACAACTCTCCTTCCGTGGCCTCCACCTGCTCTTAAATGCAAATAAAATGCTCTTCAACTGATCGCTGCCCGCACCTGCCTGCCCTTCCAGCATCACTACTCTGGACGGTTCTGATTTAGAATATGTGGACAACTTCAAATACCTAGGTGTCTGGGTAGACTGTAAACTCTCCTTCCAGACTCACATTAAGCATCTCCAATCCAAAATTAAATCTAGAACCGGCTTCCTATTTCGCAACTAAGCATCCTTCATTCATACTGCCAAACATACCCTCGTAAAACTGACCAACCTACCGATCCTCGACTTTGGCGATGTCATTTACAAAATAGCCTCCAAACCTCTACTCAAGAAATTGGATGCAGTCTATCACAGTGCCATCCGTTTTGTCACCAAAGCCCCATATACTACGCACCACTGCGACCTGTACTCTCTCGTTGGCTGGCCCTCGCTTCATACTTGTTGCCAAACCCACTGGCTCCAGGTCATCTACAAGTCTCTGCTAGGTAAAGCCCCACCTTATCTCAGCTCACTGGTCACCATAACGGCACCCATCTGTAGCACGTGCTACAGCAGGTATATCTCACTGGTCACCCCCAAAGCCAATTCTTCCATTTGGCAGTCTCTCCTTACAGTTCTCTGCTGCCAATGACTGGAACGAACTGAAAAAATCACTATATCTCCCCCACAAGCTTTAAGCACCAGTTGTCAGAGTACCTCACAGATCACTGCACCTGTACATAGCCCATCTGTAAATAGCCCATCCAACTACCTCATTCCCATACTGTATTTATTTATTTATCAGAGATTTCGCCCAGTGTGTGGATCTGGACAATGTGCCCAGTCACCTTGCATTAGGCTACCGCACAGTGAGGCAGCAGCGGGCCCAGTAGATCCGCCAATCACCGGTGGCGAGTCCACCCGGTGGGGGATATCCTGGGCTAGGAAGCCCAGCGCATCTAGACGTTATGTCGCAGCGCAGATACCGACCTCCAACTTCCACCACACAGCAAAGCAAGGCAGGATATTCGTTCCAACGTGTCTAGACAGTCTGACACAGCACAGAAGTATCCTCTCTTGGCTTTCAGGGAGGGCACCCCACCGGCACTATCACAATAGTAGCCATATCTAGGAAATCCAAAGTTCCAAAGGCTGGGCCTAATATAGTGAATAAGAGGTCATATAATACATTTTGTAGTGAGTGTTATGTTGTGTTTTTTTGATGTGAAGAATATTTGTTGGTCCGTTGTGTGTAATGACGAGCAACCAGACGTTGCACTTGACACATTTATGAAATTGCTTATCCCAGTAACTAATACGCATGCACATAGGTCTGGCTCGACAACCAATTTGCAAACATACTGCAAATTGAGATATCATGTGACTAAACTGAATAAAAACAAGAAGAAACTACACTATGAAACAAAGATAAATGACATCACCATAACTGAAATTTTGGACAAAAAGGCAAACTCCGCTCCATCATTCATTGAATCAGATCGATCATTCATCACAACACCCACTGATATTGTCAACTACTTTAATGATTTTTTAATTGGCATAATTAGCAAACTTAGGCATGACATGCCACCAACAAACGCTGACACTGCACATCCAAGTATATCTGACCAAATTATGAAAGACAAGCTGTCACACCCTGATCTGTTTCACCTGTCTTTGTGCTTGTCTCCACCCTTGACCCCAAGCCTGCCTGATGTCCTGTACCTGCCTGACTCTGACCTGATCACGAACCTGCCCTCAACCTGCCCTTTGCCTGCCCAGTGTTTCTAATAAATCATCTGAGAACTGTACTATCCGCCTCTCGTGTCTGTATCTGGGTCATAATACAAGCATTATTATTTAGAATTCTGTAAAGTAATGACAAGCCACCGGGGTCTGACAACTTGGATGGAAAATTACTGAGGATAATAGCGGACGATATTGCCACTGCTGCTTGCCATATCTTCAATATAGGCCTACTAGAAAGTGTGTGCCCTCTGGCCTGGAGGGAAGCAAAAGTTATTTGCCTACCTAAGAAGAGTAAAGCCCCCTTTACTTGCTCATAGCCCACCAATCAGCCTGTTACCCTTAGTAAACTTTTTTAAAAATTGTGTTTGACCAGATACAATGCTATTTTACAGTAAACAAATTGACAAGACTTTCAGCATGCTTATAGGGAAGGACATTCATCAAGCACAGCACTTACACACATTACTGAGGATTGGCTGAGAGAAATGGACGATAAAAAGATTGTTGGGGCTGTTTTTTTCGACTTCAGTGCGGCTTTTGACATTATCGATCATAGTCTGTTGCTGGAAAAACGTATATGTTATGACTTTACACCCCCTGCTATAATGTGGAGAAAGAGTTACCTGTCTAACAGAACACAGAGGGTGTTCTTTAATGGAAGATTTTTTTCAATCTTTATTTACAACATGCCACTGGCTTTGAATAAAGCACGTCAGCTACTACATCGACTGAAATGACTGCAACACTTAACAAAGAGCTGCAGTTAGTTTCAGAATGGGTGGCAAGGAATAAGTTTGTGATAAATATTTCAACAACTAAAAGTTATGTATTTGAGACAAATCGTTCACGAAACCCTAAACCTCAATAATGTGGAAATTGAGAAAGTTGAGGAGACTAAACTGCTTGGTGTAAGCCTGGATTGTAAACCTGGTTTGTAAACTATCATGGTCAAAACATATTGATACAATAGTAGCTTGGATGGGGTGAAGTCTGTCCATAATAAAGCACTGCTCTGCATTCTCAACAGCACTTCTAACAAGGTAGGTCCTACAGGCCCTAGTTTTGTCGCAGCTGGACTACTGATCAGTCGTGTGGTCAGGTGACACAGAGGGACTTAGGAAAATTGCAATTTGCTCAGAACAGGGCAGCACAGATAGCCCCTGGATAAACACAGGGAGCTAAACATTAATAATGTGCATGCCAATGTCACCTGGCTTAAAGTGGAGGAGAGATTGACTTCATCACTACTTGTATATGTGAGAGGTATTGACATGTTAAAAACTTCTTAGGGCTGCAATTCCGTTAACGGGATCGATATGACAACAGCCAGTGAAAGTGCAGGGCACCAAATTCAAAACAACAGAAGTCTCATAAATAAAATTCCTCAAGCATACAAGTATCTTACACCATTTTAAAGGTAATCGTGTTGTGTCCAAATAGGCTTTACAGCGAAAGCACCACAAACGATTATGTTAGGTCAGAGCCAAGCCACAGAAAAACACAGCCATTTTTTTCAGTCAAAGAGATGAGTCAAAAAAGCACAAATAGAGATAAAGTGAATCACTAACCTTTGATGATCTTCATCAGATGACACTCATAGGACTTCATGTTACACTATACATGTATGTTTTGTTTGGTAAAGTTCATATATATATAAAAAAAATCTCAGTATACATTGGGCGCGTTATGTTCAGTAGTTCCAAAAACATCCAGTGATTTTGCAGAGAGCCACATCATTTTACAGAAATACTCATCATAAATGTTGATGAAAATAGAAGTGTTATACATGGAATTAAAAATATACTTCTCCTTAATGCAACCGCTGTTTCAGATTTCCAAAAAGCTTTATAGAAAAAGCAAACCATGCTATAATCTGAGAACAGCGCTCAGAGAACAAATACATATATCCGCCATGTTGGAGTCAACAGAAGACAGAAATAACATTATAAATATTCACTTACCTTTGATGATCTTCATCAGAATGCACTCCCAGGAAACCCAGGTCCACAATAAATGTTGATTTGTTCGATAACGTTATGTCCAAATAGCTACTTTTGTTAGTGTGTTTGGTAAACAAATCAATACTCACGAAGTTGCAGAAGAAATGTCAAAATGTTCCTTTACAGACCGTAGAAACTTGTCAAATGATATATGGAATCAATCTTTAGGATGTTTTTAACATAAATCTTCAATAATATTCCAACCGGAGAATTCCTTTGTCTTCTGAAAAGCAAAGGAACGGGAGATACCTCTCGTGTGAAATGCGCGTGACCAGCGCATGACTGCTGCCAGACCTCTGACTCAATCAACTCTCATTCCCCACTTCACAGTAGAAGCCTCAAACAAGTTTCTAAAGATGGTTGGCCTTAGGAAGTGCAAGATGACCAATATCCCACTGTATCTGAGTTGAAAATCGACCAACCTCAGATTTCCCACAAGTTCTGTTTTACTCACAGACATCATTCAAACAGTTTTAGAAACTTCAGAGTGTTTTCCAATACTAAGAATACTATGCATATATTAGGAACTGGGACTGAGGAGCAGGCAGTTTACTCTGGGCACCTCTGGGCACCTTTTCATCCAAGCTACTCAATACTACTCAATAAACGCACTAAGCTGTCTGTTTGAATTACTGGCATTCAACTCGGACACCCATGCATACCCCACAAGACATTCCACCAGAGGTATCTTCACAAGTCCAGAACAGACCATGGGAGGCGCACAATACTACATAGAGCCATGACTACATGGAACTCTATTCAACATCAAGTAATTCATGCAAGCAGTAATATTAGATAAAAAAAAACATTTTGTTTACTTTCTTTAAAAAAAGAGCCAATTAAAGAGCATTCTCTAGTGTGGTTGTAAGAGTAATGTGTTGTGTGCGGTCCAGGATAGGGAAGGATGAGGGACTGAGGGAGGGAGAGGTGTGGAGAGTGTGAACGGAAAAGGCTGAGGGGGTTAGGTAACCTTATAACCCCACGGTGGCCATCACAGTGGGGCATCCAGGTCAGACACCAGGGCACCAACAACAGCACAGCAGGACCAGGCAAGAACACAAGTCAGCACAGACACGCATGCAGGAACACACACACACCCGGGTCTCCTGCCGTCACAATACTGTGATAGCCCGCAGAACTAAAGCCTAGACATTATGCTGGTAAGCCAACACAAGTCTTAAGGCGTCAGGTCACTCATCAAGTGTGTTTCTGAAGCATCTCTTTTACATAAACACTCGCAATAAACACTCTATTAAGCCATTTGCACATTTTTCCTACATCTTTTGCACCATTAAACTACGTTCTCTGGTTGATCTGAACAATATGCAAAGGATCTCTGTCTGTCTGTCTGTCTGTCTGTCTGTCTGTCTGTCTGTCTGTCTGTCTGTCTGTCTGTCTGTCTGTCTGTCTGTCTGTCTGTCTGTCTGTCTGTCTGTCTGTCTGTCTGTCTGTCTGTCTGTCTGTCTGTCTGTCTGTCTGTCTGTCTGTCTGTCTGTCTGTCTGTCTGTCTGTCTGTCTGTCTGTTTGCTTTTCCTAGGGTATCTAACAAGGCTTTTCATAAATTAGAACACCAAGTCCACAAAACAAGTCTGCTTTCTGTTTATGTAACAAAAAGTGTATTTTTTGGAGGGCAAAACAAACAAGGGCTTGAGAGGCCATTATTGGAGGGCATCTGAGAGGGCAGTGCTGGGTTGGCAGTGCCCTCTGCCAAGTTACTTGGTCCTTTCTAGCTCAGTTGGCAGAGCATGGCGATGGTAACGCCAAGGTAGTGGGTATGATTCCTGGGACCACCCATACGTCAAATGTATGCACGCACGACTGTAAGTTGCTTTGGATAAAAGCATCTGTAAAATGGCATATATTATTGTTAGTAGTCTTCAGAAGCAGTTATCAAGGGAGTGTGCTTTTTGGGACACAACCACTCTTGTACAACCCAGCCCAGCATGGGGTGACCATTTCCATGGCACAGGGGTCATTGTGATGTCAGAGGCTGGGCCCTGGGTTATTATTTGGGGTCAGGGGTTCAGAGGAGATGGTGTAACATGTAGCAGGGAAAGAAACCCACTACGGCTACAACTGAAACCCTCAGAGAGCCCAGCCAACAATAATACCACAAGTACGACCAATAACAACATGTTAAAAAACAAGCAAAAAAAAGATGTATATACAATACTGTATAGTAAGTCCCTTTCATTTACACAGGAAATCTATATAACCATATAAAGTTGAATGAAGGACAAATAAATACTCACTCATTTAAGTAAATACATTTGATGGCCTTCTATTGGAGCACAAGTGGAGGACAATAGGGTCCAACAATCTTCGAGGTAAAAAATATTATACTTTCACTTTTTGAACAATGAAAGATAGAATGTATGCACACATGACTGTAAGTCGCTTTGGATAAAAGCGTCTGCTAAATGGCATATATTATTATTATATTATGATAGAAGACTTAGGAAGCTGCTTTTTACTGCAAGTAAAAAGACTGCATTATGAGTGCTCCTAGGAATCCTGGCTCCATGTACTGTGAGAAACAAAGTCTGAGAGTTCTTTAGGGGCAAACATGCTTGATCAAAATTGACTTGCATACATCGTTTGTGAGTTATATGTATGTTTGTGTGTTTGTAAGCATGACAATCTTATGGTCTGATAAAACCAAGATAGAAACTATTTGGCCTGAATGCCAAGAGTCACGTCTGGAGGAAACCTGGCACCATCCCTAAGGTGAGGCATGGTGGTGGTAGCATCATGCTGTGGGGATGTTTTTCAGTGGCAGGGACTGGGAGACTAGTCGGCATCGAGGGAAAGATGAATGGAGCAAAGTGCTCAGGACCTCAGACTGGGGCGAAGGTTCACCTCCCACGGGACAACGACCCTAATCACACAGCCAAGACACCGCAGGAGTGGCTTCGGGACAAGTCTCTGAATGTCCTTGAGTAGCCTAGCCAGAGCCCGGACTTGAACCTAATCTAACATCTCTGGAGAGACCTGAAAATAGCTTTGCAGCGACTCTCTCCATTCAACCTGACAGAGCTTGAGAGAATCTGCAGAGAAGAATGGGAGAAACTCCCCAAATACAGGTGTGCCAAGCTTTTAGTGTCATATCCAAGAAGACTCAAGGCTGTAGTTGCTGCCAAAGATGCTTCAACAAAGTACTGGGTAAAGGGTCTAAATACTACATTTGCAAACATTTGGAGAAAAAAAACTGTTTTTGCTTTGTCATTATGGGGTATTGTGTGTAGATTGATGAGGGAAAAATCTATTTAATCAATTTTAGAATTTAAGCTGTAATGCAACAATGTGGACATATTTTGAAAAAGTGAATACTTTCCAAATGCACTGTAAATACAGATATAGTACGTACATATACAGTACGTATACAAAGCTGAAAGAAATTACTTCAAAACAGGTAAAAACTGAGATATTGAAATTCTTGCTGCTCCCTCTGCACTGTGGTAAATAACGTCGAACTGAAAAACAGAGTGAGAGAGAGATAAAGAGAATTCTCCATCGTTTGCCGAGACAAGACACCCAGAGATAACTTGGTGAATGGTCCTCTTATTCCCTTTCTCTATCCCATCCCAGGGTAAAAGAGTAGAGATGGAGGGATAAAAAAGAGCCTAACTAGATGCACATTTTACATTGAAAACTGTATTGTTCGCCTCCTAATCTGGCCCACCATCTGAGAGGAGTGCCGTGCGTGTCGGAGAAGGGAGGCCTGAATGGGAGGACGAGAGCCAGGAGCGCTGGGACAGGGGACTGGGGGCGAAGGGGAGTAACTGGGGGGAGGACGGGGAGGGTGGCTAGGCTTTGGCTTTACGGAGGGGATCAGGGTGGGTGGAAGTTCAGAATGGATGTTTCTTTTTCTCCAAAAAGGGGGGAACTTTGTATTTGACTGTTGTTTGTATCTGTCTTTCAGGGGGCCTGATCCCCGCCAGGCCGTCCAGGACGTACTGGGAGATGCCCTGTGTGTGTGAGAGAGTGTGAGAGAGTGTGTGAGAGAGTGTGAGAGAGTGTGAGAGAGTGTGTGTGAGAGAGAGAGAGAGAGAGAGAGAGAGAGAGAGAGAGAGAGAGAGAGAGAGAGAGAGAGAGAGAGAGAGAGAGAGAGAGAGAGAGAGAGAGAGAGAAAGTTTGGATCTGCCCCTCTCCTTCCCTACAGCTGCAGGCTCAGAGGATTAGGCGTCATCCACAAGGCAACATTACAACAAGTAGCCTTTGAACAAAAGTCATGGATACTATTAATGAGATGGTAATCCTTAATGGAGCTACCTCCCAGTAGTGATTATACTCACATGGGAAGAATGTCCGAAAGTCCTGGACGCAACTCCCTCAACAACACTGTGGCCATTGTTATTGTTACCATAGGCCCTGGTCCGAGGCCTAAAACCAAGTTGTACTGCTATTGCCCCAACCATCAATACATGTATGCATGCACACACACACACATGCGTATATGCACACGCTCGCTCACTCCTACACACACACTCTCACGCACACCTCTGCCTCCTTGCTCTCCACAGCACCCTTCCCTCCACCCCTATCACCCTATGAATAAAAAATGAAAACCCCAAAAATGGACAGAGAGAAAAAGGGAAGGCGAGGGGGGGGGTCCTGGCGTGGATTTCTCCCCCTGTGGTTCCCACACACGGATCTGAGCTGGAGCCGAACGTTTTCCTGTTCCCTCCCTCTCCCCTCCTCTCCTCCTTACCGGGAAGACCACACAAACACTGGATGATTTAATCGGAGCCTGTTTAAGCAGTTATCACCGCCACCTCAGAGACGGAGGATAAGGATGACATCTTTTTTGTTTTGGCTGCATCTTTCTTTGGCTGCATCTTTCTTGGGGGGATTCCAGGAGTCAGAGAGTGGCCTCTGTATGCCTGAGTAAATGCCTCCACCCGTTCCACGGACCTATGTCACATCAGCGGTGTTTAACCCCTCCAAAACCTTTGAGTCCTTTAAATCCCAATTATTCCGTCACACACTCTTATGGCCTCTCATTAACACAATCACTGTTGAAACTGATCTAAGTGTGGACAATTCTAAAGCATTCATTTTTCAGTAAATACGACAGATACGACCTTTTGTCAAAAAAGTGTCACCCAAAATTGTACCTTGCAGGCCAAATTCATGCTTCATGCAAAATTCATGCCAAAATCATGCTTTTAATCATGCTTTCAAAATGTCTTGATGGCGACATCCTAAAGACTCGGTCAGGGGCGCTAGTTCAGTGTCATTGGCTATGTGTGCACGTCATGGTTCACCAGCATCCCCGAACATCTAAAGAATAAACTACAGACCAGTCAAAACATGCGTGTTTTGTTTCAGCAATATGAGGTAGATATAAAGTAAGAAAGTAAACAGCATAGTGGGTACATTTCTGCAAAAACTACGAGCGTTGAAGTGCGAGGCTGAACTCTTCCGCTGTTTTGGTCCCCTGGCCACCACTCTGTACACAGTGTGAAGTTAGCATGTGCACATGCGCAGTGACTGAGTCATTTTGCTACCTTTAAACTCGCTCTATGTACTAATCTGGAGGCTGAGCGATTTAATCTGCTCGGCTGGAAATCGGTAGAGTAAAGGGTTGTATTAATTGAACTTGGTCTGGTCCAAATCATTATTACCGACACAGCTCCCAGGTAGCCTACCTATCCAATGATTTGACTTTTATTATGAGATGTTCACCAGAGACTCTGATATTGACCGTTTCAAATGTAAGACTATCCGGTAAGAACACTTTTCTATATAGTGTTACTTTTGAGTGGAGCAAACTACTACAACAACTTAAAGCTATACCAACCTGTCTGATGTCTGCATCTATAATGTATCAATTCCTGTATCTATGTAATGTGTTTTACCATGCACTTTAAGGGACCACAATGGAAACAAGTAATTGACTTTATTGCGTGATTCCCATGTTTCAAAAATTTATGTACTGTGTGTATGTATATATTTTTTTACTGTCAAATAAAATCCATCAATAAATCAACCTTTAAATAATAATACAATTATGATCAGATTATATTAGTGAATCAGAGTTGCCTCTTGTTGTCTGATGTATTATTAGTGAATCAGAGTTGTCTGATGTTGATGTACATTTTGGGGATAGGGTAAAGTTGTCCTTAGAGTAGACGCTGATCTTGGGAGAGTTTTGAATTCACAACACTATTGGTTACGGTTAGGATTGGGGGATGGAGGCTGATTCGTTATCTGCACCTAGGGGAATCTTGTCTCATGCTGGTTGATATGTTATCTGCTTTCCATCCAAAACATGTCACTCAGGACCGAAAAGGATGGCCTTCGCAAGTGTATGTAATACCAAAGTAGAAACACAACAGGCACACTGATTGGCTGGCGTATATTGAACTACATTGTTGTGGTTGTCTCAGTTGTTGTTTGAGATTGATTAGGTTTGTACTCGATACCATAGGGAAATGAGAACATGAGTTGTTTGGAGTAGTTGTCTGAACATAAGTTAAGTTTGTTAATTATTCTCACTGTGTTTGTGTCACAAACCAAGTTTTGGATATGGTATGTAATTAGCAGACGTTAATTCCAAAACAATTTATCCAACATTTCAAACATTCAGCCGCCTCTGGAGCAGGCCTCTGTATGGACAGCCCAGGGCCCTGCCTGACTGATATGTCAAAGTTGAGGACAAACAGGAAGAAAAGGGAGTGAAAATACCACACAGGCACTGACACAGGGGATCAATCCGATTGAAATTATTTAGCTTTTTCTCCGGTTTGAATAAAAATGAGCGCGCTAGACAGTGGAGCAGTTTGATTAGGGAGATCCTAAGTCCCCCGGAGTCTCGGGTGGCTTTTCTCTCCTCCATTGCTAGCATAAAAGTTCTCTTTCTCTCTTTTCAGGGCTCCCTTGGTACCCAGGCCTTTCCACACTGTTGGTATTACAAAATCCCCATTCAAAATAACCCTTGTCACCTGTCAACTAAGCCAGGCTGGTTTTCTAGGTCTTTATCCCACACACACACACACACACACACACACACACACACACACACACACACACACACACACACACACACACACACACACACACACACACACACACACACACACACACACACACACACACACGTGCACACACACATTCACACACACACACACACACACACACACACACACACACACACACACACACACACACACACACACACACACACACACACACACACACACACACACACACACACACACACACACACACACACACACACACACACACACACACACACACACACACGCACACGCACACGCACACGCACACGCACACGCACACACACAAACGTGCACACACACATTCACACACACACACACACACACACACACACACACACACACACACACACACACACACACACACACACACACACACACACACACACACACACACACACACACACACACACACACACACACACACACACACACACACACACAGAGACACAGACACATCCACAAATCCAAACCACACACACCCACCCACGCTCACACACTAAAACCACATGTCTGAGAGAAGTTACTATAGCAGTTTAAAATTCATTACCCTGTTCAATTTAAGAAACGTTTACACTGGGATGGCTACTTGGGGGTTCACGTGCATAAGATGCTGTCCTCTCACTCGCCCATCGCGTTTAACCTTGTTGACCTATATATCTTCAACCCTAACTTTGTGTCAAGTGAATAGAAACAACTTGAGAATAAGTGAATAAATGATGAAAAATTATATATTTCAAAATAATAACATACTTAACTATTTGTGTAATATCAGGATTTAATCTATAGTAAAATTGAATCTGAATTCGATTGATATATACAGAGGTGGGATCTTAATTTGTTCACTCCTTTTTTTGCTGAGTATGTTTTGTGATTTACACAAATTCACTGAAAACCCACACTAACACATAGCTGTATAAACAGTATTGCACATTCATGTAGCCTATTTCGGCCAGCTAATAGCCTAGACACCAATCAAGGAACATGATGGACTAAACGTTCAAATCTGAAGGATTATTTTTCTGTGACTATATAGGTCAAATTAAGAAGAAGGAAAACACACTACCAAGTAGTTTGTGATTCTTCGAGCCTAAAACACAGGGCAATGTAAAAATGCTGAATACTATGAATCCAAATCTACATTCAAGACATTACTTGGTGAAATAAAATACATGTTTTGACTGGCCTTCTGCAGTCTAAAAGGAATATTAAAAATGTCAAAAATCAAAACAAATAATTGAGTGTGGAATAGTATTTTGAAAGTTGTCAATGTCAGCAATGTTTCAGGATGCAAACAAAAGCAATAAGCTACAGCGGAGGGAATAGATACAATGCTTTTTTAATTTGTACAAAATATGTTTAAACATATATATTTTAAAATTCTATATGATTATCCTTTGAATTAAAATGTTTCACAGGAATGTAAAATACAAAACTGGTTCTGTTCCATATTCCATTATGAACCCCCCCCCAAAGAACCAAGCAAGAAGAGCAATATTAGTTTATTTTGAGGTTTGAAAGGTTATGGAGGATGATTACATATACATATAAATGAACAGTACTGGACCATAAACCTCTCCATAAAACTTTACTGGCTACTATTGTACTTCATTTGACATTACTTTATGATCTTCTATGATTTTCCTAGGATTGATTCAAGACTGAGGATTTCTAAATGAGTGTACAAGACCAATAACTAAAAGAGGATCTATGATAGTTAATTGTAGAGCCTTAACCCTTTACTTCACCATTTGGATATAATAGTGGTTTAGGGCAGTAGTTCTCAACTGGTTTTGCCTCAGGCCCCAAATTGAACCAGGTTGTCTCAGTCACAATCCAATATTCGCAGCGTGATTTTTTTGTTGTTGCAAAAATGCAATCTGGAAACTTTGTTTAATCCTATATTGATAGTAAATGTACAAATGATATGACAAGGGAACAATAGTCCCACCTTTTCCATTGTCAATAATTACATTTTGCCCATATTCTCGATGAAGAATGTTAAGCTCACTGCTTTGAGACCACAAAATAGTTCAGAGAATAAATTATTTAAAATATAGGTTCAGTATCATTTATACCCATTTTATACCTAGTCATTTAAGTTCCGACTGTAGTATGTGTACTCTTTTCACTCAGAGACTCGCAACCCATTCAAAACCTCCCACAAACAAAATGTGGGTTCACCAGTTGAGAATCGCTGGTTTAGGGGAAGTTTACACGTGCCGAAAACGGAGACAGAGCTAATTAACAACAAATAAAAATACATTTTAAAGCTGCATTCAGGGAGCAAAGTGGAGAGATTTCCCTGAAGAGAGAGAACGAGAAAGTAAAAGAGAGAGAGAGTGAAAGAGTGAGAAAAGGGAGAGAGAGAGAGAGAGAGAAAGGGGGAGGCAAGTTAACACCAGTGAAGGGATTGTAGAGTGGTCAAGGAGAGAAGGGGTGGGGGTGAGTCAGGGGGATTACCTTGTGTCGAAAGCGGCCATGAAGACTGGGTACTGGACATTTCCGTCCTTGTCCAGGGGCAGCCTGTCCAGCAGCTGGTCAAACTCAGGTTCCGCGACCTCCAGGCCAAATCTAGAGAGGGTGTGTGTGTATATATGTGTGTCCAGAGGGGTTAACAGTGCAAGAAAAGGGTTTGAGGGGGGACAAAAGAGAGGCATTGGGTCAGAACAGAGGGTGGTCATCCGGCCCAGTCACTTAGCCATGGCCCACAATGCCCCTGAGCAGCCGCTGGTCATTAGCCCTCTGACAAGGCCCCCTCCTCGCCCCACACAGCCGGGTCAAGTGTCAATCAGCTCTCTCTCCAGCCATCACATTGAGATGGACACATCCTCTCTCAATCAGAGGATTAATGGTGCACAACGATGTCACACACAAATATATGCTCATACACTCACACGCAGGCAGACACACACATATGTACACACACAGACATGCAGTACACCTCAAACTAGTCAACCGGAGAAATACACATAGAGGCAAACTAATTTAGCACAGATTAATTTGGCATTTTCAAAACAACATATCTGGATGGTTGAGGGTTATATAGACGAAGACACCTTCATCCAGTCTTCACCTTCATCCAGTACATGAGGAGGACATATACTGTTTTTTTCCCATCGCTTTGGTGCTATTTTCACAAGTATGTTGTGAATTTTCAAAACTATTTACAAAACTCCAAATTGGTAACACTTCTAACGCAGAAAGTTTTATGTTCAAAACCTTATTGTGCATTCATCTTTGTTTGGAGACATCACAACCATTGATCCAAAATATAAGTTTACTGTGGAATACCATGAGATCCTCGATTGAATCACCTAAACACAAATAATGATATCTTCTCAATTTAGTTATTTCAACAACCCGGGTTAATCCAATAGCAAGAAAATGAAAGAAACAGGTTTCAAAATTGCCATTTGGATGTCATATGCTACAGTACTGTAAATTACAGTACGTTACACCGATTTCCATCATTTTTATCCCATCAAAGGTGTGATCGTTGATGACATCTTTCACAATCATTTAAGCAAAAAATAAATGTGTTGTTCAGATATAATTACAACATAGGTGTAATGTAATCAAATAAACAAATAAAACTAGAAATGGAAGTTTCAGTAGAAGTGTCGTGTGCTTGCTCATCTGGCTGAAATAATTAGTACTAATGATAGCGGAAGAAGTTTACATAGTGAGATAATTAAGCCTATATCTTTGAGATATCTTTCAGTAAAACCAATGCCTGTAAACGCTTAAAGGTTAAAAGGTATAGCCCAAAGGGCCATCCACACCAAGGATGAGAACTATAACGAACTATAATGACAATTATCCATAACTATAAACGTTGGCGAGCATCCACACCAGCGGACCTTTACCATTTATCGTTCTGCAGTAGACCTACACCTGTCAGTCAACTGTCACCTGTCAGTTAACGCATCCTACTGTACGCTGTAGGCCTATTAACCCTCTGTTGCTCTGCTGTTGTGTTCGTTTCATGTTAATTCATTCTGTGTTCCCGGTACAAAATGTCCGCCCCATTATAGCTGATTATAAATCCATAATTAAACATATATTATCACCTAAAAAAAAAATGATCACATTGAAAGTCAATATATATAAAAAATAAATAAAAAGAGTTCTTAACAGGGAGTGTTTTTTTCCCCCCTCGCAGGTGTCGTCTCCTTCAGACATGAGCTCGTCGTCAGAGCAGATGTGTTAGATCTTTAAAAAAAATCAACTTCTGTTCTTGTGAACATTACAAGTTTGAACTTCTATTTGCTATTTATGGCCTGTAGGCCTCATTGACCTGAGCTCATACAACTAGTTTTTGAGTTTAAAAAAAGCATAATGTATGGATTATTTTGACTATAACAAATACTCAGATGAAACATATTGTGCTGTTTATCACAGACTACTTTGTGTCAAAGTTTAACAAGGACTCTCTCCTCCTCACTAGTGCCATGATCAAAGATATAATCAAGAGCCTCACATACAGTTATCGTTTGGTCATTGTGCTGCCACAGAATTAATTATGAGCAAGACTTCAAAAAAGCCTTATATACTAGAGCTGCGAGAAAAGTTCTATATATTATTGAAAGAATGCTGAGATTGTTTGAGAGAATACCAACAGGTGTGTTTACCATGGGGGAAAGATTCTATTGGGGAAGGTTCCCGTGGGGATTGACATGGAAGCCAAGGGGAGTGAGGTGTGTGTGTGTGTGTGTGTGTGTGTGTGCGTGCGTGCGTGCGTGCGTGCGTGCGTGTGTGTGTGTGTGTGTGTGTGTGTGTGTGTGTGTGTGTGTGTGTGTGTGTGTGTGTGTGTGTGTGTGTGTGTGTGTGTGTGTGTGTGTGTGTGTGTGTGTGTGTGTGTGTGTGTGTGTGTGTGTGTGTGTGTGTGCGTGTGTGTGTGTGTGTGAGTGAGTCAATGAGTGAGTGAGTCAATGAATGAGTGAGTGAGTGAGTGAGTGAGTGAGTGAGTGAGTGAGTGAGTGAGTGAGTGAGTGAGTGAGTGAGTGAGTGCGAGCGAGCGTGCGTGTGCTCAAACACACATGCATGTGGAGGTCTGGGAAAGGAAGTGTGTCCATCTGATGAATGGGCAAGTGCCTGAACTCAATTTTATTCACTAATTGTAGTCTCACCTGTTCATCTCTAATGACCGGTCATTTTGACGGGAATACCACAGGTGTAAAACACCCAAAATGTAATGAAAGTCATCTAAATGTATTTTGTGTGTTCAGATGCCCTGTGTGGACAAAGTCATGGAACCTTACGACAATCAGATTAAATTAACTACATTTTTCAGAGAGAAAACTTGTAAATCGGTGGCAACACAGACCATTCAGTGCTTCAGGTTATGTTCATTGTCATAGTGACAACTGCAAATAATTATTCAATGTACATGTAATGATTTTTTTCTTAACTCAATAAATGTAGCAAATCAACAACAAACGCTGTTTATCCATCTTTTACATTATGTCATCATGATTTCCATTTTTCTAATGATTGTCAATTCGTTTGGTTCTTCTTTTTCGCTGTGCTTTCTCTCTGTCTGTCCCTGCATTAATGCTACAATGTTCTCATCCCTTGCCAAAGTGATCACACCAACGCTCCTTAACTTTCCCCGACAGTTCGTTTGGCCTAGGCCTATTTTACATTCAGCAAGCCTGCTTCTCGCCACGAAAAGGCGAGTAGGTCTAATAAAGATATGTCCTGTAGCTTTTGTAGCCTATAGATTTTCCTGGGATTTCACGTGAAGAGGAATAGCAGAGAGGCTTGCGTTGCCTATAGCCTATAGTGTGCACAGGAACAGCTGGAAGAGAGAGGCTACAGATCTGTAATCGAAGTAAGATGCTACATATTAGGCCATTCATTATATGAATAGTAGAAATAAATAGTGAATTTAAAAATAAATTAAAAATAATGAAATTACATGGATTTCCCGAGTGGCACGGCGGTCCAAGGCACTCCAGTGTTTGCAAAAATGCAATCTGCAATGTAAACTACAAAATGCAATGCAAACTACAGATCCGGGCTCGATCCCGGACTGTGTCGCAGCTGGCCTCGACCGGGAGACCCATGAGGAGAAGCACAATTGGCCAAGAAAATAGTAAAAATAAAGAAAAATCCTGGAATGAGTAGGTGTATCCAAAGTTTTGACTGGTACTGTGTGTGAAACAACAATGCGCTTCAAATTAAATTAGCTGGACAATCCAAGGATGTTCTAAAAATGGCACCTCAATACAACAAAGTCAAAACATACGAGAGGAACAGGAGAGGGACAAAATACCTGCTCTCAATCGCTGCTCGGAACTCCTCCTGGCTCACCACCCTCCTGTGGCATTTATCAATGCTCCTGTAGGAGAGACAAAACACCTCAATAAGACCAGGACAAATGTTAATGTGACAGATGTATTATTTCACTGACCTCCATGTTGAATTCCACTCAACATTTGTGCCAAGTACATATGTATTCACAGTTCACAGTTCAAGATAATCACAAACGTTTGGGACTGGGTCAGTTAAGTTTTTTTTTTTAGCATTAGGACAGCTTGGGCTTTGAGTTTGGAGAGGTTGATTTCTATTCAGCTGACATAGGCTGGTTTATTTCCTGAAGTGAAGAGGTACTATACACTTTAATGGCTTGATCTTAATGAGGTATGACTAAGGTGAAATGTAGGAGTTTATGACCTCCGACCAGGCAAAAGCCTGCGTGTGACCCCAATCATATTGAGACACGAAATGTAGAGAAAGGTAGTGGAAAGGGGTAAAGAGGGGGCCTGGTTCACTAAAACACAGCACCGAGAGAAAGAGCAGAGATGGTATATCTATATTCACCCCTGCACAGAAGGGCTAGAATCAAAGACTCATTCTCAAAACTATTCTACACTGAGTATACCAAACATTAAGAACACCTTACTAATATTGAGTTTCTCCTTGCCCTCAGGACAGCCGCAATTCGTCCAGGCATGGACTCTAGAACGCGTCGAAAGCGTTTCGCAGGGATAATGGCCCATGTTGATTCCAATGCTTCCCAAAGTTGTATCAAGTTGGCTGGATGTCCTTTGAGGGGTGAGCCATTCTTGATACACACTGGAAACTGCAAAACCCAGCAGCGTTGCAGTTCTTGACACAAACCGGTGCTCCTGGCACCTACCATACCCTGTTCAAAGGCACTTAAATATTTTCTCTTCCCCATTCTCCCTCTGAATGGCATACATACACAATCCATGTCTCAATTGTCTCAAGGCTTAGAAATCCTTCTTTATTTACCTGTCTTCTCCCCTTCGTCTACACTGTTTGAAATTGATTTAACAAGTGACATCAATAAGGTATCATATCTTTCACCTGGATTCACCTGGTTAGGCTATGTCATGGAAAGAGCAGGTGTTCTTAATGTTTTGTATACTCAGTGCATATCTGAAACTATAAAATGTATCGCTTTCCCCAAATCCAAACCCGGAAGTGAGAAATCTGAGGTTGGTAGATATTCAACCTAGCCCCTATTGAATTCACAGTGGGATATGGATGAAGTTGCACTTCCTAGGGCTTCCACTAGATGTCAACCGTCTTTAGAAACTTGAATGAGGCTTCTACTGTGATGTGGGGCTGAATAATAGCTGAATAAGTCAGGTTACTGGCAGAGAGCCATTTCCTGGTCATGCGCATTTCACATGATAGCGACCTGCATTCCATGGCTTCTCTAAACACAAAGCGAGAAACGGTTGGAACATTAGTGAAGATTTATGATAAAAACATCCTAAAGATGGAATCTTAGTTTGAATATACTTAGTTTGAAATGTTTCTACGACCTGTAATATAACTTTTTGTCCGACGTTATGCCTGACCTGCACGAGCGTTTGGATATGTGTACCTAACGCCCGAACAAAAGTAGCTACTTGGACATAAATAATGGACATTATCGAACAAATCAAACATTTATTGTGGAACTGCGATTCCTGAAAGTGCATTCTGATGAAGATCATCAAAGGTAAGGGAATATTTGTAATGTAATTTCTGATTTCTGTTGACTGATAATTGGCGGATAATTGTATTTGTTTTCTGAGCGCCATCTCAGTTTATTGCATGGTTTGCTTTCTCCGTAAAGTTATTTTTAAATCTGACATAGCAGTTGCATTAAGGAGAGGTATATATTTCTAACACTTCATCAACATTTATAATGAGTATTTCTGTAAAATGATGTTGCTCTCTGCAATATCACCGGATGTTTTTGGAAATAGTGAACGTAACGCTCCAATGTATACTGAGATTTTTTTTATAAATATGAACTTTATCAAACAAAACATATATGTATTGTGTAACATGAAGTCCTATGAGTGTCCTCTGATGAAGATCATCAAAGGTTAGTGATTAATTTTATCTCTATTTGTGCTTTTTGTGACTCCTCTCTTTGTCTGGAAAAATGGCTGTGTCTTTCTGTGGTTTGGTGGTGACCTAACATAACCGTTTGTGGTGCTTTCGACTGTAAAGCCTATTTAAAATCGGACACTGTGGTGGGATTAACAACAAGATTACCCTTAAAACGGTATAAGATACTTGTATGTTTGAGGAGTTTTAATTATGAGGTTTCTGTTGTTTTGAATTTGGCGCCCTGCACTTTCACTGGCTGTTGTCATATCGATCCTGTTAACAAGATTGCAGCCCTAAGTTAATGCATCTGGTGGCCACACCAGATACTGACTGTTACTTTTGATTTTGACCCCCCTTTGTTCAGGGACACATTATCCCATTTCTGTCACAGGTCTGTGGAACTTGTTCAATTTATGTCTCAGTTGTTGAATCTTGTTATGTTCATACAAATATTACACTTGTTAAGTTTGCTGAAAATAAACGCAGTTGACAGCGAGAGGACGTTCTCTTTTATTGCTGTTGGGGAGACCCAGGAAAAGGTTACTGTTGGGGAGACTTGATAACTGCGGGGTCACTGCAGAGACCAAAAAGAAAGGATGGACGAGAATGGCCAAGTCTCTGTCTCTGCCGTTGGGGGTATGGCAAGAGACAGTGACACCGTAAAAAAGAAGTGGTCCGACATCAAGTTGGCTGCTAAGAAGAAGGGAGCTGAGAGACCATTCCTGTGGACCAGCTGGAGGAGAGGGTGTCGTCCATCATAGAGATGGTGGTAGAGGGACTGTGCGACCGGTAAGTTAATTAGCTACGTTAGCTAGCTAAAGTGCAAAGACATTATAGCCAACATAGCTAACGACGTAAATGTTAGCTAAGCTAGCCAAGTTCTTCTTTGCAAATTGACAAGATAGCGCTAGCTTTTTACGCTTCTAGAATATTGTAATATATTGTAAATTACAAGCTAGCTAGATAATGCATGTTTAATTTGTATTCTTGCTGTATTTAAATATCCGGTAGCCAACTCTGTCTGTGGGGCAAGAAAACATTTATGGTTACAAAAGTATCCATTCGTCTCTAGACAAGGGTTTAGCTGTCCTAAAGTTAAGTACATTTCCAAGAAGAAATTCTAAAGCATTATTTCATGAATCCCATTCCTTCTTCTACTTATTTCTTAGGACGAAACTTAGGAAAAACCTTGTTAAGAACATTTCCAATAACTTTATTGAGGAATGGCAATGTTTCTTAACTTTCTTCTTAAGACTATAGTTAAGGAAAAAAATGTCACTTAAGAAGGAATTTCTTCTTAAGAAGGTTTTGTGAATACTGCCCCAGGACCTAACATACGAAGAGCTCAGAGTATGCTATTCTGTATTTCTGAAATAGAATACATTTTCTTCATATCATGCTTCTTTAAACCTGTCTAAAATAAATAACGGATTTATTGTGAAGGTGTAGGCTATATAGCATGGATTTATTACTTTTTAAAATGCTTTTCAATGCTTCGAACTGTGGCAATAGTTTGGGGAAGGCCTTTTCCTGTTTCAGCATGATAATGCCCCTGTGCTCAAAGCGAGGTCCATACAGAAATGGTTTGTTGAGATCAGTGTGGAAGAACTTGACTGGCTTGACTGATTGAGCCCTGACCTAAACCCCAACGAACACCTTTGGGATGAATGACTGCAAGCCAGGCCTAATCGTCCAACATCAGTGCCTGAACTCACTAATGCTCTTGTGACTGAATGGTCCCCGCGGCAATGTTCCAACATCTATTGGAAGGCCTTCCCAGAAGACTGGAGGCTGTTATAACAGCAAACTCCATATTAATGTCCATGATTTTGTAATGAGATGTTCAATGAGCAGGTGTCCACGTACCTTTAGTCATGTAGTGTATCTAGCTGCTACAATATGCTCATATTTTCTATTTGTTGAGTCACCATGTGACTCTATACTTACTGAAACATTTCTAACAGAGCGAGGTACTCTGACTGGAAGAGTCGAGCCAGTTTAGCCTCCACCATGGTGACTGTGGACGCATGGCTGATGCTCCCCTGGATATGGTGAAACCTGTGTTAAAAAGAAGACATTGACCTTGTCCGAATACCCGTTCTTGCATAAACAGTAGGCATTTTGATTCTGCAAAAACATTAAGTTTTATAGTATATGACATTTAAAAAATGTAATACCGGTATGCTTTGTGTTTGAAAACAGCTTGATAATCAGAGAAGGTGACACACTGTACCAAAATGAACGATTGGAGTGCCTGGATACAGCACTTAGCCGTCGTATAATCGATGGCAATTTGATTGGACAGCGATACCATGACGAATGGGCCATCATATAAATGGCCCATTGTCATGCCATTTATATGCCGCCATCACCTCATGTTTCAGCATGATAATGCAAAGATCTGTACACATTTCCTGGAAGCTGAAAAAGTCCGGACCACTATCACAGGCCCCTATCAACAGCCTGATCAACTCTATGTGTAGGAGATGCGTCACACTGCATGAGGCAAATGGTGGTCACACAAGATATATTTCCGTATATGAACTGTAGCTCAGTAACATTTTTGAAATTGTTGCATGTTGCATTTATGTTTCTATGCAGTGTACTTGTGCTGTGACCATAGATCCCTAACTCCAGTTTACAGGCTTCAACAACCCAACGTAAATACCCCAAAGCCCAAAGTACAGAATGATTACGTAAAACCCACCCATCAAGTCCAGTTCGCAATTCTTATGTCAAGCAGCCCCCCAAACACACACACACACGCACACACACTTCGCTTAATCTGGGTAGAGCTAACCTCCGACAAAGGACGGCTGACTTCTGTATGCTATCGTCGAGGTAACTCATCCCCGGGAAAGGGACTGTAAAATCAACTAAATTAATCTATGCTAATGTTTGCTAGTCCCACTTTATCCAATTTAGGGTCCTTAATCAGGAAAGTAATAAATTAGCCTATGAATACTCTACTAGCTAGCATAGTGTAAACCTCTGCTGCCTTTTAAACATTTAAGCATAAATTGATAAGTGTGGCACAGAGGAAGGCTAGATGTGAGCGGGAGTACTCTGGGCACGTTTTACTGTAAAAGTAGCAGCTCAAGGGTGCACTTCCAGAAGCCTTTGTAACTCGAACTCTAAACTACATGTAAAAGATACAATCTGTAACTTCGATTAAGTCCCCTCAGGGCATGAGGACAAAATACAAAATCAAATCACACATCCATAAACAAGAACAAACCAGTTCCACTGAACCAGTCAGTGCGTGAGTGCGTAGCCAAATAATGACATCACTGAAGGGACTAAACTGGTTTTCTGGTTAATGAGATGTCACATAAACAGATTGCAACCAGGTAAAGACATTCTGTGGTCGCTAATAATACAGTCGTGGCCAAAAGTTGAGAATGACACAAATATTAATTTCCAAAGTTTGCAGCTTCAGTGTCTTTAGATATTTTTTTCAGATGTTACTATGGAACACTGAACTATAATTACAAGCATTTCATAAGTGTCAAAGGCTTTTATTGACAATTACATGAGGTTGATGCAAACAGTCAATATTTGCAGTTTTGACCCTTCTTTTTCAAGACCTCTTCAATCCATCCTGGCATGCTGTCAATTAACTTCTGGGCCACATCCTGACTGATGGCAGCCCATTCTTGCATAATCAATGCTTGGAGTTTGTCAGAATTTGTGGATTTTTGTTTGTCCACCCGCCTCTTGAGGATTGACCACATGTTCTCAATGGGATTAAGGTCTGGGGAGTTTCCTGGCCATGGACCCAAAATATCGATGTTTTGTTCCCCGAGCCACTTAGTTATCACTTTTGCCTTATGGCAAGGTGCTCCATCATGCTGGAAAAGGCATTGTTCGTCACCAAACTGTTCCTGGATGGTTGGGAGAAGTTGCTCTCGGAGGATGTGTTCGTACCATTCTTTATTCATGGCTGTGTTCTTAGGTAAAATTGTGAGTGAGCCCACTCCCTTGGCTGAGAAGCAACCCCACAGATGAATGGTTTCAGGATGCTTTACTGTTGGCATGACACAGGACTGATGGTAGCGCTCACCATGTCTTCTCCGGACAAGCTTTTTTCCGGATGCCCCAAACAATCTGAAAATCAGAGAAAATGACTTTACCCCAGTCTTCAGCAGTCCAATCCCTCTACCTTTTGCAGAATATCATTCTTTCCCTGATGTTTTTCCTGGAGAGTAGTGGCTTCTTTGCTGCCCTTCTTAACACCAGGCTATCCTCCAAAAGTATTTGCCTCACTGTGTGTGCAGATGCACTCACAACTGCCTGCTGCCATTCCTGAGCAAGCTTTGTACTGGTGGTGCCCCGATCCCGCAGCTTAATCAACTTTTGGAGACGGTCCTGGCGCTTGCTGGACTTTCTTGGGTGCCCTGAAGCCTTCTTCACAACAATTGAACTGCTCTCTTTGAAGTTTTAGATGATCCGATAAATGGTTGATTTAGGTGCAATCTTACTGGCAGCAATATCCTTGCCGGTGAAGCCCTTTTTGTGCAAAAGCAATGATGATGGCACGTGTTTCCTTGTAAGTAACCATGGTTGACAGAGAAAGAACAATGATTCCAAGCACCACCCTCCTTTTGAAGCTTCCAGTCTGTTGTTCGAACTCAATCAGCATAACAGAGTGATCTCCAGCCTTGTCCTCGTCAACACTCACACCTGTGTTAACGAGAGAATCACTGACATGTCAGTTGGTCCTATTGTGGCAGGGCTGAAATGTAGTGTAAATGTTTTTGGGGGATTAAGTTAATTTGCATGGCAAAGAGGGACTTTGCAATTAATTGCAATTCATCTGATCACTCCTCATAACATTCTGGAGTATATGCCAATTGCCATCATACAAACTGAGGCAGCACACTTTGTGAAAATATATATTTGTGTCATTCTCAAAACTTTTGGCCATGACTGTACGTGAAGTATTGGGGCTCCCGAGTGGCTCAGTGCTCTAAGGCACTGCATCTCAGCGCTAGAGGTGTCACTACAGACCCCCTGGTTTGAATCCAGGCTGTATGACAACCGGCTGTGATTGGGAGACCCATAGGGAGGTGCACAACTGGCCCATCGTCCGGGTTTGGCCGGTGTAGGCCGTCATTGTAAATAAGAATTTGTTCTTAACTGACTTGCCTAGTTAAATAGAATAAAAACAGTTTACAACTGGACAACAATGTCACAAAAGAACTTCAAGGACACAACCAGTTTTGCCCATTGGATTGTAACTGTCCGGCTGTGACCTCTGACCTGTGTTGTGGATTGGATAGGATCCTATGTGTGACCCCTTCCTCGCTGCGGTCCTGAAACATGCGGAGGAACTCTGGGTAATGGATCACACCTGTCTTGTTGAGTCCCAGGCCACAGCGAGCCAAAAACAAGCCCACATGCTCCCTCTTTAGATTCAGGCCAAAGATCTTCAGCACCTGCAGAAACTCCTCCAGGCCCACCTAGACAAATGTCCCGGCAAACACACAGACCTAGTTTCAATACGTTGAATTTCTTTATTTCATTCTTCAGTTCAATACCAGGCCAATAGTTTGACTAAAAGTGAAACAATATTGAATCTTCACCTGTTTCCAATCCCTAGCTGTCAACAGACTCACCTTGCAGGTATGGTCTGGATCCAGTTGGTCAAACTGGGATTTCATTCTCTGGACGCCCTCCCTAAACTTGTCCTTCAGCCACTTCTCCATGGTGATGGATACCCCACGCTCCTCCTCCGACTTCGACAGGGCCCTGGGTCTGGCTGAAAGCATGCCATGATTGGTAAAGGAAAAAGAGTGGTTTAGTATCTATGAGCAAACTGTAAAATTCCCCACTGGCACGCATCAATGATAATTTCAGCTACATAGCCCTCGAAATTTGAAGAATTACATTGACATGTACCTAAACTTAACTAATAAATTACTAATAAATGATTTATTAATTTATTAATGAATAGTTATTTAAGACAATAAGACTTGTTTGCATGTGGAAAACCTACAGATCGCACCTTTAATTTCAGCGGAAATTTCCCATTATTTCCCAACTGTGGATTGCATATTAACCCAGTCATACCTTGGAGAGTAACAGCTTCAATATCATAGGGGTTATGGGGTGCTCAGATTAGAAGAACATCCAACATCAATAATTTAAAATGATACATATTAATTTAGGGGACTTTGAATGGATTAAAGATGTAGACCTGTGCAGTATTTTATAAGGGAGGTGCCTTTGACTGGTATGATACTACAGTGCCCTCTATTGGTAACTATTGGTCACAGCAATCACTAACTGTTCTTGTTTCTGGATGTAATGTATGATAATAGTATTGATAACATGGTCATTTAGCAGATGCTTCTATCCATGCAACATATGAAAGGGACACCTACATTAAGTGTGTTACACTACGGGATTCAAAGGCACAACCCTGGTGTTTCAAGAGCTATGCTTCAACCCACTGAAACGTTGACAGATGTTTGTACATGCAGTAGTTAATACTTACTTAAAAACGTAATACTTAAAGTGATGCTCCAGAACTTTTGTTTAATTTCAGACAGCAGATTTGAAAGTGGTGCTCACGAGACAAAACGGGTTCCTGTTTTTTGTGTACTACGTCATCCAATTGTGTACAATGTCATCCATTTCGTCTGATATGTTACTTCCTGCAAAAAAACTTTTTTGTGTGTGTGTGCAATTCATATGATATGCTATGAATTCAATTGGTAAAATATGTTACGAATTTGTTGTGCTTGAGTCAAAACTTTAGTAAATACTGAAGTTTAAGTAACAGCAAAGAGACATTACCCAATGTGATGAACAGCATCACATCTTTTGACTCATACCGTTTCTGATGGAATATGAAGATATGCAGAATGTCTTTCCTTTGTTCTTACCTTTGGTGTCTTCACCATTGATAGAAGATGAAACTTGATCATTATTATCGTTGGTGTCTGAGGTCTTTCTCTGGCTCAGTCCAAGTTTCCTTAGCAAACCTCTCACGTTCACGGCTCCAAGTCCTTCGCTGTCAAATCTGTTCGTCAACATATTTTCTAACATCATACAATGAGGTGTACCACTACAGTTTTCCTCATACAATGCACACAGACAGTACATGAATACATAAAGGAAATACTGAACACGCATACATGCATATGGTGAACATTGGAATTGAAGTCACTCAATATATGAAGTGGTTTGAATATATACAGTACCAGTCAAAAGTTTGGACACACCTACTCATTCAAGGGTTTTTCTTTATTTCTTAATATTTTCTACATTGTAGAATAATTGTGAAGACATCAAAACTATGAAACACATATTGAATCATGTAGTAAACAAAAAAGTGTTAAACAAATAAAAATATAGTTTAGACTTAACATTTTTCAAAGTAGCCACCCTTTGCCTTGATGACAGCTTTGCACACTATTGGCATTATCTAAACTAGCTTCACCTGGAAAGCTTTTCCCACAGTCTTGAAGGAGTTTGCACATATTCTGAGCACTTGTTGGCTGCTTTTCCTTCACTCTGCGGTCCAACTCATCCCAAACCCTCTCAATTGGGTTGAGGTCGGGTGATTATGGAGGCCAGGTCATCTGATGCAGCACTCCATCAATCTCCTTCTTGGTTAAATAGCTCTTATACAGCCTCAAGGTGTGTTGGGTCATTGTCCTGTTGAAAAACAAATGATAGTCCCACTAAGTGCAAACCAGATGGGATGGCGTATCGCTGCAGAATACTGTGGTAGCCATGCTGGTTAAGTGTGACTTGAATTCTAAATAAATCACAGACAGTGTCACCAGCAAAGCACCCCCCACCATCACACCTCCTCCTCCATGCTTCACGGTGGGAACCACACATGCGGCGCTCATCCATTCACCTACTCTGCATCTCACAAAGACACAGCGGTTGGAACCAAAAATCTCAAATTTGGACTCATCAGACCAAAGGACAGATTTCCACCGGTCTAATGTCCATTGCTCGTGTTTCTTGGCCCAATCAAGTCTCTTCTTATTATTGGTGTCCTTTAATAGTGTTTCTTTGCAGCAATTCGACCATGATGACCTAATTCACGCAGTCTCCTCTAAACAGTGGATGTTGAGGTGTCTGTTACTTGAACTCAATGAAGCATTTATTTGGTCTGCAATTTCTGAAGATGGAAACTCTAATGAACATCCTCTGCAGCAGAGGTAACTCTAGGTCTTCCTTTCCTGTGATGGTCCTCATGTGAGCCAGTTTCATCATAACACTTTATGGTTTTAGCGATTGCACTTGACGAAACGTTCAAAATTCTTGAAATGTTCCGGATTGACTGACCTTCATGTCTTAAAGTAATGATGGACTTTTGTTTCTCTTTGCTTCTTTGAGCTGTTCTTGCCATATTATGGACTTGGTCTTTTACCAAATCGCTATCTTATGTATAACACCCCTACAATACCTTGTAACAAAACAACTGATTGACTCAAATGCATTAGAAGGAAAGAAATTCCACAAATTAACTTTTAACATGGCACACCTGTTAATTGAAATGCATTCCAGGTGACTGGCTCATGAAGATGGTTGAGAGAATGCCAGGAGTCTGCAAAGCTGTCATCAAGGCAAAGGGTGGCTACGTTGAAGAATCTCAAATATATATTCTACACTGTAGAAAAAGTACAAATAAAGAAAACCCCTGGAATAAGTAGGTGTGACCAAACTTTTGACTGGTACTGTATATACAGTTGAAGTTGGAAGTTTACATAAACTTAGGTTGGAGACATTAAAACTCGTTTTTCTACCACTCCACAAATGTCTTTTTAACAAACTATAGTTTTGGCAAGTCAGTTAGGACATCTACTTTGTGCATGACACAAGTCATTTTTCCAACAATTGTTTCCTTGGGAGCAATTTCCGAACGCCTGAAGGTACCACATTCATCTGTACAAACAATAGTATGCAAGCATAAACACCATGGAACCATGCAGCCGTTATAGCGCTCACGAAGGAGACGCGTTCTGTCTCCTAGAGATGAATGTACTTTGGTGCAAAAAGTGCAAATCAATCCCAGAACAACAGCAAAGGACCTTGTGAAGATGCTGGAGGAAACAGGTACAAAAGTATCTATATCCACAGTATCTACATAACCTGAAAGGCCGCTCAGCAAGGAAGAAGCCACTGCTCCAAAACCTGTCATGTTTTGTCATTAATTATCATGTCTTGTCCCTGTGCTTCCCCTTCTATTCGTTTCCCTCTGCTGGTCTTATTAGGTTCTTTCCCTCTTTCTATCCCTCTCTCTCCCCCTCCCTCTCTCACTCTCTCGCTCTCTCTTCTCTCTATCGTTCCGTTCCTGCTCCCAGCTGTTCCTATTCCCCTAATCAATCATTTAGTCTTCCCACACCTGTTCCCGATCCTTTTCCCTGATTAGAGTCCCTATTTCTCTCCTTGTTTTCCGTACCTGCCCTGTCGGATCCTTGTTTATAATTCACCGTGCTGTGTCTATGTATTGCCCTGTCGTGTCGTGTTTCCCTCAGATGCTGCGTGGTGAGCAGGTGTCTGAGTCTGCTAGGTTCAAGTGCCTTCCCGAGGCAACCTGCAGTTCTTGATCAAGTCTCCAGTCTGTTCTCGTCTTTACGAGTAGTATTATGCCTTTTGTTTTGTAAAGTATCTTTACTGGATTAAAAACTCTGTTTTCGCCAAGTCGCTTTTGGGTCCTCATTCACCTGCATAACAGAAGGATCCGACCAAGGAATGGACCCAGCGACTACAGAGGCTCGTAACACTGCCGTCAAGATCCAAGGAGCCATGCTCGGCAGACACGAGCAGGAATTGTCTGCTGCTCGCCATGCCGTGGAGAACCTGGCCGCTCAGGTTTCCGACCTCTCTGGACAGTTCCAGAGTCTTCGTCTCGTGCCACCTGTTTCTTCCTGGCCTGCCGAGCCTCCGGAACCTAGGGTTAATAACCCACCTTGCTACTCCGGGCAGCCCACGGAGTGCCGCTCCTTTCTCACCCAGTGTGATATTGTGTTCTCTCTCCAACCCAACACATACTCTAGCGAGAGAGCTCGGGTTGCTTATGTCATTTCACTCCTTACTGGCCGGGCCCGAGAGTGGGGCACAGCTATCTGGGAGGCAAGGGCTGATTGTTCTAACAATTACCAGAACTTTAAAGAGGAGATGATTCGGGTTTTTGACCGTTCAGTTTTTGGTGGGGAGGCTTCCAGGGCCCTGGCTTCCCTATGCCAAGGTGATCGATCCATAACGGATTACTCTATAGAGTTTCGTACTCTTGCTGCCTCTAGTGACTGGAACGAGCCGGCGCTGCTCGCTCGTTTTCTGGAGGGACTCCACACAGTGGTCAAAGATGAGATTCTCTCTCGGGAGGTTCCTTCCAGTGTGGACTCTTTGATTGCTCTCGCCATCCGCATAGAACGACGGGTAGATCTTCGTCACCAGGCTTGTGGAAGAGAGCTCGCGTCAACGGTGTTTCCCTGCTCCGCATCGCAACCATCTCCCTCCTCTGGCTCAGAGACTGAGCCCATGCAGCTGGGAGGTATTCGCATCTCGACCAAGGAGAGGGAACGGAGGATCACCAACCGCCTGTGCCTCTATTGCGGATTTGATGGACATTTTGTCAATTCATGTCCAGTAAAAGGCCAGAGCTCATCAGTAAGCGGAGGGCTACTGGTGAGCGCTACTACTCAGGTCTCTTCATCTAGATCCTGTACTACTATGTCGGTCCATCTACGCTGGACCGGTTCGGGTGCTACATGCAGTGCCTTGATTGACTCTGGGGCTGAGGGTTGTTTCATGGACGAAGCATGGGTTCGGAAACATAACATTCCTTTCAGACAGTTAGACAAGCCTACGCCCATGTTTGCCTTAGATGGTAGTCATCTTCCCAGTATCAGATTTGAGACACTACCTTTAACTCTCACAGTATCTGGTAACCACAGTGAGACTATTTCTTTTTTGATTTTTCGTTCACCTTTTACACCTGTTGTTTTGGGTCATCCCTGGCTAGTATGTCATAATCCTTCTATTAATTGGTCTTGTAATTCTATCCTATCCTGGAACGTATCTTGTCATGTGAATTGCTTAATGTCTGCCATCCCTCCCATTTCTTCTGTCCCCACTTCTCAGGAGGAACCTGGCGATTTGACAGGAGTGCCGGAGGAATATCATGATCTGCGCACGGTCTTCAGTCGGTCCCGAGCCAACTCCCTTCCTCCTCACCGGTCGTATGATTGTAGTATTGATCTCCTTCCGGGGACCACTCCTCCTCGGGGTAGACTATACTCTCTGTCGGCTCCCGAACGTAAGGCTCTCGAGGATTATTTATCTGTGTCTCTTGACGCCGGTACCATAGTGCCTTCTTCCTCTCCGGCCGGGGCGGGGTTCTTTTTGTTAAGAAGAAGGACGGTACTCTGCGCCCCTGCGTGGATTATCGAGGGCTGAATGACATAACGGTTAAGAATCGTTATCCGCTTCCCCTTATGTCATCAGCCTTCGAGATTCTGCAGGGAGCCAGGTGCTTTACTAAGTTGGACCTTCGTAACGCTTACCATCTCGTGCGCATCAGAGAGGGGGACGAGTGGAAAACGGCGTTTAACACTCCGTTAGGGCATTTTGAGTACCGGGTTCTGCCGTTTGGTCTCACCAATGCGCCAGCTGTTTTTCAGGCATTAGTTAATGATGTTCTGAGAGACATGCTGAACATCTTTGTTTTTGTCTATCTTGACGATATCCTGATTTTTTCACCGTCACTCGAGATTCATGTTCAGCACGTTCAACGTGTTCTACAGCGCCTTTTAGAGAATTGTCTCTACGTAAAGGCTGAGAAGTGCTCTTTTCATGTCTCCTCCGTTACTTTTCTCGGTTCCGTTATTTCCGCTGAAGGCATTCAGATGGATTCCGCTAAGGTCCAAGCTGTCAGTGATTGGCCCGTTCCAAGGTCACGTGTCGAGTTGCAGCGCTTTTTAGGTTTCGCTAATTTCTATCGGCGTTTCATTCGTAATTTCGGTCAAGTTGCTGCCCCTCTCACAGCTCTTACTTCTGTCAAGACGTGTTTTAAGTGGTCCGGTTCCGCCCAGGGAGCTTTTGATCTTCTAAAAGAACGTTTTACGTCCGCTCCTATCCTCGTTACTCCTGACGTCACTAGACAATTCATTGTCGAGGTTGACGCTTCAGAGGTAGGCGTGGGAGCCATTCTTTCCCAGCGCTTCCAGTCTGACGATAAGGTTCATCCTTGCGCTTATTTTTCTCATCGCCTGTCGCCATCTGAGCGCAACTATGATGTGGGTAACCGTGAACTGCTCGCCATCCGCTTAGCCCTAGGCGAATGGCGACAGTGGTTGGAGGGGGCGACCGTTCCTTTTGTCGTTTGGACAGACCATAAGAACCTTGAGTACATCCGTTCTGCCAAACGACTTAATGCCCGTCAAGCTCGTTGGGCGTTGTTTTTGCTCGTTTCGAGTTTGTGATTTCTTACCGTCCGGGTAGCAAAAACACCAAGCCTGATGCCTTATCCCGTCTGTTTAGTTCTTCTGTGGCTTCTACTGATCCCGAGGGGATTCTTCCTTATGGGCGTGTTGTCGGGTTAACAGTCTGGGGAATTGAAAGACAGGTTAAGCAAGCACTCACGCACACTGCGTCGCCGCGCGCTTGTCCTAGTAACCTCCTTTTCGTTCCTGTTTCCACTCGTCTGGCTGTTCTTCAGTGGGCTCACTCTGCCAAGTTAGCTGGTCATCCCGGTGTTCGAGGCACTCTTGCGTCTATTCGCCAGCGCTTTTGGTGGCCGACTCAGGAGCGTGACACGCGCCGTTTCGTGGCTGCTTGTTCGGACTGCGCGCAGACTAAGTCGGGTAACTCTCCTCCTGCCGGTCGTCTCAGACCGCTCCCCATTCCTTCTCGACCATGGTCTCACATCGCCCTAGACTTCATTACCGGTCTGCCTTTGTCTGCGGGGAAGACTGTGATTCTTACGGTTGTCGATAGGTTCTCTAAGGCGGCACATTTCATTCCCCTCGCTAAACTTCCTTCCGCTAAGGAGACGGCACAAATCATCATCGAGAATGTGTTCAGAATTCATGGCCTCCCGTTAGACGCCGTTTCAGACAGAGGTCCGCAATTCACGTCACAGTTTTGGAGGGAGTTCTGTCGTTTGATTGGTGCGTCCGTCAGTCTCTCTTCCGGGTTTCATCCCCAGTCTAACGGTCAAGCAGAGAGGGCCAATCAGACGATTGGTCGCATACTACGCAGCCTTTCTTTCAGAAACCCTGCGTCTTGGGCAGAACAGCTCCCCTGGGCAGAATACGCTCACAACTCGCTTCCTTCGTCTGCTACCGGGTTATCTCCGTTTCAGAGTAGTCTGGGTTACCAGCCTCCTCTGTTCTCATCCCAGCTTGCCGAGTCCAGCGTTCCCTCCGCTCAAGCGTTTGTCCAACGTTGTGAGCGCACCTGGAGGAGGGTGAGGTCTGCACTTTGCCGTTACAGGGCACAGACTGTTAGAGCCGCCAATAAACGCAGGATTAAGAGTCCAAGGTATTGTTGCGGCCAGAGAGTGTGGCTTTCCACTCGCAACCTTCCTCTTACGACAGCTTCTCGTAAGTTGACTCCGCGGTTCATTGGTCCGTTCCGTGTCTCCCAGGTCGTCAATCCTGTCGCTGTGCGACTGCTTCTTCCGCGACATCTTCGTCGCGTCCATCCTGTCTTCCATGTCTCCTGTGTCAAGCCCTTTCTTCGCACCCCCGTTCGTCTTCCCTCCCCCTCCCGTCCTTGTCGAGAGCGCACCTATTTACAAGGTACGTAAGATCATGGACATGCGTTCTCGGGGACGGGGTCACCAATACTTAGTGGATTGGGAGGGTTACGGTCCTGAGGAGAGGAGTTGGGTTCCGTCTCGGGATGTGCTGGACCGTTCGCTTATTGATGATTTCCTCCGTTGCCGCCAGGGTTCCTCCTCGAGTGCGCCAGGAGGCGCTCGGTGAGTGGGGGGGTACTGTCATGTTTTGTCATTTATTATCATGTCTTGTCCCTGTGCTTCCCCTTCTATTCGTTTCCCTCTGCTGGTCTTATTAGGTTCTTTCCCTCTTTCTATCCCTCTCTCTCCCCCTCCCTCTCTCACTCTCTCGCTCTCTCTTCTCTCTATCGTTCCGTTCCTGCTCCCAGCTGTTCCTATTCCCCTAATCAATCATTTAGTCTTCCCACACCTGTTCCCGATCCTTTTCCCTGATTAGAGTCCCTATTTCTCTCCTTGTTTTCCGTACCTGCCCTGTCGGATCCTTGTTTATAATTCACCGTGCTGTGTCTATGTATTGCCCTGTCGTGTCGTGTTTCCCTCAGATGCTGCGTGGTGAGCAGGTGTCTGAGTCTGCTAGGTTCAAGTGCCTTCCCGAGGCAACCTGCAGTTCTTGATCAAGTCTCCAGTCTGTTCTCGTCTTTACGAGTAGTATTATGCCTTTTGTTTTGTAAAGTATCTTTACTGGATTAAAAACTCTGTTTTCGCCAAGTCGCTTTTGGGTCCTCATTCACCTGCATAACAAAACCACCATAAAAAAGCCAGACTATGGTTTGCAACTTGCACATGGGGACAAAGATCGTACTTTTTGAGAAAAGTCCTTTAGTCTGATGAAACAAGAATAGAACTGTTTGGCCAAAATGACCATCATTATGTTTGGAGGAAAAAGGGGGAGGCTTGCAAGCCGAAGACCACCATCCCAACCGTGAAGCACGGGGGTGGCAGCATCATGTTGTGGGGGTGCTTTGCTGCAGGAGGGACTGGTGCACTTCACAAAATAGATGGCATCATGAGACAGGAAAATGATGTGGATATATTGAAGCAACATCTCAAGACATCAGTCAGGAAGTTAAAGCTTGGTCGCAAATGGGTCTTCCAAATGGACAATGACCCCAAGTATTCTTCCAAAGTTGTGGCAAAATGGCTTAAGGACAACAAAGTCAAGGTATTGGAGTGGCCATCACAAAGCCCTGACCTTCTCTCTACTATTATTCTGACATTTCACATTCTTAAATTAAAGTGGTGATCCTAACTGACCTAAGAAAGGGAATTTTTACTAGGATTAAATGTCAGGAATTGTGAAAACTGAGTTTAAATGTATTTGGCTAAGGTGTATGTAAACTCCTGACTTCAACTGCATATATATATTTTAAAACTTTTTAATTGCTACACCTTTTCAGCTTTTTTAGGGAAATTTGATTTGACTTAAATTTGATTTGACTCCAACTCTGATGCACATAGTTAATGCAGTATATAATGTTGAACGTTTCAAAAATCATCATACTTTACTTATGTCCCACATCGTATTATTCATAAATTATTTCTATATATATATAGAGATTTTGAGGGGGGAAACACACTTCTTCCAAAGCTTCTCAAACTCCCGGTCCTCTAAGTTGAGGCCCAACTGTGCAAGACATCTCTTCAGCTCTGGAGCTACAATCAAACTGATCCTCTGTAGGCCGAGCTCTGTGGGACGTGACTCTATGACCTCCAGGAACCTGTGGTGGGGAGAACCACATCATTTACATTTTAGTCAGCTGTAAGCAGATGCTCTTGTCTAGCTATCTTTGGTCTAGCATTCAGCTTCGGAAAGTGAAAACGTTTCTGTGACATTCAGATACATATACAGTGGGGCAAAAAAGGATTTAGTCTGCCACCAATTGTGCAAGTTCTCCCACTTAAAAAGATGAGAGAGGCTTATTTTCCACCATAATTTGCAAATGAATTCATTAAAAATCCTACAATGTGATTTTCTGGATTTTTCTTTCTCATTTTGTCTGTCATAGTTGAAGTGTACCTATGATGACAATTACAGGCCTCTCTCATCTTTTTAAGTGGGAGAACTTGCACAATTGGTGTCTGACTAAATACTTTTTTGCCCCACTGTACATACTGTGTGTGTGTGTGTGTTTGGATTCATGGTGACTATTTAAGCACCAAACATAGCAGATTCTTGGTTGCAATTCATATTGCAGATATAAAGTACGATCTCTATTAAAAAAAGACTGCTTCTTTGTTTTCCAAATGTCACTCCAATTAAGTAGTGATATCCAAATATTCAATCATTTTTTTGACTTGCATAGACTTCATAGGTGGTGACCAAAATGTTGATTTTTGGAAAATTTGACACTAATACTTTGTAAATGTTAAGGAGATGTCCTGTCCAGGGGGTGTACTTGTACATCAAGCTGCCTCAGGCTACATAAACAGATAGTTTCCATTTCCAATGAGACATTCTGGCTCGCACAAATGCCTAGGCTTGTGCAAGGCTAGTTACTTTTACTTACTTTATAAATGTAGCCTAGTGTCCACAGGGTGGCTGCTAGTGTGACTGACTAACAGACGTTTTCAAAAGATAACAATACTAGGACGCCTGCGGGTGAACGCCTTATGGAAGGCGAGCAAAAAGTCCTGTCAATCAGACACATCAGTAAGGGGTAACAGGATTAAAGAGTTCACAACCATTTGACTCTCCCTCCCTCTCTCTTTCTTCTCTCTCTCTCTCTCTCTCTCTCTCTCTCTCTCTCTCTCTCTCTCTCTCTCTCTCTCTCTCTCTCTCTCTCTCTCTCCTTTCTGTGCTTCTCACTCCTCTCTCTTCCTGAGTTTTTCTTTCTCTCCCTCACCCTTTTCTCTTGCTCTCACCATTTTATCTGTCCCTCTAACCCCTCTCTATTCCCGAGTTCCATTTCTCTCCACCCTCTTACTTTCTCTCTCCTCCTTTCAGTGGAAAACATACTCAATTGTCATTCATGAATATAGGTAAAGATACCTCAAGTAAAGATGACTCGAGTAAAAGTGTGTGAAAGTCACACAGTAAAATACTACTTGTGTAAAAGTCTAAACGTATCTGGTTTTAAATGTACTTAATTAAGTACAGTGGTGGAAAAAGTACTCAATTGTCATACTTGAGTAAAAGTAAAAGGTCAAAGTAAATTAACTTCCTTTTATTAAGCAAACCAGACGACACATTTTTCTTGTTTTTCAAATGTAAGGACAGCCAGGGGCACACTCCAACACTCAGACATAATTTACAAGCACATTATTTCTGCTTAGTGAGTCGGCCAGATCAGAGTCAGTAGGGATGACAGCGTGTTATATTGATAGGTTTTTCCAATTGGACCATATTGCTGTCCTGCCTGAGCATTTGATATGTAACTGGTACTTTCGGGTGTCAGGGAAAATGTATGGGAGCAAAATTACATATATTTGTTTCTAATTTGGTGGAGTAAAAGTAAAAGTAGTCAAAAATATAAATAGTAAAGTAGAGTACACGTATTCCCAAAAACGACTTAAGTAGTACTTAGTTACTACTTAGTTACTTTTACACGACTGCCTCGTTTTTCATGCTGTTCTTTTTTGGTCACTCTTTCTCTTGTATTCCCTCCCTTTCAATCCCCTCCTGCTCTCTTTCCCTCACTCTTCCCTCTTTCTCTCCCTCTCCCACCCACCCCCTGTCTCTCACTCCCCCTCTCCCCTTCTCTTTGCTCCAACTGACTAGGAGTCTCCAGGTCTTCCTAATTGGTCACGGGGATTTCTGAACTGGTGGCTCTCAGGCCTTCTCAGCCTCCGCTGGAATGTGTTTATGTGTGTGTCTGTGTGTTTGTCTGTCTGTCTGTCCACCACAGCCGGTTTGCCAGTTTGCCCTGACAGGGGAGACACACATACCTCCCCGGTGGAGAGCTGCTGATGACAAACTGTCTCTTGCGCATGCGCCCACACCCACCCACACACACATATACACACACACACACACCATTTGACACCCCGACAATGGCACCAAAGAGAAGAGGTAAATACTTAAATAATCTCCTTTCCCCTGAGTCCTGTGGTTTTGGGCTCCTCTGTCGATAGAAAGGGAGTATGAATGTGCCCAGTGTTTAAAGCATCCTACCAAGTTTGAACTGAGATTGCTCTAAAGCGGGAGAATTGCGTCAGCATTAACTTAAAACAGAAAGGGCCATTTTGGCTCTGCATTGTTTGAATCTAACTATCCAGGGGGTGAGTTTCCCGAAAGCTTTGTAGCTAACTCACCCTAAGCCTGCCTTTTGTCTAGAGTTATCTTTCCAGGGTTAGTCAATCCCCAGCCTTCTTTGACCCAGAGATTTCAGAACTGATGGTCTAGTAATGTAGTTTTTGGGGTTGTGGTACAGTATCTGTCCCAACCAATATCATGATTTCACTATGTTGGAATTTAGACACTGCATTGCCAAGCCATTTCTAGGCTGGGGGGCGACAGTACTTCAGCTCTCAGGAAGGCAATAGAGATGCTAACTTAACCATCCACCTGTCTGACACTTGCAGATCTCAGCCATAACGCACTCACACTTTCCTTAAAGTCTGAAGTACAACCCCGGCACAACCATAGCATGACTTACAATATTTATACTTATAAAACAAACCAAAAAATTGGGGGATAGATCACCTTTAACATTTCATTTAGATTGTAGCTTCCATCAATGTAATTGTCTGCATAATTTCCAATCCCCATATATATTTTTTGTAAAACAAAAATATATATATATATATATATATATATATATATATATATATATATATATATATATATATATATATATATATATATCAGTGCATTTGGAAAGTATTCAGAACCCTTGACTTTTTCCACATTTAGTTTATGTTACAACCTTATTCTAAAATTGATTAAATTGTTTTTTCCCCTCATCAATCTACACAGAATACCCCGTAATGACAAAGTACAAGATTTTTTAAATGTTTGCAGATGTATTAAAAATAATAAACTGAAATATGACATTTACATAAGTATTCAGACTGTTTACTCAGTACTTACTTGAAATACCTTTGGCAGCGATTACAGCCTCAAGTCTTCTTGGGTACGACACTACAGGCTTGGCACACCTGTATTTGGGGAATTTCTCTCATTCTTCTCTGCAGATCATCTCAAAATCTGTCAGGTTGGATGTGAAGTGTCGCACCAGTTTGAGGTCCTGAGCGCTGTGGAGCAGCATTCATCTTTCCCTCAATCCTGACTAGGCTTCTAGTCCCTGCACTGAAAAACATCCCACAGCATGATGCTGCCACCACCATGCTTCACCGTAGAGATGGTATTGGCCAGGTGATGAGCGGTGCCTGCTTTCCTCTAGACGCTTGGCATTCAGGCCAAAGAGTTCAATCTTGGTTTCATCAGGCCAGAGAATCTTGTTTCTCATGGTCTGAGAGTCCTTTAGGTGCCTTTTGGCAAACTCCAAGAGGCCGTCATGTGCATTTTACTGAGGAGTGGCTTCTGTCTGGCCATTATACCATAAATGCCTGATTGGTGGAGTGATGCAGAGATAGTTGTCCTTCTGGAAGGTTGTCCCTCCTCCACAGAGGAACTCTGGAGCTCTGTCAGAGTGACCATCGGTTCCTTGGTCACCTCCCTGACCACGGCCCTTCTTCCCCAATTGCTCAGTTTGGCCGGAAAGCCAGCTCTAGGAAGAGTCTTGGTGGTTCCAAACTTTTTCCATTTAAGAATGATGGCAGCCACTGTGTTCTTGGGGACCTTCAATGCTGCAGACATTTTTTGGTACCTTTCCCCAGATCTATGCCTCGACAAAATCCTGTCTCGTATCTCTACGGACAATTCCTTCGACCACATGGCTTGGTTTCTGCTCTGACATGCCCTGTCAACTGTGGGAACTTATATAGACAGGTGTGTGCCTTTCCAAATCATGTCCAATCTAATGAATTTACCTCTGGTGGACTCCAATCAAGTTGTGGAAACATCTCAAGGATGATCAATGGAAACAGGATGCACCTGAGCTCAATTTCGAGTCTCGTGGCAAAGGGTTTGAATACTTATGTAAATAAAGTTTTTCTGTTTTTTTATTACTTAAAACCTGTTTTCGCTATGTTATTATGGGCATTGTGTTTAGATTGGTGAGGGAAAAAACATCATTTCATAAATTTTAGAATATAAGATGTATTTATACATTTTCCTTTATTATGTTCTCCTAACCCTGCCATCCCTTCCCTAATGGAGTAAACTAATGGACAACAACAGTTAGGCTTCTACTTCCATCTTTTACATACTATATACATTTTAGCTTTCTATTCTCATAGCTTCTCAATCCAGACTTACCTGTTCTGGGCCTGTCCCCGCAATAGGGATAGGGTCTGAGAGGCTGTGACTTTAGCTGGAGAAAGGGGAGGGGCTGTGCTGGGATCCTGGGTGGGGTTAAACCAAGTGGCTGGTCCACCTGCTCCAGACTCTCTTATGGCCTCCCACAGCTCCTCAAAGCTAATGGCTGCCTTCTTCGACAAATGCAGTCTGGAGGATTCAAAACGGTTATGTTTTACTGTATGGTTTAGTCCAGTGATGGAGTTAACTGCAGGGATGAATTGAGATTATTTTAGATTTGATCAAATTTAAGAATTATTCATGGTTTTCTATGAGAAGTTTTGAGTTTTTGAATTTAGTTGAAATTGAATTGACCCCAACCCAGGTTCATTGGTTTTGTTTTTAGATGACTCTATTACACATGGCAAGTTCATTGTAGGCTAGTTCATGTTTTGTTTCAGTGAATCAAACCAAACATTCACACACAGTCAGATTTTAGAAAAGGAGTGTGCTAGATAAACAAATATATATATATACAGTACCAGTCAAAAGTTTGGACACACCTACTCATTCAAGTTATTTTTAAATGTTTACTATTTTCTACATAGAATAATAGTAAAGACATCAAAACTATGAAATAACACATATTGAATCATGTAGTAACCACAAAAGTGTTAAACAAATCAAAATATATTTTATATTTGAGATTCTTCAAATTCTTCTTCACCCTTTGCCTTGATGACAACCTTGCACACTCTTGGCATTCTGTCAACCAGCTTCATGAGATAGTCACCTGGAATGCATTTAAATTAACAGGTGCGCCATGTTAACAGTTAATATGTGGAATTTCTTCCCTTCTTAATGCATTTGAGCCAATCAGTTGTGTTGTGACAAGGTAGGGGTGGTATACAGAAGATAGACCTATTTGGTCAAAGACCAAGTCCATATTATGTCAAGAACAGTTCAAATACACAAAGAGAAAAGACAGTCCATCATTACTTTGAGACATGAAAGTCAGTCAATCCGGAACATTTCAAGAACTTTGAAAGTTTCTTCAAGTGCAGTCGCAAAAACCACAAACCACAGGAAAGTAAGACCGAGAGTTACTTCTGCTGCAGAGGACAAGTTCATTCGAGTTGCCAGCTTCAGAAATTGCAGAACAAATAAATGCAATTGAAAATAAATGCCCTATTTGGTAAAAGACCAAGTCCATATTATGGCAAGAACAGATAATTGTATATGTTTTGATTTGTTAAACACTTCTTTGGTTACTACATGTTTCCATATGTGTTATTTCATAGTTATGATGTCTTCACTATTATTCTACCATGTAGAAAATAGTCAAAATAAAGAAAAACACTTGAATGAGTCGGTGTGTTCAAACTTTTGACTGGTACTACCAGATAGGTACAGTGAAATGTGTCGTTTCAAACGGTCAGCCATAGTAGGAGTTTATTCTTTCTTTCTGTAAAGGAGCAAATTAGAGTGAAGTGACTTTCTCAAGGGCACATCAACAGATTTTCCACCGTGTCAGTTTGTGTATTCGAACCAGCGACCTTTCAGTTACTGCCCCAACACTCTACTCGCTAGGCTACCTGCCGCCCTATAGAGTTTTAGACTTCTATTATGTTTTTTCTTTATACTGTCAACCTCGCTGACTCCTTTACCCAGCACTTTGCAACAAATGCATTTGAATGCACTATACTATTAAAATGTGATATTTATTGAAATTGGTTGATGTACTAACCGGAGCAGCAACTGGCTGTACTGCTGCAGTGTGATGAATCGGCCCAGAAACTTGGTGAGGATCATCAGCAACACATCTCTGTGAGCATAGACAGGAGAGAGGGGAGGGATCAAGAAACCATATAGGATAAAGGACATCCTGTAGCTGTGTGTTTGTAGGTGTTAATGTATAGGGAGAAGATTTTGTGTAGGTAATATCATTTTTTTAAAGTGTGTGTGTGTGTGTGTGTGTGTGTGTGTGTGTGTGTGTGTGTGTGTGTGTGTGTGTGTGTGTGTGTGTGTGTGTGTGTGTGTGTGTGTGTGTGTGTGTGTGTGTGTGTGTGTGTGTGTGTGTGTGTGTGTGTGTGTGTGTGTGTGTGTGTGTGTGTGTGTGTGTGTGTGTGTGTGTGTGTGTGTGTACGTGTGCGTGCTCGTGTTAGTCAAAGCTTAACCTGTTGGCCAGTGCTTTTCCGTCCGGATGGTTGTTCTTGAACATTCGTTGAAGGTTCAAGTGTCCTAACAACTGAATGTTCTGCCTTAGCTCGTGCTCAAGCTGGAGGTAGAACACAAAGATATCAATGCAGTGACTATAGCTCACTCAGTCTATTCAGTGCATTCATTTGTTAATTCATTTGGTCAGTTGTTCATTCAATTTGTTAGTTCATTCAATACACCAATCTCACATCCAACAAAACAGAGGAAGCTAAGTGACATCCACTAGGAACTATGCTGATGTCATAGGCAGGTTAGCCCTTCCTGCTGGTAGGTTAGGACTTTGACTGACGTTCATCGTCTCTATTATCAGGGGACTTCTTCTGATCTAAGGAAGAGCAAGAGAGGGGGTTTGGGTATTAAGAAAACTGTTGTGGATCCCTTTTGACAGGCAGTATCCCCGACTGTCTGTGCATTTTTATGTTCGCCTTGGCGTGTGTGTCTATGTGTGCACACAGTAGGTGTACTCTGAACACTGCATTGTGCATGAGTGTACAGCATATTATGTACGACTGAACTGTGTGTGTGTGTGTGTGTGTGTGTGTGTGTGTGTGTGTGTGTGTGTGTGTGTGTGTGTGTGTGTGTGTGTGTGTGTGTGTGTGTGTGTGTGTGTGTGTGTGTGTGTGTGTGTGTGTGTGTGTGTGTGTGTGTGTGTGTGTGTGTGTGTGTGCGCGCGCACTTGCATGCCTGCGTGGGCGCATTTGTGCTTTGTCTTCACTATTATTCTACAATGTAGAAAATAGTCAAATTAAAGAAAAACAATTGGTTCTAGACAGGGATAAACCTGGTCAGCTATTCCCGTCTGACATCTGCAGATTTCAGCCATAACACACTCACACTCAAAATGCTAATCTCTACCTTTCTACCTCTTAACCATTCTTGACCAATGGGGATGAGGTTCTCTGGGTACCTATGGGTTTTCCGTCAGCATGGTTCAAGGACCCCACTGAACCCTCTTTCGTTACTCCGGACCCCAACTCCACATCATATCTGTGTCTGTTATTTAAACTAAGAACGAGACTGACTTTGATGTGGAAGGAGAGCAACACTGTCTGACTTCCTGCACAATCCTGCTGTTGTCGAGCTCATAGCTAAGAAGCTGTCTGTGGTCTTGGAATATATTAATATGGATCAAATGGTCAGACTTAGACCTAAATCAAGAATTCCATTGAGTGTTGAACAGGAATAAGCACCCTTGAAAACTGGAGAGAAGTTGAATAAACCAGAAACCGTGGATTGATGGCAGCATTCGCATGAAACTGAAAGCGCGAACCACTGCTTTTAATCAGGGCAAGGTGTCTGGTAACATGTCCGAATATAAACAATGCAGCTATTCCCTCCGCAAGGCTATTAAACAAGCTAAGCATCAGTACAGAGACAAAGTGGAATCTCAATTCAATGGCTCAGACACAAGAGGCATGTGGCAGGGTCTACAGTCAATCACGGACTACAAGAAGGAACCCAGCCCAGTCACGGACCAGGATGTCTTGCTCCCAGGCAGACTAAATAACTTTTTTGCCCGCTTTGAGGACAATACAGTGCCCCTGACACGGCCTGCAACGAAAACATGCGGTCTCTCCTTCACTGCAGCCGAGGTGAGTAAGACATTTAAACGTGTTAACCCTCGCAAGGCTGCAGGCCCAGACGGCATCCCCAGCCGCGCCCTCAGAGCATGCGCAGACCAGCTGGCCGGTGTGTTTACGGACATATTCAATCAATCCCTATACCAGTCTGCTGTTCCCACATGCTTCAAGAGGGCCACCATTGTTCCTGTTCCCAAGAAAGCTAAGGTAACTGAGCTAAACGACTACCGCCCCGTAGCACTCACTTCCGTCATCATGAAGTGCTTTGAGAGACTAGTCAAGGACCATATCACCTCCACCCTACCTGACACCCTAGACCCACTCCAATTTGCTTACCGCCCAAATAGGTCCACAGACGATGCAATCTCAACCACACTGCACACTGCCCTAACCCATCTGGACAAGAGGAATACCTATGTGAGAATGCTGTTCATCGACTACAGCTCGGCATTCAACACCATAGTACCCTCCAAGCTCGTCATCAAGCTCGAGACCCTGGGCCTCGACCCCGCCCTGTGCAACTGGGTACTGGACTTCCTGACGGGCCGCCCCCAGGTGGTGAGGGTAGGCAACAACATCTCCTCCCCGCTGATCCTCAACACGGGGGCCCCACAAGGGTGCGTTCTGAGCCCTCTCCTGTACTCCCTGTTCACCCACGACTGCGTGGCCACGCACTCCTCCAACTCAATCTGTCATGTTTTGTCATTGGTTATCATGTCTTGTCTCTGTGCTTCCCTTCTATTCGTTTCCCTCTGCTGGTCTTATTAGGTTCTTTCCCTCTTTCTATCCCTCTCTTCCCCTCCCTCTCTCCCTCTCTCGCTCTCTCTCTCTATCGTTCCGTTCCTGCTCCCAGCTGTTCCTCATTCTCCTAACTACCTCATTTACTCTTTTCACACCTGTCCCCTATTTTGCCCTCTGATTAGAGCTCCTATTTCTCCCTCTGTTTTCCGCTTCAGTCCTTGTCGGATCCTTGTATGATGTTCGCTGTTCTGTGTCCTTGTCTCGCCCTGTCGTGTTTTACCTTCTTCAGATGCTGCGTGTGAGCAGGTGTCTAGGTCTGCTACGGCCGGTGCCTTCCCGAAGCAACCTGCAGTCTATGGTCGAGTCTCCAGTCAGTCCTCTCTACTGACGAGTGGATTTCAGTTTTCCTGTTTTGTTTTCACCTTGATATATCCAGGAGTATCACTTTTGTCAAATACTGGAATAAAGACTCTGTTTTCGTTAAGTCGCTTTTGGGTCCTCATTCACCTGCATAACACAATCATCAAGTTTGCGGACGACACAACAGTGGTAGGCTTGATTACCAACAACGACGAGACGGCCTACAGGGAGGAGGTGAGGGCCCTCGGAGTGTGGTGTCAGGAAAATAACCTCACACTCAACGTCAACAAAACTAAGGAGATGATTGTGGACTTCAAGAAACAGCAGAGGGAACTCCCCCCTATCCACATCGATGGAACAGTAGTGGAGAGGGTAGCTAGTTTTAAGTTCCTCGGCATACACATCACAGACAAACTGAATTGGTCCACTCACACTGACAGCGTCGTGAAGAAGGCGCAGCAGCGCCTATTCAACCTCAGGAGGCTGAAGAAATTTGGCTTGTCACCAAAAGCACTCACAAACTTCTACAGATGCACAATCGAGAGCATCCTGGCGGGCTGTATCACCGCCTGGTACGGCAACTGCTCCGCCCTCAACCGTAAGGCTCTCCAGAGGGTAGTGAGGACTGCACAACGCATCACCGGGGGCAAACTACCTGCCCTCCAGGACACCTACACCACCCGTTGTTACAGGAAGGCCATAAAGATCATCAAGGACATCAACCACCCAAACCACTGCCTGTTCACCCCGCTATCATCCAGAAGGCAAGGTCAGTACAGGTGCATCAAAGCTGGGACCGAGAGACTGAAAAACAGCTTCTATCTCAAGGCCATCAGACTGTTAAACAGCCACCACTAACATTGAGTGGTTGCTGCCAACACACTGTCATTGACACTGACCCAACTCCAGCCATTTTAATAATGGGAATTGATGGGAAATGATGTAAATATATCACTAGCCACTTTAAACAATGCTACCTTATATAATGTTACTTACCCTACATTATTCATCTCATATGCATATGTATATACTGTACATCATCGACTGCATCCTTATGTAATACATGTATCACTAGCCACTTTAATATATATAATATAATATATACTTTAACTATGCCACTTTGTTTACTTTGTCTACACACTCATCTCATATGTATATACTGTACTCGATACCATCTACTGTATGCTGCTCTGTACCATCACTCATTCATATATCCTTATGTACATATTCCTTATCCCCTTACACTGTGTATAAGACAGTAGTTTTGGAATTGTTAGTTAGATTACTTGTTGGTTATCACTGCATTGTCGGAACTAGAAGCACAAGCATTTCGCTACACTCGCATTAACATCTGCTAACCATGTGTATGTGACAAATACAATTTGATTTGATTTTTAGGAGATGTCAGATGGAGTGAAATGTAGTGAAAAGAGGGAAAAAGAGACCAAAAACGGATGAAAGGTGAGAGGCGGAAAGAGGGAGAGACAGTACCTGGTCCACTTGGATCCTGAGCTGGGCCTCATGGCAGGAGGCTGCGGTAGTAGTTCTGGTAAGGATACTGGTTCTGCTGGTATTGGTTTGGCTGGTGATGCTGGTTTTAATGGTACTGGTTAGGCTGGTGACTCGGCTCCCCCTGCTCTCTGGTGCCACCCGCTGACCTATCCAAAGTACAACCACATTCACAGCATACCAGGATCATGACCACTCCTGATAAGTATAAACTCTGTTTAATTGTTTAAACACATTAATTGTAATTAATTCTGGGTATCGGTATTCTCCAGTTTAGTGCACACAGTCACAAAGTCATTGTGGATTGCATTTAGGCTAGTCGATCTGATGGGATAGGTGTATAAAATCTACCATTTTGAAGTCAGTTCAGGAAGTAATTTGAATTTATGAATATATTCTACTATTCCTTTCAGTTTATTGAGAAGTTATTGAAAATAGTTGCACTTTCTTCCTATTATTGAATTGGAACTTTATCCCAACCCTGCAATCCAGCAGTTCATGGAATTTGTAATAACACTAGACATTGAGTTCTACATTACATTTGCCATATTCGAAGAGGCTAGACCTAGTAGTCTATCATATCTAGTGGTGTAAAAAGTACTTAAGTAAAAATACTTTAAAGCACTACTTAAGTTGTTTTTTGGGGTATCTGTACTTTACTTAGCTATTTAGATTTTTGCCAACTTTTAATTTTACTTCACTACATTCCTAAATAAAATAATGTACTTTTTACTCCATACATTTTCCCTGACACCCAAAAGTACTCGTTACATTTTGACAGGAAAATGGTCCAATTCCCAAACTTATCAAGAGAACATCTCTGGTCATCCCTACTGCCTCTGATCTGGCAGACTCACTAAACACAAATGCTTTGTTTGTAAATTATGTCTGAGTGTTGGGTGTGTCCCTGGCTATCAGTAAATATATATAATGGTGCCATCTGGTTTGCTTAATATAAGGAATTTGAAATGGTTCATAATTGTACTTGTACTTTTGATGCTTATGTACATTTAATCAAATCCATTTACTTTTGATACTTAAGTTTATTTAAAACCAAATACTTTTAGACTTTTACTCAAGTTGTATTTTACTGGGTGACTTTCACTTTTACTTGAGTTATTTTCTATTAAGGTATCTTTACTTTTACTCAAGTATGAAAACGGAGTACTTTTTCCACCACGGATTATATCCACTTTAAAAAATAAATAAAAATTCCTCCCAAGATAATCAACAATTACCAACTCCAATAGCAGAAGCATCTGGCCAAACGTCGCACATTTTTTTGTAGAAGGGCGCCACCACATGGAGATTTGGACCAGAGAAACTGTTCTGGTGCTGTTTATGGTACTGAAAGGAATTCGTGTGTGTGTGCGTGCGTGCGTGAGTGCGTGCGTGCGTGCGTGTGTGTGAGAGAGAGAGAGAGAGAGAGAGAGAGAGAGAGAGAGAGAGAGAGAGAGAGAGAGAGACTATTCAAATTTGTTGCGCAGTATTTCTCCATCCTATTATTCGTTTAGCTAGAGATCACGTTGCAATAGGCTACTCACCAAAGATGGGCAGCCGTAGTTTAACCGGATCAAGGGCTACTGAGACTTCGACTCCTTCGGGGATTGGCTGCGAGACCAGGCTGAAACCGCTCTGCTTCGGCGGAGCCTTGTCATAAGGATAACCTGTGGCCCTTCTTGTGTTTTGACCTCGGAAAACAAAGTCGAGGTCCCCATCCCGCAACAGCGGCGGTACAACTTCGTCACTCCCAGCGTAATCTCTGGAGTAGCCTCTGAGAGAGAGGGTTTCTGGGTCTATGAGTCTTGATAACGGGTGCTGAATGGCTGGTAGTCGAAGAGAAGCAACCGAGGACAGTCTAGACATTGTATCTGTCATACTCCAGGATAAAAACGGTCGCAAACGTCACATGGTGATGATAGCAACTATATTTGTTATTAATGCTTCCTCGATAGCTTATGCTACTCTATGCTGAAGTTCCTTCACTGCGTACGACGGCAAAGGTTAACTTTTTGTGCCTCGTCTCCAACTCGAGTTGGTTTTGCAGAATAGGCTATAGGTGCGCGGTTGCTACAGACAACAGAAAGCACTCCAGCCCTCTCCATCAAAGTGTATTTATTGCGGTGGTAAATGGTGGGGTGGAGTTGTCAACTCAAAGAACAATGGTGTTGTTCTTGGCTTTATGTGGTATTTTTATGTGTGCAACTTGACAAATTGATAGCCTCACAGATGAAATACCCCACTGCGCAAAAACTGTTTGAATCAACGTTGTTTACATGTCATTTCTACAAAAAAAATGCAATGTGATGTAGTTGAATCAACGTGGAAAACTGGTTGGATTTCCAAAAAGCCATCAATGTAAGGTTTTTATTTTTAACTTTTTAAACAACACACTTTCCGAACTGTGGGAAATGTAACCTACATGCAACCTTAATTATACTTGTTTTAAAGCAAGGCCTATAGCATTCGTCCCATTTAAAGTTATTTGAGTGGGTTTCAATAGCATATTATATTTATTGCTGCCTGTCAAAATGCAATGCACTGATCGCAGTTGCTATGCAGCCTGCAAACAACTGCTAAAATTGGTGTGCAGCAAAACCAGGGAAATGTGAGAGCATTACTCGCATTACTCATTGCATAACTGTAGTCATATAGTGATAATAAATCCCACCAACCATTTGCGTAATTTTCGCACTTAGCCTATTGCAATGTGCGGGCACGTGCGCTTAGGATTTGGTCCCATTGCAACAGGGCACAAGTCAAGCTCCTATGCACGTCGAGCACGGAGCAACGCATTTGTCGGGTAATTATCTGTAGACATCGACATGCGCACACACATGACCTATTCGTGCAGGATCTCTTGATCTCCACGAAGCAGCCATAGGTCTCATGGAATTGCTGACACGAGGAGCATGTATAGGCTATTAACGTTGTGATTGGAATTTGAAACAAGGTGGGCTTCTATAACCACACAGACTCATTAGCTTATTAGTTATCAATGGGATTCTGCTGGTATTCACCTATATTATTATTTGTCACAGGTGAAAGGGCAAAGCAATTGTTTTGGGGCAGATAGTTTATAATTAACTCGGTAATCAGGGTTGTGAGTATAGGAAAACTATAGTAAAATAGTAGGCTATATTCTTCCCACACAGTACAGACTATAGACAGCAAGTAGGCTATAACTTAATATGTGTGTACATTAACATCTCTTTGATTCAAAACATTAGTATTTTAGGTACATTATTGTTGTGCAAACAGAAGTATTGTGTTTTGCCATCCAGAAATACCAATAAAATAGAGCTTGATTGAATTCCACTGTTACTGTCTCAGCAACCAAGTGGAGAGTGAATGGTGTGGGCGCAACGCGGGTGTTTGGCAGCAACTCCAGGTCCTTTTGTACATTTAATTACAGGGCTTATGTTTTGTTGACATAGGTTACTATTGTGTTGGTTAAGTCACAAGCTACATAATGTTCTGGAAGAGACTATATTCGGCCGTATCCAAGCAACGATCAAACATGCTTTCCTGTGTGTGAGAAATGCAAGAATATGAGTCTGTTTTCAAAGCTGGAACAACAGGTTAGAAATGGTCAAAACGACGAACCTACTGTAACATGTTTGGCTGAAGATGTTGGCCTAATGCACATATGTCAGAGTCAAGGCCCGCGGGGCCACATCCGGCCCGCGAGAAGGTTTTTTACGGCCCCTGGGATGATCTTGATTTATTATTAGAACCGGCCCGCAGACCGCAGCAAGCCGGCAGCCCGCAGATCTTTTACACGCACCAATACTACATTTCCCACAATGCAACGGTGACGCACCGAGCAGTAGGCTGCTTCATTTCAATATTTATTGGCACAGCAGTTGTCAGCATCACAGTAAAATTAACTTTCAGATACCCATCAAAAATGGCAAAACGGAAGGTGGACACTGAGAACCGGGGGGTTTCAAACAAGGTGGGTGTCGGAGTATTTGTTCACGGAGGTAGCTGGAAAACCTGTGTGTCTTCTGTGTGGAGAAAGTGTGGCGGTACTGAAAGAGTATAATCTGAGACGACATTATGAAACGAAACACGCGGACAAAAACAAGAATATGGACATGGAACAAAGGCTACAAAAGGCAGAGGAATTAAAACGAGGCCTCAAATCTCGACAGGCTCTGTTCAAAAAAGCCAAATCACAAGGCCAGGCTGCTGTCAAGGCCAGTTTTATTTTGGCAGAAGAGATCGCTAAATCAGCCCGGCCATTTACGGAGGGGGATTTCATCAAAAACTGCATGATTAAAGTTTGTGACGAAGTTTGCCCAGAAAAAAGGCAACTCTTTTTAAATGTGAGTCTGAGCAGAAACACCATTGCCGAGAGAGTAGACCAGTTGTCCATCAATCTAAAAGAGCAGCTTGTGAAAAAGGGAAAAGATTTCATTGCATATTCCTTGGCTGTGGATGAGAGCACCGACATTTCTGACATTGCCCAGTTGTCAATTTTCATCCGCGGAGTGGACTCCAGCCTAAGCGTGACAGAGGAGTTTTTGGCTTTACGTCCTATGCATGGCACAACTACGGGGCATGATTTGTATGAAGAGGTGTCAAGATGTGTAAATGAGATGGAGCTGCCTTGGGAAAAACTCGTGGGTTTGACAACCGACGGAGCACCTGCGATGTGTGGACACAGGAGCGGACTGGTGGGGAAGATACGGGAAAAGATGCAAGAGGAAAACGCGACAGGTGAGCTGACAGCTTATCATTGTATCATACACCAGGAAGCGTTGTGCGGTAAAGCCTTGAAAATGGAGCATGTAATGAGCATCATCACGCGCACAGTTAACTTTATCAGAGCCAAAGGTTTGAATCACCGCCAGTTCAAGGCATTTCTGACGGAGTTAGAAACGGAGCATGGTGATTTGCCTTATCACACAGAGGTGCGATGGCTAAGCCAGGGAAAGGTGCTTCAAAGATGTTTCGAGCTTCGTGAGGAGATTTGTCTGTTCTTGGACAGCAAAGGGAAAGACACAACACAACTCCGAGACGAAATGTTTCTGTGTGAAATGGCTTTTCTGTGTGACATTACGAGTCATCTGAATGCAATGAACTTGCAGCTGCAGGGTCGGGATCGTGTCATCTCTGATATGTACAGTACAGTGAAGGCATTTAAAACCAAACTGACTCTGTGGGAGACGCAGATGCGGAAAGAAAATTTGAGCCACTTTCCCAGCTGCCAGACCATGAAAGAGAAGCTCTCTACCAGTGCGTTCCCGAGCGCACAGTTGGCTGATAAAATAGGTATGCTTGCCGCTGACTTTCGACGCCGATTTGCTGACTTTGAAGCACAAAAAAGCAGGTTGGAACTGCTCGGTAACCCATTTGCTGTTGACGTGGAAAGCTCACCACCAAACCTCCAAATGGAGTTGATTGACCTCCAATGCAATGATGCACTGAGGGCAAAATATGCGGCAGTGGGTGCTGCGGAGTTCGCCCGTTTCCTCCCCGACACAATGCCCCAGCTGCGCATCCAGGCTGCTCAAACGTTGTCTATGTTTGGCAGCACATACCTGTGTGAACAACTGTTTTCTTTGATGAACTTGAACAAAACATCACACAGAAGTCGACTTACTGCTGAACACCTCCACTCAATTCTGAGGATTTCCTCAGCTCAGAGCCTTACCCCGAACATTGATGAACTTGTGGAAAAGATGGGACACCACCAAGTATCACCCTCAACCTCAAACAAGTGAACATTACTGTGCAATCACATATTTAGAGTTTTTACTCAGTTCAAGTTTAAAAGTTAAAGTTTAATATTTGTTTTCACTGCATGTTACTTCTCCTTAAACAAAGTGTTGTTTTTGATTAATAGATTTTTGCACTTTATTTTATTGTATTTCAATCCAATTATATTTTAAAAATATTTCAGTTGAGTGGATGATAGAAAATTGCTATTATTGTTTTTTTCTTTGAAGTAAATTTAGCCCACTTTTGCTAAAATAGAAAATATAGGCCACTGATGGTGCCTTGAATACCGGTTTCTTTCATTTAATGTTCATGTTATGGGGATTTTTATATAAAGGAAATTTGTCTTTTGTGTCTGTTGAAAATTAAAGATTACTGACAGAGCCATAAGAAAATATTGCTTTATTTATCTGATCATATTGGAATATATTTGTTAGGTTTTCAGTAGGTTCAATTAGGTTCACTAGACTATATGAGTCATTTAAAAAAATTTCAATGAACATTCGAACAGTCCGGCCCTCGGCTTGTAGCTAAAATTTTTATTTGGCCCTCCGTCCATTTGACTTTGACACCCCTGGCCTAATGCATACAAAACGGAGGAATACTTTCGTTCCAGGGGTGAAAGCTGGTCCTAAATAGCCAACGTTGTTAGCAGGAACAGGCCTGAAGATATGAAAAATACAATTCCATTGACAATTAATGATAATTACAAAGAAGGCCATATTCTGCTCATATGACCTACTTCTGCGCTGTAGGTCACATTGACATTCTGTTAAATGGAGACGCGCGCGCTTCCGGCTCTTCAAAACGCATCATAGGCTACAGGTCAGGCTATGAAGCAAATCCTCACCACACCACCACAATGTTAAAAAGTCTTCAAAGTCGCATGCATACCAGCAACAATGTCACCCTCTCGCTCTCGCTGTTAATGTGTGAATTTTTATGGCCTAATTGCCAGGCCTAACCTCTTAAATCACATTTATCATAACAATAAGACCTATATTGAATTATGAAGATACATTAAAAAGCTAAACTAAGCTAGCCTACCCATGTGTTAATTGCACACGGTATCATGGTGCCCTCCCTAAACTGCGATAAAACTTTGGCCTAAAGAATAAATAGTGCATAAATAATGATAAATAGCTGTGATGTTGTGATGTTATTAAATAGCAGAATTATTAGTATTATCTAACACCACTGTATAACTGGAAAATGACTTGAATTTGCCCTTTAAATGTCCCGAAGTGTTCTATTACACTTTATTTAATAGACATGGCTAAGATTCGAACCTTAACCTAGGATATTTATTTAGCCTAGCCAATCTGTTCGACCGTCTGCATATCCATCACCCCCAAATTCTCGCGATATATAGCCCAGATATATTATGCGGGATGGGGGCGCTTCGTCCACTTGGAGGGGCGTTGGGTTTCTTTGAGGGTGTCTTGGTGAGGACTGTCTGGAACTTTTACGGTCTGACCTCTACTCCACGAGGAGGAACTTGAAAACATGTCGGACGCGGTGGTTAGCTTCATTAAGGACTTTTTGGCTGGTGGCATTGCTGCTGCCATCTCCAAGACAGCTGTAGCTCCAATTGAGAGAGTGAAGTTGTTGCTCCAGGTAAGACTGAGTGAGAATAATTGTTTTCCAGTCTCTGTCATAAAGTTAATATATTATTGGTTATCCATTGAGTAAGATTGTAATACAATTAAATTAATTTGGCAAATGGTTTTCATTCAGAAAGACATGCGAAAAGCGCATTGGAGACGTTTCTTACGCACATGACTTGTCGCTGTCCAAGGTGGTATTGAGTTTTCTAATTGGATTCGATAGGACTCAGGATTTGGCCTTTCATTCAGAACAGAAACCGAATCATATGAATTTCAGGTCATAAAATAAAAATGACTATTTTGAATAACAAAAAGTTAATTTATTTGATGCGTTCTTATATTTTAATGTTGATTTCAAGTACACGTAATGCTTTGTTTCGATTAATAGGATGATAATGAATTATTCCATAATGTCGATAATCATTTGGATATAAGAGCGGCGATATTTGGTTTAGGCCTAGGCTACAGCTAAATTTATCCAGACGCATGCAACCCAATACACTCAGACTGTGCTCAAGTGACATGAAGCTTTGGCCAGTATACAACAGCGCTGAGAATAGCTCATTATAACAAAAATTGCACACATGCATTCCTACAAACCCGTGAGCATCATTGAATTAAAGTGAATTAGGAATTTTCCCAACAAAAAACTCAATATTGTTACGCTCTTGCTATAAGCATACCACCCTGCATACCACTGCTGCCTTGCTTCTGAAGCTAAGCAGAGTTGGTCCTGGTCAGTTCCTGGATGGGAGACCAGATCTTGCTGGAAGTGGTGTTCTGAGGGCCAGTAGGAGGCACTCTTTCCTCTGGTCGAAAAAAAATATCCCAACGCCCCAGGGCAGTGATTGGGGACACTGCCCTGTGTAGGGTGCCGTCTTTCAGATGGGACGTTAAACGGGTTTCCTGACTCTCTGAGGTCATTAAAGATCCCATGGCACTTATTGTAAGAGTAGGGGTGTTAACCCCGGTGTCCTGGCTAAATTCCCAATCTGGCCCTCAAACTATCACGGTCACCTAATAATCCCCAGTTTACAATTGGCTCATTCATCCCCCTCCTCTCCCCTGTAACTTTTCCCCAGGTCGTTGCTGCAAATGAGAACTTGTTCTCAGTTAACTTACCTGGTAGAATAATGGATAAATAAATACAAATAAGTAAAAAATATAAACTTCAGTTGCGTAATACAAAGTAGGCCTAAATTACAATGATAAAATCCAATTGACATGTTGTTTTTTTGCATACTGAATTGAGGCTAAATTGAAAAATTAATTGTCTTCTGTTGTTCTGCTCTACAGGTCCAACATGCCAGCCAACAAATCACAAAGGAAATGCAGTACAAAGGCATCATGGACTGCGTCAGGAGGATTCCCAAAGAGCAAGGCTTTATCTCCTTCTGGAGAGGCAACCTGGCCAATGTGATTCGTTACTTCCCCACCCAAGCCCTCAACTTCGCTTTCAAGGACAAGTACAAGAAGATCTTCCTTGGAGGAGTGGACCAGAAGACACAGTTCTGGCGTTGGTTCGCCGGGAACCTGGCATCCGGTGGCGCGGCCGGTGCCACCTCTCTTTGCTTCGTTTACCCACTTGACTTCGCCAGGACCAGGCTCGCGGCCGACATCGGAAAAAGTGGAGCTGAGAGAGAGTTCAGCGGTCTTGGCAGCTGTCTCAGCAAAATCTACAAAGCCGACGGTATCAAGGGCCTGTACCAGGGATTCAACGTGTCTGTCCAGGGCATCATCATCTACAGAGCTGCTTACTTCGGAGTCTATGACACAGCCAAGGGTGAGGAGCATGAGCTAAAGTCAAATCATACATATAAGTAGCTGTTTGCAATTGGACGTTGTTTAAAGTATTGTATTTTACAAAAAATAGGCTCAGAATCCCAATTATGTTGCTCTGCGTCATCGTCTAGGTATGCTGCCCGATCCCAAGAACACGCACATCTTCATCAGCTGGATGATTGCCCAGAGCGTCACCGCAGTTGCCGGTATTATTTCATACCCATTTGACACCGTCAGACGTCGTATGATGATGCAGTCTGGACGTAAATCAGGTGAGCTAGTTGTAGGCCTACTCGTTGAATCATATCAATGAATGACCGTCATAGTAAATAAGAATATGTTCTTAACTGACTTGCCTAGTAAAATAAAGGTCACGGCACATTACGCATGGCAATTGTCATTGAATTGCCTACAGTAGGCCTATATTTCACATTTTAATGATCAATGTGTCGATTTCAATAGCGGACATCATGTACACTGGCACAATCGACTGCTGGAAGAAGATCGCCAAGAATGAGGGAGGCAAAGCCTTCTTCAAGGGGGCCTGGTCCAACGTGATCCGAGGCATGGGCGGCGCCTTCGTCTTGGTGCTCTACGACGAGATCAAGAAGTACACATAAACATTCACAACTCCATAGGAAACCCTTCACCACATGTCTTAATTGGATCATATAATGATAACAGCTTGGGTGAATTATCGGGGGTATATGTGTATTCTATTGAGCCAGCCCAGGAGTTGGTTGCTAGTTATCCTTCTCGCCAGTGTATTTGGTCATGTGAGGAACGCACCGACTCTGAAAGCTGTATATATCTTACCCAAGATGTACAGATAAACGCACATCCAGGCCTGCCAGTTGACTGTCAAACTGGTCCAGAAAAGGGATTTTTCCATTTAATTACATGCCTACTGCAAACAAAGATTCATCCACTCACCTCAGTTCTTTCTTTCTCTCATAGTAAGTCAAATGAATGTACTCTTCACAGCAGCTGCTGTCTTCCAAGGGCCTTATGTTCCTGTGTTGTGTCATATCTCATGTCCCACAATAAACATTATTTAACTTATTTTAATAAAGATGAAAATACTTACTAAGCACTCTGCTTTGGTGCATTCCTTTGTCATTCATATTTCATATATGTTTTATTGAAATATTATATACAATATATAACATAATATACAGTATAACATAATACATCAAAACATTTAGGCAGGGTTACTAGTTCCATGGTCTGACTTGGGGACTTAGGGTTAGAAATATCATCCATCCCATTTTCTTGGGTTGGCTATAGACATCATTCTATTGGGAGCCAGGCTAGATGGGAATCATATAGCCCAGTGCCTCATCAGCTGACATGCTTCATATTATTTGCTATGTACATAACAGATACAAATCTAATATTACTCCAATTTTCTCAAACATTAGGTTTTACTAGGCTATACATACACATTACTATAAATTACATAAAAAATACAAAAAAGGCCAACAAACTTGGTGTTTGCAATACCACTACCAACATACAAATGTATTACTTTTCCTGTGCCAATCCTCAAAAAACAATTTATTTGAGTAAGCTTATAGTACTAATTAATTACAACTAGTGGTTAATATTTTCCTTGTTTTTTCCCTCTGTTGATGACTTATAGTGCTGGGTCAGGACTTCTGACCATGACACAGCCAATCACTGGTCTATTTCCCCTGCCACTGTTGTAGCCATCGTGTGTGTGTGCGCGTGTGACATTATGTCATTGTGGGTGATAATTATTCCTGTCCACAACATGCCAGATTTGCTGCCCGTTAAGTGTGTCTGCATTGGCAGTCTTTGTTGCCACGTGGATGGTATGCAGCTAACTGGCCTACAAAAGACAGCTGCCACAAGTGTAAAAGTCCTGTGGACATTGTTTGAGCTCATTTGACCACGGACAGACATGATTGGTGCACGCAACAAGCAGCTTTATTGGAAAACATCAAGAAATTTGCACAGGATCACAATAAAAAATATATATGACTAATTCTCCCATAATATTCTAAAAAAAAGCTTTACCAGACCACAAAGATATATCTCTCTCATTATTCATGATAATGTAAGAACAATTACAGAAAAGTTCCACTTGAAAATATTTCACAAGAGTGCAAATACAGCACGGAATACTTAGTGCTTACTCTATTCACTAAGCATATTGATAAGCACCACTTGCTAAGCTGACAAAGGAATGTTTTTTAATTTGTTTTTATAGTTGAACCATATTACCTATATCTAGGCTATAGCCAGGCTATATCTTCCATTACAACAGAAGAACAGTACACAATACTTTATGGCAGCTAGCCGTAGGTCCTGGGAAGCAATAGTGAAGCAGTTTTATGAGAATTGTTGTATAACGGCAACACCATCTTTCTTGCATCATATAGGACTGGTTTTTCGGACCCAAATGAAGCCTACTACTCCTGGACTAAAATGTATGCTCCAAGGAAAAACAATTATCGAAAGTTATTTTAGGCTTAGTCTAAATCTGGGAAACAGACAATCAGTGTCAGATCCCTTTATTTATTAGAATTGAGGGCTAAAACAGAATCACTGGACAAGTGCATGATCAGAGCACAATGGAGATTTAGTTTGGACAAAGTGTGACCAATTTCTGGCTTCGCACACCTCTGACACAGATCCTTCATTGTGTGGGACACCCCTAACAACCTCAACTTAACCATCTGGGGGAAGAATGTCAAACTGACCTTGGATCAATGTTTAGGGGCAACTATTCACTTATAGGTAAGGACTTGGAAGGGGTGGGGGAGTTGGGGAATGGGGCTCCTCCCTGAGCACAGCTCTCAGGACCATGCTGCTCGGGACGCTGCCGTACTGGCGTGCCTGGGTAGGGGTGTGGAGGTTGTAGCGATGGCAGATGATGCCCTGGCACTATGGTGGTTGCGGTTGGTACTGCCAGGCCTGGGGCTCTTTCCTGAAGAAAAAACAACAAGACAACATGTGTCAATAGTCCTACTGATTTACATACTATTACTACTACATTAATTATATGCTAGTATTACTATACTACACATATGATGAAACAACAAGACAACATGCGTCAATAGTACTACTGATATACATACTATTACTACTACATTAATTATATGCTAGTATTACTATATTATACTACACATATGATGTACTACCTTCTACCAAATTTAACTCCCTCAATGTAAAAATATATGGGCTATGTACATTCGAGTACAACAGCACATCACATTTGACGTTTGTGGGGTGGGAAAAAGGGAAACAAAAAAACAGCTGTGAGAATTTGTTATCATTTTGTGCATTTTAAACACAGATAGATCACTCAAAAACTATATTTTAATATTTGTTCACAAGAAAAATGGTGCATGTCAGCAGCCACTTTCAGTACAGTATGCAGTACGGCCACACAAAGGGGATGCTGCCGGGAAATTTGAGGCATTATCAAAAGTGCTTGTCAAATTGTGAAAGAGAGAGATTGATAAAGTGTGTACAGCCTGCACAAAAAAACTAAGCAGAGCTCATGCCTTTCATGCAACTTTTTTCAAATCATCATTAGAGTCGCATCATGTCGCCTTAGAAAGTATTAAAAATCAAAACATATAGCTCAACTAAAGTTACATAAATAACTCTAAATTAAGCATATAGGAGTAACTGTTTCTTTGTCAATCGCTCACCACAGATTTCCACATGTGCGCATTCACTCAAATCGTTTGGAAAAAATATGTTTTATTTTATTCAATTGTATTCTTCATACTATAAAATAATTCCATGGAATTCTAAGCAAATGTTGTCTGCTAAATGAACTAGTGTAGCCCACAGCCATATGGCATAGCCAGATCAGTACCATACATAAGGACAACTCAGAGTATGCTATTCTGTTCTTCTGAAATAACTATTTTTTCTTCATATAATGTTTCTTTAGACCTGTCTAAAATAAATAATGGATTTATTGTTGATGGTGTAGGCTATATTACATGGATTTATTGTGATGGTGTAGGCTATATTACATGGATTTATTGTGATGGTGTAGGCTATATTACATGGATTTATTGTGATGGTGTAGGCTATATTACATGGATTTATTGTGATGGTGTAGGCTATATTACATGGATTTATTGTGATGGTGTAGGCTATATTACATGGATTTATTGTGATGGTGTAGGCTATATTACATGGATTTATTGTGATGGTGTAGGCTATATTACATGGATTTATTGTGATGGTGTAGGCTATATTACATGGATTTATTGTGATGGTGTAGGCTATATTACATGGATTTATTGTGATGGTGTAGGCTATATTACATGGATTTATTAGACTTTATAAAATGTAGATGCTCCAAAGGTCTGCATCAGTGGCTCGTAGGCTTATGTGTTGAAGCCAGAAGATGCTACATGCGTTTTGTTAATTAATGGTCAATTACCGTGAGACTGGCAGCTAGTTTGACAATCACCGTGAGCAGCCCTATGCGTGAGCAGATAATTTATCAAAATACAAGTAATCTGAACACAAGTGTGACACGTGTGCATACAGTAGGGAGTAATATATATGTTTTAGTCTTCACATATCACAACTTATTTCAGCATATTGATTATGAATTTGGACATTTAAAACCGGTGACACTCGGCTACAGTATATAGTATATATAAAAAATACAGGAAGCAGCAACAATATCATTTCCAACTTATGTTTTAGGAATATACATTTGAATATTATTTCTCATCATGATTCTACTTCATCATGTAAAAATTAGTGAATGCTATGATTCATTTTTTATATGAAAATTTGTTTGCCCTGGCTACAGTGGAAGTGCTCAGTGCTTATGATCTCGAAAACATTACATGCTAAAAAAATGGGATTATATTAACAGTGGACTAATGGAAAAAATACCAAAATATGTTTTGAGTAAAGTGATCCTTCAAAAGAACAAAAATAAAAGATGCCAATTCAGTCGCTCTTAATGAATGACAGAAATAAGTATTGTCTTTGGGCTATTGAGAGATATTGAGCATCAGTTCTTCAGAGAGTTGACCTGGTGACGTTCTGCTGGAGGACCGCTCCATCTTGGAGGGCGATCTGTCCATGGCAGAGAGTGAGGTGGCGATGCCCAGGTATCCGGCCTGGCGCTGGTAGTCTGCCAGCTGCTCTGCCCTCTTCATGCCCCGGGTAGGCCTTACTGACTCTAGCCTCCGCAGGAAAGCCTGGTGAGAAATGGTGGTAACAATTTCCATGAAGTACCTGTATAATGTCTTCCTAAGACATTCATAACCTATACATATCACATTCAAATGCAGTGCAAACACCAATTGCAAGACATAACTACAATATTAACTTGCGGTCGTTGTCATAAGGTGACGTATGCAGATATGAAATGGCTATTAACTGCTCTATTAATACGGTGAGGGTTATGAAGCCATTAGGTGCCCATCAACATTTTCAAACACTGGCAGAGCATAAATCACTATTTTACATTCCTTTTCCAGATTGGACCTGAAAATCATAATGTAATTGTGTGTCTAGCAATGGATACCTTTAGGTACTGCAAAGTATTCAACACCATTGGTAACTATCTGGTACCGAATGGTATACAGTCATGGCCAAAGGTTTTAGGAATGACAAAAATATTAATTTCCACAAAGCTTGCTGCTTCAGTGTCTTTAGATATTTTGTCAGATGTTACTATGGAACACTGAAGTATAATTTCAAGCATTTCATAACTGTGTCAAAGGCTTTTATTAACAATTACATGAAGTTGATGCAGAGTCAATATTTGCAAGTTTTGAGCCTTCTTTTTCAAGACCTCTGCAATCCACCCTGGCATGCTGTCAATTAACTTCTGAGCCACATCCTGACTGATGGCAGCCCATTCTTGCATAATCAATGCTTGGAGTTTGTCAGAATTTGTGGGTTATTGTTTGTCCACCCACCTCTCGAGGATTGACCACATGTTCTCAATGGGATTAAGGTCTGGGGAGTTTCCTGGCCATGGACCCAAAATATCGATCTTTGTTCCCCGAGCCACTTAGTTGGCAAGGTGCTCCACCATAATGGAAAAGGCATTGTTCGTCACCAAACTGTTCCTGGATGGTTGGGAAAAGTTGCTCTCGGAGGATGTGTTGGTACCATTCTTTATTCATGGCTGTGTTCTTAGGCAAAATTGTGAGTGAGCCCACTCCATTGGCTGATAAGCAACCCCACACATGAATGGTCTCAGGATGATTTACTGTTGGCATGATACAGGACAGATGGTAGCGCTCACCTTGTCTTCTCCAGACAAGCTTTTGTCCGGATGCCCCAAACAATCGGAAAGGGGATTCATCAGAGAAAATTACTTTACCCCAGTCCTCAGCAGTCCAATCCCTGTACCTGTTGCAGAATATCATTCTTTCCCTGGAGAGAAGTGGCTTCTTTGCTGCCCTTCTTGACACTGGGCCATCCTCCAAAAGTCTTCGCCTCACTGTGCGTGCAGATGCACTCACACATGCCTGCTGCCATTCCTGAGCAAGCTCTGTACTGGTGGTGCCCCGATCCCGCAGCTGAATCAACTGTAGGAGACAGTCCTGGAGCTAGCTGGACTTTCTTGGGCGCTCTGAAGCCTTCTTCACAACAATTGAACCGCTTTCCTTGAAGTTCTTGATGATCCGATAAATGGTTGATTTAGGTGCAATCTTACTGGCAGCAATATCCTTGCCGGTGAAGCCCTTTTTGTGCAAAGCAATGATGACGGCACGTGTTTCCTTGCAGGTAACCATGTTTGACAGAGAAAGAACAATGATTCCAAGCATCACCCTCATTTTGAAGCTTCCAGTCTGTTATTCAAACTCAATCATCATGACAGAGTGATCTCCAGCCTTGTCCTCGTCAACACTCACACCTGTGTTAACGAGAGAATCACTGACATTATGTCAGCTGGTACTTTTGTGGCAGGGCTGAAATGCAGTGGAAATGTTTTGGGGGGATTCAGTTCATTTGCATGGCAAAGAGGGACTTTTCAATTCATCTGATCACTCTTCATAACATTCTGGAGTATATGCAAATTGCCATCATACAAACTGAGGCAGCAGACTTTGTGAAAATTAATATTTGTGTCATTCTCAACTTTTGGCCATGACTGTACAGTATAAGCTAATAGTGTTTCAAAAGGTAAATATTGTGTAATTGTGCACTACAGACCACTTTGTCTATTTTGATTATGCCAGCCCAGTGTCATTGATAGTAGGCAGCTGCAGGCATGCTGCACACACATAATATTATTAGCACACTTCAGTTAAACAAATTGGATCTGTCAACAGTGTCAAAGGGAACAAGCCTTACAAATCCACTGGACATGAGCCATTACCATTATAAAACCAAAATAAACGTCCTCTCGCTGTCAACTGCGTTTATTTTCAGCAAACTTAACATGTGTAAATATTTGTATGAACATAACAAGATTATACAACTGAGATACAAACTAAACAAGTTCCACAGACATGTGACTAACAGAAATGGAATAAAGTATCCCTAAACAAAGGGGGTGGGGGGAGGATCAAAAGTAACAGTGTGGCCACCAGCTGCATTAAGTACTGCAGTGCATCTCCTCCTCATGGACTCCACCAGATTTGCCAGTTCTTGCTGTGAGATGTTACCCCACTCATCCACCAAGGCACCAGCAAGTTCCCGGACATTTCTGGGGGGAATGGCTCTAGCTCTCACCCTCCGATACAACAGGTCCCAGACGTGCTCAATGGGATTGAGATCCGGGCTCTTCGCTGGCCATGGCAGAACACTGACATTCCTGTCCGGCAGGAAATCACACACAGAACAAGCAGTACGGCTGGTGGCATTGTCATGCTGGAGGGTCATGTCAGGATGAGCCTGCGGGAAGGGTACCACATGAGGGAGGAGGATGTCTCCCCTGTAACGCACAGCGTTGAGATTGCCTGTAATGACAACAAGCTCAGTCCAATGATACTGTGACCCACCGCCCCAGACCACGACGGGCCCTCCACCTACAAATCGATCCCGCTCCAGAGTACAGGCCTCAATGTAACGCTCATTTCTTTGACCATAAACGCGAATCTGACCATCACTCCTGGTGAGACAAAACCGCGACTCGTCAGTGAAGAGCACTTTTTGCCAGTCCTCTCTGGTCCAGAGATGGTAGGTTTGTGCCCATAGGCAACTTTGTTGCCGGTGATGTCTGGTGCGAACATGCCTTACAACAGGCCAAAAAGCCTTCAGTCCAGCCTCTCTCAGCCGATTGTGGACACTGATGGTGGGATTGTGCATTCCTGGTGTAACTCGGGTAGTTGTTGTTGTTGCCATCCTGTCAGGTGTGATTTTCGGATGTACCGATCCTGTGCAGGTGCTGTTACATGTGGTCTGCCACTGCGAGGTTGATCAGCTGTCAGTCCTGTCTTAGGCATCTCACAGTACAGCCATTGCAATTTATTGCCCTGGCCACATCTGCAGTCCTCATGCCTCCTTGCAGCATGCCTAGATGAGCAAGGACCCTGGCCATCTTTCTTTTGGTGTTTTTCAGAGTCAGTAGAAAGGCCTTTTTAGTGTCCTAAGTTTTCATAACTGTGACCTTAATTGCCTACCATCTGTCAGCTGTTCGTGTCTTAATGACCGTTCCACAGGTGCATGTTCATGAATTGGCTGTAGAAATATAACCACTCTCAAATTCAAAGACAACGTTAAGGATGAAAGGACTGACCATCCATGATAGGGCCATGATAGGGCCAAACCCTCCCCTAACCTGGACGAAGCTGGGCCAATTGCACACCGACCCATGGGTCTCCAGGTCGCGGCTGGCTGTGACTCGAACCAATCTCTAGTGGCCTTAGACCACTGCACCACTCGGGAGGCCCATATTTAGGGTTCTGATGGGGTATGAAAGTTGAACTAAGCTCATGAGGCATATATAAGTCATATTCTTCAAGAATCAATGGGTATATACAGTGCTTTCGGTAAGTATTCAGACCCCTTGACTTTTTCCACAATTTGTTACGTTACAGCCTTTTTCTAAAATGTATTAAATGATTGTTTTCCCTCAATCTACACACAATACCCCACAATAAAAAGGTGAAAACAGGTTCAGATTTTCTTTTGCAAACGTATTTAAAAAACTAAAAACAGAAATACCTCATTTAAGTGTTCAGACCCTTCGCTATGAGACTCGAAATTGAGCTCAGGTGCATCCTGTTTCCATTGATCATCCTTGAGATGTTTCTACAACTTGGAATCCAACAGTGGTAAATTCAACTGATTAGACATAATTTGTAAAGGCACACATTTTTCAATATAAAGGTCCCACAGTTGACAATTCATGTCAGAGCAAAAACGGAATTGTCCATAGAGCTCCGAGACAGGATTCTGTTGATGCACAGATCTGGGGAAAGGTATCAAAAAATGTCTGCAGCATTGAAGGTCCCCAAGAACACAGTAGCCACCATCATTCTTAAATGGAAGAAGTTTGGAACGAGCAAGACACTTCCTAGAGCTGACCGCCCGGCCAAACTGAGCAATTGGGGGAGAAGGGCCGTGGTCAGGGAGATGACCAAGAACCCGATGGTCACTCTGACAGAGTTCCTCTGTGCAGATGGGATAACCTTCCAGAAGGACCACCAACTCCATCAATCAGGCCTTTATGGTAGAGTGGCCAGACAGAAGCCACTTTTCAGTAAAAGGCACATGACAGCCCGCTTGGAGTTTTCCAAAAGGCACCCAAATGAAACTCCGACCATGAGAAACAAGATTCTCTGGTCTGATGAAACCAAGATTGAACTCTTTGGCCTGAATGCCAAGCATCACATCTAGAAGAAACCTGGCACCATCCCTACGGTGAAGCATGGTGGTGGTTTTTCAGCGCCCGGGACTGTCAGGATCGAGGGAAAGATGAAAGGAGCAATGTACAGAGAGAGATCCTTGACGAAAACCTGCTCCAGAGCACTCAGGACCTCAGACTGGGATGAAGGTTCACCTTCCAACAGGACAACGACCCTAAGCAAACAGCCAAGACAGCGCAGGAGTGGCTTCGGGACAAGTCTCTGAATGTCCTTGTTTGGCCCAGCCAGAGCCCGGACTTGAACCCGATCCAACATCTCTGGAGAGACCTGAAAATGGCTGTGCAGCGACTCTCCTCATCCACTTTGACAGAGTTTGAGAGGATCTACAGAGAAGAATGGGAGAAACTCCCCAAATACAGGTGTGATATTTCTTTCTTTTTTAGACATTTGCAAAAATTAAACCTGTATTTCCTATTTCCTGTATTTCCTTTGTCAGTTATGGGTATTATGTGTAGATTGATGAAGATTTTAAAATAAGGCTGTAATGTAACAAAATGTGGAACTAGTCAAGGTGTCTGAATACTTTCCAAATGCACTATGAGTCCATAAATGGATAGGGCAACTGTTGATTGCCCTTTTAAAGGCGAAATGATGCGAAATGATGTTGCCACGAGCAGCACTGCAGATATTGTGATGAGCCAGTGCACCAAAACAGCAGTGAAGTTGATCCTTGCGCTTCAACGCACTAAGTTGTTACGGAAATTGAACTACTATGCTCTTTACTTTCTGCATCTACGTCATATCACTGACTCTATCTTTGACACATTATTGACAAAAGATGACGTAATCTGGACATATTTTGATTCGCGACAGCCGCAACGTATGTGTGCTGGTAGTTAGTTAAAAAACACAACATATGTACATTAACTGTGAACACCGTATGTCTACTGCACAGCTTTTGTGTGTGTGAGTGAGTGATTGAGAGAGTCAGTGAGTGAGTGAGTAAGAGAAGAGAGAGAGTACTATTCAATTTTTTGTTGCGCAGTAGTTCATTCAGAGATGGATTTGGTTAAATCCGGTCAATAAGATGAGCATGCAGATGAGGTTCTACGATGTCATAACCCCCCCCCAACCAACCCCCACACCCCTTTACCATTCCTTGTGACATTACACAAGAGAAACGCTTTGCTGACTTATGAGGCTTTGGGCCCCTCTCCCTAATTTAACTGGTTGGTTGGCCCTTAGCCATGACCTTGCCCTTATTGGAAGTACATGGCACGAGTTCACATGAACTTTTCTTTAGACACAGTCCACACTAATTAAAACTACTTGACCCCTCCGATCATGTTCAATAGCTAGGTCTCTTGCAAATTGAAATAAAATCTATGAGAAACTGGATAAATAAAAGTGGAAATTAAACTAAAGTATTAGCCAAACACATTACCAAAACACAAAATAATTGGGTCACTGTGGCAAGATCATCTGGCATTTTTATATATATTTCAACTATCTAATGTGAGTAGGCAGTTCATGTAGAAACAGAAACATTTCCAAGGCCATTACCACCAGAGACCTTAATGAAACTGGGAGAGGATAGTGAGCCCTGAAAAGCAGAGGTAAAAAACGTGGCCCATTGAGAGTAAAAATAACCAGCCAGTAGCTCAAAATGTCACATGCAGTCACGCTCCCACCAACAAGCCATACGGAGAGGAAATATCAGTAAGTGAGACCGTCAGGAAGAACTAGGAATGGAAATAGGGGAAAGGTTAAGAATGACCCCCCATATTCCATAGGAGGCAGAACTGACCGGTACTATATCTAAACCCCTTGCTAGAAAATATATATAAAATGTTTTGTGTAAACCAATACAATCTCTCAGACAATGTGTATAACAATATCATAAAATATGCATAGAGCCAGGTAAGGATAAGCTATTCATATTTCTCTCAGGTCACACTTTGGATAGTCCCAAATTATGATCTACAGATGGTCAAACTTTCTGTTGATATGCTTAAGGTGAAGGTGAGGGTTAGGGCTATTGTTAGTGGATTGTTAGTTGAAATGTTGTTGATGGTAATTGAACATCTACAAACCATCTACTTGGGATTCTACTAAGTGATACCTTCTCTCAAACTATATAGTGTACAATGAGTGAGAAGGACAGTCAACTACCCTGAACAACTCCAATGCTGGACAAATGTGCCATCTGTCAATGGAGAGACAGTGTGTGTGTGTGTGTGTGTGTGTGTGTGTGTGTGTGTGTGTGTGTGTGTGTGTGTGTGTGTGTGTGTGTGTGTGTGTGTGTAAGTTTATGTGAGAGGTGTATATACATCACACGGTATATTCAATTACCACACTAAGAATAGAGGGAGGGAGAGAAACTCTCCTCCCCCTCTTGATGAGTTAAGAGAGAGAGAGCAAGAAAGAGCGAAAGAGAGCACTGCAATACAGCTACAGTACTGTACAGCCTGTCCCAGCCAGCACTGCTCATTGCACAATAACAGTGCGAGTTTTGGAGATACAAGGGTGACTGACATATAGGATGACATACTTTATCTAATCACTACAAACAATGATTAGATAAATTCCAGAATATTTGTCAAGTTCGTTTGTAGAGACAGACCAGAGACAGATGTTGAGTTCCACATAATTTATTGAAAGTGAAACTTAGCAAAACAAAACAATAAACGAACAACAAACCATGACTACAGAGGAGCTACGTGCACTTACTAAAAACAATATCCCATAAAACACAGGTGGAAAAAAATGGTACTTAAATATGATCCCCAATTAGAGACAATGATAGCCAGCTGACTCTAATTGAGAATCATACCAAACACTAACATCGCTGGAAGCTCCGGACCGGGGAGGCGCACCGGAGGCCTGATGCGTGGGGCTGGCACAGGTGGCACCTGACTGGGAACACGCACTTCAGGGAGAGTGTGAGGAGCAGGCACAGGACGTACCTGACTGGGAACATGCACTTCAGGGAGAGTGTGAGGAGCAGGCACAGGACGTACCTGACTGGGAAGGAGCACTTGAGGGAGAGTGCGAGGAGGAGACACATGACGTAACGGACTGGAGAGGCACACTTGAGGCCAGAAACGTGGAACCGACACATGTTGCACCAGACTGCCACCCAGATCCTCTGGTCGGATGTTGAGCAGAACACACTTTCACAACATCTCTCTCATCTCACTCTCTCCCAACTTCGCCATTGCCTTCCTGACAGTCTCTGGCTCTTCCCTCTGCTCAATCGCCAGCTCCATATGTCCCCCTCCCCCAAAACTTGGGGTTGTCTTTGGGCTTTCTGTAGCCGCAAACCCTGTCGTCGTCGCTGTCCTCCATTATCTCCCTCAGTCTGTCGCCAAGGAAGGGTTGCGCATCTCCCCATCACTTCTTCCAATGTCCAGAAATCCTTCCCACTTTGGGCACGCTGCTTGGTCCTGGTTTGATGGGATATTCATTTGTAGAGACGGACCAAGGTGCAGCAGATTTTGAGTTCCAATTTATTGAAAGTGAAACTTAGCAAAACAAAAAATGAACAACAAACCGTGACTACAGTGGTGCTACGTGCACATACTCAAAACAATATCCCATAAAACACAAGTGGAAAAAATGCTACTTAAATACGATCCCCAATTAGAGACAGTGATAGCCAGCTGCCTCGAATTGGGAATCATACCAACATAGAAAAACTAAACTAGAACACCACATAGAAAATAATAACTAGAAAACCCCCCCAGTCACGCCCTTACCTACTATACCATAGTAGGTAAGGGCGTGTAGCTCAGTTGGTAGAGCATGGCGCTTGTAACGCCAGGGTAGTGGGTTCGATTCCCGGGACCACCCATACGTAGAATGTATGCACACATGACTGTAAGTCGCTTTGGATAAAAGCGTCCGCTAAATGGCATATATATTATATATTATTATATTATTATTATTATTATATTATTATTATTATTATATATTATTAAAAACAAAGGCTCTATGGTCGGGCGTGACAATATTTTTTTTACAAATGAAAAAAAAACCTTTAAGCTGAAATGTCTTCAGTCATTAAGTATACATCCCCTTTGTTATGGCAAGCATAAACAAGTTCAGGAGTCACATAATAAGTTGCATGGTCTCACTGTGTGTGCAATAATAGTGTTTGACATGTTTCTTTTTAATGACTACGTCATCTCTGTACCCCACATGCAATTATCTGTAAAGTCCCTCAGTTGAGCAGTGAATTTTAAAAACGGAGTCAACCACAAAGACCAGGGAGGTTTTCCAAAGCCTCGCAAAGAATGGCACCTATTGGTAGACGGGCAAAAAAAAAAATATATATATATATATAAAATGTGGCAGGGCTTGCAAACTAGCAAACAAGCAACACTGAAGCATGCATGAGAGCACCAACTGTTCTGGACGACTATGATCATGCTCTCCATAGCCGATGTGAGCAAGACCTTTACACAGGTCAACATTCACAAGGCCGCGTTGCCAGACTGATTATTAGGAAAGGCACTCAGAGCATGCGTGGACCAACTGGCAAGTGTCTTCACTGACATTTTCAACCTCTCCCTGACCAAGTATGTAATTCCAACATGTTTCAAGCAGACCATCATAGTCCCTGTGCCCATGAAAGTAAAGGTAACCTGCCTAAAATGACTCCCGCCCTGTAGCACTCAAAAGGAACACCTATGTGAGAATGCATAGTGCCCACAACATCAGTGCCCACAAAGCTCATCACTAAGCTAAGGAGCCTGGGACTAAACACCTCCCTCTGCATCTGGACCCTGGACTTCCTGACGGGCCGCCTCCCAGGTGGTAAGGGTAGGCACCAACACATCTGCCACGCTGATCATTAGCGTGCTCAGTGCCCTCCTGTACTCACTGTTCACCCACAACTGCATGGTCAAGTCAGGATGCTCTCGATGGTGCAGCTGCAGCTGTAGAAATTTTTGAGTACCTGAGGACCCATGCCAAATCTTTTCAGTTTCCTGAGGGGGAATAGGCTTTGTCGTGCCCTCTTCACGGCTGTCTTGGTGTGCATGGACCATGTTAGTTCGTTGGTGATGTGGAAACCTGAAGGAACCTGAAGCTCTCAACCTGCTCCACTCCAGCCCAATCGATGAGAATGGGGGCATGCTCGATCCTCTTTTTCCTGTAGTCCACAATCATCTCTTTCATCACGTTGAGGGAGAAGTTGTTGTCCTGGCCCCACATGGCCAGGTCTCTGACCTCCTCTTTATAGGTTGTCTCGTCACTGTTGGTGACACTATTGTGTCATCGGCAAGCTTAATGATGATGTTGGAGTCGTGCCTGACCGTGCAGTTATGAGTGAACAGGGAGTACAAGAGGGGACTGAGCACCCACCTCTGTGTTGAGGATCAGCATGGCGGATGTGTTGCTACCTACCCTCACCACCTGGGGGCAGCCCGTCTGGAAGTCCAGGATCCAAAACATTTTCAAAGACTCCAGTCACCCAAGTCATAGAGTGTTCTCTCTGCTCTCTAACGGCAAGCGGTACCTGAGCACCAAGTCTAGGTCCAAAAGGCTCCTTAACAGCTTCTACCCCCAAGCCATAAGACTACTGAACAATTAATCAAATGGCCACAAGGACAATTTACATTGACCCCCCCGCCCCCCTTTGTTTTTACACTGCTGCTACTCGCTGTTTATTATCTATGCATAGTCACTTAACCCCTACCTACATGTACGAATTACCTCGACTAACCTGTACATTGACTCGGTACCAGTACCCCCTGTATAGTACAGGGCTGTTGGAGTAGAGGTTGGGGTTGGCCTTGAACTCTATATAATGTCAATCTGTGCTGCCACCACTGTTGTGTCCACTGCCACCTGCTACCGTCTCTCTATGGCTGTACTGTGTCTGCTTTCACTGACCGGCCTGTGCTCTCAGACACACAGACAGCATACACAACCCTGGCAATTCTCCCTCCCTCCCTCCCTCCCTCCCCTCCCCACACACACACACACACACACACACACACACACACACACACACACACACACACACACACACACACACACACACACACACACACACACACACACACACACACACACACACACACACACTTCAAAATATTCAGTTTCACACATGTGCAACAAGTGGCTCCGTGGCGCAATGGATAGCGCATTGGACTTCTAGGCTTGTGAGGTGATTCAAAGGTTGTGGGTTCGAGTCCCACCGGAGTCGCACTTTTTTTTTTAAAGAAAGTGATACAGGAAAAAATGATAAAGTAAGACAAAATTATCTTAGTCACTCTAACAAATTTTCGTTGTTAAAAGTAGTATAGCATTTCGAAAGAGACTTGAGTAAGGCTAAATACATATAATAATTTCTCAACGAGCTACTAAAACAAACATTTTTGTGAGCTAAATTGAACATAGTGACTTCTTCAACATTTTGTTACAGCCTTATTCTAAAATTGATTAAATAGTTTTTCCCCCCTCATCAATCTACACACAATACCACACCATGACAAGCAAAAACAGGTCAAACTTTTTTTTGCAAATGTATTCAAAATAAAAAGTATTCAGACCCTTTACTCAGTACTTTGTTGAAGCACCTTTGGAATCTTTGCCTGGATCCTGACTAGTCTCCCAGTACGTGCTCCTGAAAAACATCCCCACAGCATGATGCTGCCACCACCATGCTTCACCGTAGGGATGGTGCCAGGTTTCCTGCAGATGTGACGCTTGGCATTCAGACCAAAGAGTTCCATCTTGGTTTCATTAGACCAGAGAATCTTGTTTCTTTAGGTGCCTTTTGGCAAACTCCAAGCGGGCTGTCATGTGCCTTTTACTGAGGAGTGGTTTCCATCTGGCCACTTGATTGATGGAGTTCTGCAGAGATGGTTGACCTTCTGGAAGGTTCTCCCACCTCCACAGAGGAACTCTGGAGCTCTGTCAGAGTGACTATTGGGTTCTTAGTCACCTCCCTGACCAAGGCCCTTTTCCATTGATTGCTCAGTATGGACGTGCAGTCAGCTCTAGGAAGAGTCTTGGTGGTTCCAAACTTCCACCCATTTAAGAATGATGGAGGCCACTGTTCTTGGGCACCTTCAATGCTGCAGACATGTTTTTAGTACCCTTCCCCTGTGCCTTGATTACAATCTTGTCTTGGAGCTCTACGGACAATTCCTTCGACCTCATGGCTTGGTTTTTGCTCTGACATGCACTGTGAATTGTGGAACATTATATAGACAGGTGTGTGCCTTTCCAAATCATGTCCAATCAATTGAATTTACCTCAGGTGGACTCCAATCAAGTTGTCGAAACATATCAAGGATGATAAATGGAAAAAGGATGCACCGGAGCTCAATTTCGAGTCTCATAGCAAAGGGTCTTAATACTGTAAATAATGTATTTTTTTTGTAATACATTTGCAAAAATTTCTAAAAACCTGTTTTCGCTTTGTCATTATGTGGGATTGATGAGGGAAGACAATCATTTAATCAATGTTAGAATAATGCTGTAACGTAACCAAATGTGGAAAAAGTGAAGGGGTCGGAATACTTTCCAAATGCACTGTATATTTCTCTCTTGCTTCTCCTTCAGTTTGGAAGAAACGTATTTGTTCAAAACTGTTCAACTATTGTCTTTCTCTGAGTCAACTACTCACCACATGTTATGCACTGCAGTGCTAGCTAGCTGTAGCTTATGCTTTCAGTACTAGACTTAATTCTCTGATCGGGTTGACAACATGTCAGCTGTTCTCCAGCTACATCATGTTGCTACACTACAGAGTGCTGTTGAGGCTAATGTAGACCTTCTTTGCAAAATAGTATGTTTTAATCAATTATTTTGTGACGTGATTATATTTAGTATAGTTTAATCTAAAAAGGATACCTTTTTTAATGTTTAACCATTCATATTTTTATGAAATTCACTGAGGAGGATGGTCCTCCCCTTCATCCTTTGAGGAGCCTCGACTGCCTCACAAGTAGAGGATTATAGTTTTCGGAATAAAATTGTGTGCACGCAGGCAGCAGTTTGTGTGAAAATGGAACAAAAATGTCCATTACATATGTTTTCCGGATAATTCACAGAAATATTGTCCTTTGGAGGATTGTTTGGGACTTTGGGTTTAGCCAGCAAGGCCTCATTTAAGGACTTGGAACTTTTAGTCTGTTCATAACATGGAACAGTTCTGGGCAGTAAAGAGTTACTTTTTCAAAATGCCTTTGCTGCAGCAACGTACATCATAGGGTGAAGCCAAGTGCCAAGTTCATAGCGATCTTCTAACCATAATATACAAATATATGCTCCTGATGGCACAGCTACAGTGCTGTGAAAAAAAATAAGACCACTTTCTAACTTCCTCTACTGTTGTATATGATTGATGACAACGTTATCAGATCTTCAACCAAATCTTAATATTAGATAAAGGGAACCCGAGTGAACAAATAACAACAATTACATACCCATTTCATTTATTTCATAAACAAAGTTATGCAACACGTAATGCTCCTGTGTGAAAAAGTAATTGCCCCCTTACACTCAAAAACTGGTTGTGCCACCTTTCGCTTAAAAAATATAGAAAAATCAGAAAAGGGGCAAATACTTTCACGGCACTGTACATCCACTTTGAAGCAAGCCTGGACTCATTTGAGCTTGAAATAAACAAAAATCCCAATAAACACAATGTAACTTTGAAACAATAAAGCCAAACACCCAATTACAATTACATGTTACACACACAAAAAGAGAAGAACACTTACCAGGTTCTCCTTCTCGATACGCTGCTGCTCGCGCTGCCTGTTGAGGGCGCTGTGGTAGAGACGGACAGGGGGCGGACCCCCTCCTCCTCCGTTGGACCTCCTCCGGGAGCTACTGGTGGTGCTGGTGCCCCCCGTACTACCCGGTCGCGAGTGGGGCGATGGGCGCGACAGCTGGCGCAGCAGCCTCTGGTTCTCCCGGTCAATCTGCCGCACCTCGTCGTTGCTAAAGGAGTAATTCTTCCTATTCCTGCCTCCACTGGGGCAGTCGATGGCCAGGCCACTCCCCAGGCGACTGAGGAATGCTTCAGAGAGAGAGGAGGGAGAGATGACAGAGGAAGCAGCAGATAAACATTTTGTTAGTTAGCTGTCTGATTTGTTACAAATGGAGCATCTGCATGTCAATGAAAATATTTATAAAAAATATATGTAAACCGCCACTTTCTCAGATAGCTCCTGTCCTCCTGGACTGACCCCCCCACCCACCCGCACATACACCTCAGCCCCTGCTTCTCCCCACCTCACCTTCTTCTACATCTGGGTTCCAGGAGCCCCCTTCCTCCTCCTCCTGGGGTATGCTGCTGAGGTTACCAGTGGGAGCGCTCCCCTCTGTCCCTCTATGCTGCTGCTGCCTGACACCCACACCCCCAGGCCCCACACCCTCCTCCTCCACCACTACCCTCCCCACTCCCAGGTCCAGGGACTGGGCCGGGCTAACGTCGGGGGTGGACAGTGGGGTCACGTCAGTCACTGTGTCTTCCTCTTCTTCAAGGGTGACGGTGGTGTGAGGAATCTCTCTAGGCGCTGCCGAGCCCAGCCTAGGGGGCCTCCATCTGGGGGAGGAGGGCATGGATGTCTGGTGGGTTGGGAGCCCGGGCTTGGGAGAGGGCTCTGGGCATCCAGTATGCACCTGAAGGAAGAATAAGATGCATTCAGGGAGTTGTTTTAACAGTTAAAACGAGATAAATTCTGGATTTTAAGAGTGTCTTAACTCCTGTTGAACAACTTACTGCAACCATAACAGTGCCAACATTTAGATTTGTATCATTTAGCAGATGCTGATGCCCATTTCCAGACTGTTATGCAGATCGACATACAGTTAGCAGTGATTCTCAGTACTCCTGTGCCAGTTGAGTACTGCAGGTTTTTGTCCCAGCTTAGCGTCATCACACCTGATTCAACTCATCAACAGATTTTGAAAAAAATAAGGCTCAGTGGCAAATGAATGTCCAACTAGTCAGTTACAACTGTGTGGAGTTGACAGCAACTAGGTGAGCTTTTTACAGTATTATAGACACTATGTCCTGGGATTTCTATGATATTCTATATACACTGCTCAAAAAAATAAAGGGAACACTTAAACAACACAATGGAACTCCAAGTCAATCACACTTCTGTGAAATCAAACTGTCCACTTACGAAGCAACACTGATTGACAATAAATTTCACATGCTGTTGTTCATATGGAATAGACAACAGGTGGAAATTATAGGCAATTAGCAAGACTCCCCCAATAAAGGAGTGGTGCTGCAGGTGGGGACCACAGACCACTTCTCAGTTCCTATGCTTCCTGGCTGATGTTTTGGTCACTTTTGAATGCTGGCGGTGCTTTCACTCTTGTGGTAGCATGAGACGGAGTCTACAACCCACACAAGTGGCTCAGGTAGTGCAGCTCATCCAGGATGGCACATAAATGCGAGCTGTGGCAAGAAGGTTTGCTGTGTCTGTCAGCGTAGTGTCAAGAGCATGGAGGCGCTACCAGGAGACAGGCCAGTACACCAGGAGACGTGGAGGACGCCGTAGGAGGGCAACAACCCAGCAGCAGCACCACTACCTCCGCCTTTGTGCAAGGAGGAGCAGGAGGAGCACTGCCAGAGCCCTGCAAAATGACCTCCAGCAGGCCACAAATGTGCATATGTCTGCTCAAACGGTCAGAAACAGACTCCATGAGGGTGGTATGAGGGCCTGACGTCCACAGGTGGGGGTTGTGCTTACAGCCCAACACTGTGTAGGACGTTTTTCATTTGCCAAAGAACACCAAGATTGGCAAATTCGCCACTGGCGCCCTGTGCTCTTCACAGATGAAAGCAGGTTCATACTGAGCACATGTGACAGACGTGACAGTCTGGAGACGCCGTGGAGAACGTTCTGCTGCCTGCAACATCCTCCAATATGACCGGTTTGGCGGTGGGTCAGTCATGGTGTGGGGTGGCATTTCTTTGGGGGGGACGCACAGCCCTCCATGTGCTCGCCAGAGGTAGCCTGACTGCCATTAGGTACCGAGATGAGAGCCTCAGACCCCTTGTGAGACCATATGCTGGTGCGGTTGGCCCTGGGTTCCTCCTAATGCAAGACAATGCTAGACCTCATGTGGCTGGTGTGTGTCAGCAGTTCCTGCAAGAGGAAGGCATTGATGCTATGGACTGGTCCGCCCTTTCCCCCGACCTGAATCCAATTGAGCACATCTGGGACATCATGTCTCGCTCCATCCACCAATTGCACCAGACTGTCCAGGAGTTGGCCGATGCTTTAGTCCAGGTCTGGGAGGAGATCCCTCAGGAGACCATCCGCCACCTCATCAGGAGCATGCCCAGGCTTTGTAGGGAGGCCATATAGGCACGTGGAGGCCACACACACTACTGAGCCTCATTTTGACTTGTTTTAAGGACATTACATCAAAGTTGGATCAGCCTGTAGTGTGGTTTTCCACTTTAATTTTGAGTGTGACTCCAAATCCAGACCTCCATGGGTTGATACATTTCCATTGATAATTTTTGTGTGATTTTGTTGTCAGCACATTCAACTATGTAAAGAAAAAAGTATTTAGTAAGAATATTTAATTCATTCAGATCGAGGATGTGTTATTTTAGTGTTCCCTTAATTTTTTTGAGCAGTGTAGAAGACCCCCTTACCTTCCTGATCTTCATTAGTGCAAACCGTAGCAAAACATTTTGCTACAAAAATGAGTGTTTCTTATTAGGGCCCTCCCCAATTCAGCCCGTTTGGTTCGTAGTGAATTCAACCCAGGTGTTTCACTACTGAGCTGGGACAAATAGCTAGACCCTATGCGAATACTCTTAAAATGCATCCTTCTTTCCTCCCTTCCTTGAAGTAACCATTGGGTATGTGTACAAAGCCGAGCAGTACTGCAGCTCTCTCCAGGAGCAGGATTGAGAGTGACTAGCCTCAACCAGTTAGACAAGAACAAGTTGTAATCCTACCATGTCCACAGAGTGAGAGGGCTCGGAGGAGCAGCTCTCCCCACTGCTGTAGCTCTCATCCGTCTCCGACTCGGATGAAGTGGAAGATGGGGACAAACTCCTGTGGCGGAGCTTCCTGACAGGCTTCTTGGGAATGCCGTGTTGTGTCCCATTAGGTCCGGGTATCAACCTTGGGTTAACAAAATATAAGGTCATGAAACAAAGGCTTACCCATCCAACTGAATGACATGGCACAGTCTAGATAAGAACACAACCTGGTAAACAGAAGACGCAAATGATTTGCCTGCATATTGGAACACTATACTGTTGATTTGATGTCTGTAATGCTTCAGATGTCAAAATCATTGCACGGATGGCAAGTGTCTGCAGGTTTTCACTCCTCACTTGTACTTGATTGATCAATTAACCCGATCAGTCCTGAGAACCCATCTAAAATTGGCTTTCCATTTATCCAACTTTCATATACAGTGGGGCAAAAAAGTATTTAGTCAGCCACCAATAGTGCAAGATCTCCCACTTAAAAAGATGAGAGGCCTGTAATTTTCATCATAGGTACACTTCAACTATGACAGACAAAATTATTTAAAAAAAACAGAAAATCACATTGTAGGATTTTTAATTTTTAATTTCTGGCTCTCACAGACCTTCTTCTTTAAGAGGCTCCTCTGTCCTCCACTCGTTACCTGTATTAATGGCATCTGTTTGAACTCGTTATCAGTATAAAAGACACCTGTCCACAACCTCAAACAGTCACACTCCAAACTCCACTATGGCCAAGACCAAAGAGCACCAGAAACAAAATTGTAGACCTGCACCAGGCTGGAAAGACTGAATCTGCAATAGGTAAGCAGCTTGGTTTGAAGAAATCAACTGTGGGAGCAATTATTAGGAAATGGAAGACATACAAGACCACTGATAATCTCCCTCGATCTGGGGCTCCATGCAAGGTCTCACCCCGTGAGGTCAAAATTATCACAAGAACGGTGAGCAAAAATCCCAGAACCACATGAGGGGGGGGGGGGGGGGTGACTTAGTGAATGACCTGCAGAGAGCTGGGACCAAAGTAACAAACCCTACCATCAGTAACACACTACGCCGCCAGGGACTCAAATCCTGCAGTGCCATACGTGTCCCCCTGCTTAAGCCAGTACATGTCCAGGCCCGTCTGAAGTTTGCTAGAGAGCATTTGGATGATCCAGAAGAAGATTGGGAGAATGTCATATGGTCAGATGAAACAAAAATATAACTTTTGGGTAAAAACTCAACTCATCGTGTTTGGAGGAAAAAGAATGCTGAGTTGCATCCAAAGAACACCATATCTACTGTGAAGCATGGGGGTGGAAACATCATGCTTTGGGGCTGTTTCTCTGCAAAGGGACCAAGACGACTGATCCGTGTAAAGGAAAGCCCGGGCTCCTTGAGGATCCACCCTTGTCTCACAAACACTGCTCTAGCTCAGCCCCCGTTAAATCAGACTAATGAGCAAGGCAGTTAACCCCCAACAACAACTGCTCGCCGATGATGTGGACGTCAACTAAGACAGCCACCCGCACCTCTCTGATTCAGTATTGGTATCTAAGGATGCAGACAAAATAAACACATCCAATGGTCCAACTCAGTAGTCTTTAGCTCAAACAAAAATGTTTAAAAGGGGTTGTAAGTCCAAAATGCACCAGCATTACGGTGGGACTCATTGAGTTAAGGTCACTGATTAGTTAAGAACTCCCCTCACCTGGTTGTTTAGGTCTTAATTGGAAACAAATTGAAAGGAAATAACAAAAACTAGCAGACACTGCCCTCCACGAAATGAGTTTGACACTCCTGCATAATGTTACATGCTTGTTTGCTGCTATCTTGGCCAGGCCTCCTTTGGGAAAGACATTTATAATCTCAGTGGCAATATAAATAATAAATACACAAAGATAAGAAATTGTATGCTGATTTCAATTTTGAGAAGGAAATATGGGAGTCCTAAAAATATTTTTAAAAATCAGGAAAAAAAATCATAAAATCTTTGAACCTTTGACCCAGTGGCCTCCTTGACTCTTCGTCGCTTTCATCTTGGCTCTGATGATAGCCATCTTCATCATCATCGGCGCCTTCTTCCTGCTCCTCTGCCGATGATGCCGTGCGGATGTCGCTGGAGCTCTTGGAGTGGATGCTAGATACCTCCTCTGCACCGCTGCCGCCCTTCACCTCCGACTAGACAGGTAAGTGAATATAGTTTACAACTACTACAAATATTACAATAGACCATGGTTAGACATATTTGTTTTAGGCAACTCCCTGGTCATGGAACAGTTCTCAAGCTTTTGATGGACATGTTATTGAAATGATTATCACTAAGAACATGAATGATGAGGATTGCATTTGATTTGACTACTGTTTGTTTTAAATCTGTACTGTATTGTATAAAAACAATTGGAATTCTAATGGACATTTTTAGGATTAAATCATATATTCTTTTCAAATAATTATGCTTCCTTGACATTGACAGCGGACAGCGCAGCGGACTTAGTGGCGAATCGCATCTCTGCATGTCTGGCAGACATATCAGTGTGGATGACGGATCACCACCTCAAGCTGAACCTCGGCAAGACGGAGCTGCTCTTCCTCCCGGGGAAGGACTGCCCGTTCCATGATCTCGCCATCACGGTTGACAACTCCATTGTGTCCTCCTCCCAGAGCGCTAAGAACCTTGGCGTGATCCTGGACAACACCCTGTCGTTCTCCGCACTGCTAAAGCTAACTCTCTCTCCTCTGCTCTCATCCTTCTAGATCTATCGGCTGCCTTCGATACTGTGAACCATCAGATCCTCCTCTCCACCCTCTCCGAGTTGGGCATCTCCGGCGCGGCCCACGCTTGGATTGCGTCCTACCTGACAGGTCGCGAGAATCTGTCTCCTCACCACGCGCTCTCACCACAGGTGTCTCCCAGGGCTCTGTTCTAGGCCCTCTCCTATTCTCGCTATACACCAAGTCACTTGGCTCTGTCATAACCTCACATGGTCTCTCCTATCATTGCTATGCAGACGACACACAATTAATCTTCTCCTTTCCCCCTTCTGATGACCAGGTGGCGAATCGCATCTCTGCATGTCTGGCAGACATATCAGTGTGGATGACGGATCACCACCTCAAGCTGAACCTCGGCAAGACGGAGCTGCTCTTCCTCCCGGGAAAGGACTGCCCATTCCATGATCTCGCCATCACGGTTGACAACTCCATTGTGTCCTCCTCCCAGAGCGCTAAGAACCTTGGCGTGATCCTGGACAACACCCTGTCGTTCTCAACTAACATCAAGACGGTGGCCCGTTCCTGTAGGTTCATGCTCTACAACATCCGCAGAGTACGACCCTGCCTCACACAGGAAGCGGCACAGGTCCTAATCCAGGCACTTGTCATCTCCCGTCTGGATTACTGCAACTCGCTGTTGGCTGGGCTCCCTGCCTGTGCCATTAAACCCCTACAACTCATCCAGAACGCCGCAGCCCGTCTGGTGTTCAACCTTCCCAAGTTCTCTCACGTCACCCCGCTCCTCCGCTCTCTCCACTGGCTTCCAGTTGAAGCTCGCATCCGCTACAAGACCATGGTGCTTGCCTACGGAGCTGTGAGGGGAACGGCACCTCAGTACCTCCAGGCTCTGATCAGGCCCTACACCCAAACAAGGGCACTGCGTTCATCCACCTCTGGCCTGCTCGCCTCCCTACCACTGAGGAAGTACAGTTCCCGCTCAGCCCAGTCAAAACTGTTCGCTGCTCTGGCCCCCCCAATGGTGGAACAAACTCCCTCACGACGCCAGGACAGCGGAGTCAATCACCACCTTCCGGAGACACCTGAAACCCCACCTCTTTAAGGAATACCTAGGATAGGATAAGTAATCCCTCTCACCCCCCCTCCCCCTTTAAGATTTAGATGCACTATTGTAAAGTGACTGTTCTACTGGATGTCATAAGGTGAATGCACCAATTTGTAAGTCGCTCTGGATAAGAGCGTCTGCTAAATGACTTAAATGTAAATGTAAATTGATTTTGATTAGGCCTCAATTCCAAAGTACCCCAAGCCTGGGCAGTTTGTATTGAGTGGCATAATGACACCTTGTGGCGTAATGTAGAATGATGAAGCCAGACTTTTTTACAATTTTATTTAACTAGGCAAGTCAGTTAAAAACAAATTCTTATTTACAATAACGGCCTATCTCGGCCAAACCCTAAACCGGATGACGCTGGGCCAAATGTGCACAGCCCTATGGGACTCCCAATCACGGCTGGTTGTGATACAGCCTGGAATCGAACCAGGGTCTGTAGTAACGCCTTTAGCACTGAGATGCAGTGCCTTAGACCGCTGCGCCCCTCGGGAGCCCCGCAACTTGTCTAGTACAAGTTATTACTCCTGCATACTGTTATGCCTGCATGTGCACTGTAAATCGGTTACAGATAGGGTGCATTCTGATTTTATAATAAAGCACTTGTTGCCCTTTCCTTGTGACTTTACCTTGACCTGGGTAAAAGGGTTGGGAAAAGTCACAAGGGAAAGGGTAAAAGATGACAGTGGTTATTTTCATCAGACAATCCTTGTTCATGCCTTTCTTACAGAACATTCACCAAATAGCCTCACCATTAGCATGCCTACCTCTGATTTATTGGACGATATGCTAGAAGACCTGCTCCTCCTGTCTTCGGCCTCAAAGCCATGACCCTTCTCCTCTGTCCTCGGTTGAAATATTACTCCTGCAGGACTAGGGTCCCTAGTACCACCACCGGACCTCTCTGTACCACTACGCAGCTCTGTCTGTGGAGCCTCCGGCTGGATGTCTGGCTCCTTTCTAGCCTCAGAGCTTATTTCACTCTTTCTTTCACTCTTCCCTTGCTCTTTGCTGATGCTGTCACAATCAGCGTCGCTGTCGAAAAACGAGTGATCCACCTCGCCCTCCAGTTCTTTGGGGCTGTACATAACAGTTGTCTCCTTCAGCACTCTGGTCGCGAACTGGAAAGGGGACATTAAAAAAAATATATATATATATATTCGATACTCTCAGCTGGTTAATACTTCATTTAAATTCGAAACGGTAGCCTATAGGTGGACCTATTTAATCAAACCAGCATTAGCAATGTTTAGGCTATATGCATTGTATTTGCTGATAAACTGCCTCGCACACACAATCTAGCTACCTACATAATGTTAGCTACAGTAGCTAGCTAACTGTGAGGAAAGTCTAAAAAGCACATTTACAGTACCCAATGCCAAAGGCATTTAGCTATTTTATTTGACCACAGGACAATGCATCTAGCACTTAATTGCAGGTTTTATTGATCAACGTAAAACATCCACAGTTCTAATGGAAGAGCTAGCTAACTCTAGTAAAACAGTTCATATGTGTACGTTAACAAGGTGTGGAAGTTCCTTTATCACTGACGTTAACGTTAGCTAGTTACTGTTAAGCTAGCGAGTAGTTAACGTTACCTAGCTAGTAGAAAGACTGACACTTTTACAGTCAGTACCCAAAGTAACGTTACCCAGGGCATTCTGCATTCAGTGATTTATTTGACTACAGGACACTGCATATAACGCTTCAGTGTAGCCTTGATTGATGGGAAAGCCAGTAACGTTAGCTAGCTCAAGTAAAACATCCACATCTCAAATGGAAGTTAGCTAGCTAGCATAAAGACAGACAGTTCACTTTACTATAACGTTATCAAGTCAGTATCCTACAAAAGACCGAATCAAGGCAGCTGATCCTATCAAGAAAGCTCTGCTAACGTCAGCCTAACCTAGCTAGCTAACGTTAGCAAGCTAGCTACAATAAAGCACACTAGATGTTTTTTTTACGACCTTACCTGGCATGCACGCTAAGTGTATGACTCAAGACAAATCAGTTGATTAATTAGCTAGCTTTGTTTTTTTAGTCTATGCCGTTATAACCAAGCAGTCTCCATGTAACGTTACTTTAAATGGCATATTGAAAGTAGTTTGCTAACGTTACATGAAACGAAGCTAGACTAAATATGTGTGGGTTGAATAGCTAATGTAACTAAGCAACGTCTTCTTCTTTTTGGTGTGGCTTTCCGGAAGACTAGACGCTGTGGACAGGGTTGCCAGGTTACCTTACATTTTTAGCCCAATGACCCTCAAAACAACCCCAAGGCTTGAAAACTATCGTTTTTGCGCAGCAAGAGAGTGCTTGACACATGAAATCCAAAAAACTGTTTTTTTTTCCATAAATTAATCGAACAAATTAAGAAGGATTACCGTCTAAGTAACTTGAATGACGTTACGATCGGGTTTCCATCCAAATAATAAGTATTGCGAGTTAGCTAAAGTAATAAAGGAATTGGAATATGTTGCAAGAGAAAAGATAATTCAGTCCAGATCATTTTCTATCAATGGGTTTCGATTTAACTCTGTCTACTTTTGGCATAAAATTGACAGGAGAGTTAGAGTGATGAAAGTTAGACAGAGGATATCGAAATCTCTACCCAAGAAACACTTGGAAGAACTTTAAAAAACGAATGTTATGCAATTTTTCTGGCAATTGTGCCTTAATAATAAGTGCCAAATGTTAAGACTACATACAACCCGTTATAAATGGCCTATCTTCTAGATTGGCTTGTCATTTCTATAGGCATAGGCTACTGACACAAATCTTGGTTTATGATTGCAATTCAGCTTTGCCATTGGTTTGCTTAGCTAAATGCAGGTAGCCTATAGCCCCTGATAGGCCTACATCTCATTTCAGATAGCCTACAGTAGCCTAGGCAAGATGTAAACTGAACGATTTAGCAATTTGCTTAGTATAAATTTACATTATAATTTATTCAACATGAATAGTGAGGCGATGTAGAGGTAAAAATTGCTTGTATTGTCCAATAGCCTGCTGGAATAAGCTTCTGGGGATGGGGTCTTAATTTAAATCACTAAACAAATATTAACAATATGGATATGAACTGAATTTGCTTGACAACATCAGCCAGTGTTCTATCTGTAGCCTAATCTGACTGACTGTTACTGTCAATCTAATGCATTCTAACAACAGCTGACAATTGCGAGAGCTGTGACCAATGCTTCCTACAATTTTTTTTATTACACTGCAAAAATTAAAATCTAAGTAAGATTAAATATCTTAAATCAAGGCAATATATGCTTGTTTTTCTTCTTATCAGCCAGTTTTTATGATGGAGCATTTCACTTGTTTCAAGATTTTTTGTCCTTAAGTATCTTAAGATAACTTGTTACTGAGATTGTATTACTGGTTCTGAGTAACTTAGTGCTCGAAACTAGAATTATAAAGCTGTTTGATCAACATTAACAAGTACAAAACTGCTTTGTCAAAGTCAGAATTTCTTATTTCAAGCATCTTATCCTTTTCATCTCTTCACATATTAAGAACAGATAACGACCAAATGGAATTCACTGTTTTAATGTCAATCATACACACAGCACAGCAATCATGTAGACAAAATACAGTACAGAAAAAAAGACAGTACACTTTTCATATCTGGGGAACACACTTTGAGTCATTTGAACAATTCTATTACATCCCCAAGATGGTATTTGACTTGTACATAAGTTTGGATCTTGTTGCTAATTGTGTAAGAGTGTTATGTAGGTGAATGAGGACCCAAAAGCGACTTAACAGAAACAGAGTTTATTCCAGTCTTTAACAAAACGATAATCCTGGATACTATCACAGGTGAAGTCCAAACAGGAAAACTGAAACCCTCTAGTCAGTAGAGGGGAACAACAGGGGATGCGACCACAGACTGCAGGTCGCTTCGGGAAGGCGCAGGCCGTAGCTGATATAGACACCTGCTCACACGCAGCATCTGAAGAAGGCAAAAACACGACGGAACAAGAACACAGCACAGCACACATCAAACAAGGATCCAACAGAGGGAGAAATAGGGACTCTAATCAGAGGGCAAAATAGGGGACAGGTGTGAAAGAGTAAATGAGGTAGTTAGGAGAATGAGGAACAGCTGGGGGCAGGAACGGAACGATAGAGAGAGAGAGAGAGAGAGAGAGGGAGGGGGAGAGAGAGGGATAGAAAGAGGGAAAGAACCTAATAAGACCAGCAGGGGGAAACGAATAGAAGAGGAAGCACAGGGACAAGACATGACAATATATGACAAAACATGACAGTACCCCCCCACTCACCGAGCGCCTCCTGGCGCACTCGAGGAGGAACCCTGGCGGCAACGGAGGAAATCATTGATCAACGAACGGTCCCGCACGTCCCGAGAAGAAACCCAACTCCTCTCCTCAGGACCGTAACGGGAGACGATGAAGAGGGAATCTAGGGCAATAACTCTTATAAAAATGAGACACGGGTAGAGAACTATAAGCGTTAGAGCAATCAGGACCAAACAGGCCAGGAGAGTAACAACTAGGGACAGACTGAGACACAGCAAGGCTAAGACCAGGAACAGGAAGAGAGGCGGTGGCTGTGGACAGACTGAGAAACAGCAAGAGCAGGAGAGATGCGGTGGCTGGGGACAGACTGAGACCCAGCAAGGCCAGGAGCAGAAGCAGAAAAAAAGTTACCGGACTTATTCTGCGCGCAGTCCGAACAAGCAGCCACGAAACGGCGCGTGTCACGCTCCTGAGTAGGCCACCAAAACCGCTGGCGAATAGAAGCAAGCGTACCCCAACGCCGGGGTGGCCAGCTAACTTGGCAGAGTGAGCCCACTGAAGAACAGCCAGACGAGTAGAGACAGGAACGAAAAGAAGGTTACTAGGACAAGCGCGCGGCGACGGAGTGTGAGTGAGTGCTTGCTTGACCTCTCTCTCAATTCCCCAGACATTCAACCCGACAACACGCCCCTCAGGGAGAATCCCCTCGGGGTCGGTAGACGCTACAGAAGAACTGAAGAGACGGAATAAAGCATCAGGCTTGGTGTTCTTAGTACCCGGGCGATAAGAAATCACAAACTCGAAACGAGCGAAAAACAACGCCCAACGAGCTTGACGCGCATTGAGTCGTTTGGCAGAACAGATGTACTCAAGGTTCTTTTGGTCAGTCCAAACGACAAAAGGAACGGTCGCCCCCTCCAACCACTGTCGCCATTCGCCTAGGGCTAAACGGATGGCGAGCAGTTCGCGGTTAGCCACATCATAGTTACGTTCCGACGGCGACAGGCGATGAGAAAAATACGCGCAAGGGTGGACCCCATCGTCAGTATGGGAGCGCTGGGACAGAATGGCTCCCACGCCCACCCCCGACGCGTCTACCTCGACAATGAACTGTTTAGTGACGTCAGGTGCAACAAGGATAGGAGCAGATGCAAAACGCTTCTTGAGGAGATCAGTACAACAATCATACGACCGGTGAGGAGGAAGGGAGGTGGCTCTAGACCGACTGAAGACCGTGCGCAGATCATGATATTCCTCCGGCCCTCCTGTCAAATCACCAGGTTCCTCCTGTGAAGAGGGAGCAGAAGAAACAGGAGGAATAGCAGACATTAAACATTTCACGTGACAAGAAACGTTCCAGGAAAGCATAGAATTACTAGACCAATCAAAAGAAGGATTATGACACACTAGCCAGGGATGACCCAAAACAACAGGTGTAAAAGGTGAACAAAAAATCAAAAAAGAAATGGTCTCACTATGGTTACCAGATACTGTGAGGGTTAAAGGTAGTGTTTCACATAATATACTGGGGAGAGGACTACCATCCAAGGCGAACATGACCGTGGGCTCCCCTAACTGTCTGAGAGGAATGTCATGTTCCCGAGCCCAGACTTCGTCCATAAAACAGCCCTCCGCCCCAGAGTCTATTAATGCACTGCAGGAAGCTGCCGATCCGGTCCAGCGTAGATGGACCGGCAAGGTAGTACAGGTACTTGACGGAGAGGACAGAGTAGTAGCGCTTATCAGTCGCCCTCCGCTTACTGATGAGCTCTGGCCTTTAACTGGACATGAAATGACAAAATGACCAGCGGAACCGCAATAGAGACAGAGGCGGTTGGTGATTCTCCGTTCCCTCTCCTTAGTCGAGATGCGAATACCCCCCAGCTGCATGGGCTCAACACCTGAGTCAGTGGGGAAAGATGGTAGTGTCGGGGAGAGGGGGGACACAGTTAACGCGAGCTCTCTTCCATGAGCTCGGTGACGAAGATCTACCCGTCGTTCAATGCGAATAGCGAGTTCAATCAAAGAATCCACGCTGGATGGAACCTCCCGGGAGAGAATCTCATCCTTAACCTTAGCGTGGAGTCCCTCCAGAAAACGAGCGAGCAACGCCTGCTCGTTCCAGTTACTGGAGGCAGCAAGAGTGCGAAACTCTATAGAGTAATCCGTTATGGGCGATTACCTTGACATAGGGAAGACAGGGACCAGGAAGCTTCTTTCCCAAAAACAGAACGATCAAAAACCCGTATCATCTCCTCTTTAAAGTTCTGATACTCGTTAGTACACTCAGCCCTTGCCTCCCAGATAGCTGTGCCCCACTCCCGAGCCCGTCCAGTAAGGAGTGATATGACGTAGGCGATCCGAGCAATACCCCTGGAGTACGTGTGGGGCTGGAGAGAGAACACTATATCACACTGGGTAAGGAACGAGCGACATTCAGTAGGTTCCCCAGAGTAGCACGGTGGGTTATTAATTCTGGGCTCCGGAGACCCGGAAGCCCAGGAGGTAACCGGTGGATCGAGGCGGAGATTGTGAATCTCCTCCGAGAGGCCGGAGACTTGGGCGGCCAGGGTCTCAACGGCATGTCGAGCAGCAGACAATTCCTGTTCGTGTCTGCCTAGCATCGCTCCCTGGAACTCGACAGCAGAGTAGAGAGAATCTGTAGTTGCTGGGTCCATTCTTTGTCGGATCCTTCTGTTATGTAGGTGAATGAGGACCCAAAAGCGACTTAACAGAAACAGAGTTTATTCCAGTCTTTAACAAAACGATAATCCTGGATACTATCACAGGTGAAGTCCAAACAGGAAAACTGAAACCCTCTAGTCAGTAGAGGGGAACAACAGGGGATGCGACCACAGACTGCAGGTCGCTTCGGGAAGGCGCAGGCCGTAGCTGATATAGACACCTGCTCACACGCAGCATCTGAAGAAGGCAAAAACACGACGGAACAAGAACACAGCACAGCAAACATCAAACAAGGATCCGACAAGGACAGACGCAGAAACAGAGGGAGAAATAGGGACTCTAATCAGAGGGCAAAATAGGGGACAGGTGTGAAAGAGTAAATGAGGTAGTTAGGAGAATGAGGAACACCTGGGGGCAGGAACGGAACGATAGAGAGAGAGAGAGAGAGGGAGGGGGAGAGAGAGGGATAGAAAGAGGGAAAGAACCTAATAAGACCAGCAGGGGGAAACAAATAGAAGAGGAAGCACAGGGACAAGACATGACAATATATGACAAAACATGACAAAGAGGTTAAATAAACCAGCTTTTTAGCATCCACTAACTCAGTGGCCTGTGCAAGGTGTGGGACCTCAACTTGATAAACCATGACGTTTCTATCAAAGCATATAGTTTGAAATGGTTGATATTCCAAACAATAAAGCCTAGAATCAACAAGAAATATGTTTTTGACCAGTCCAAATCCTGGCATACTTTGGCAAAGATCATGGACTTCTGAGTTATGTATTTATTAGAATTTATTACAAGCCATTTGACTGATACAGCATGGTTTACTTCATTGAAACCTAGGAAGTCCCTCAATTTTCTACGTAAATATTGTTTATTTCTTTAACCTCTGATACAGGTCCCATCTCACTTTCATTTGAAAAAAATGGGTGCATTGGAACTGTCAACATTTTGGCAGCTTTCATATATTTGGTTCTGATTGATTGCAAATATTTTTTATATTGAGCTTGGAAGCCCATTGTTTAAAGAAACCATGTTAAGACTCAAACCGCATACACATATGTCTAATCATTGGCCCCAATAACTTTATCTGTGATGGCAAATGTATCATATAATGCTGTTTAGGTGTAACATTGCAGTCTGGAAAAAGCTCCTTCAACCTAGACATAGTCACAATGGAAAGAACAGGTGCAAATACTATCTGTACAATCTCTATTAGCTCAATTATCCGTTGTATATATGCATTGACTTCCAAACTCTCCAAAACAAATGGCAATATCCTTTTAGTTTACCGTCACTTGACGTTAATGTACTAACAGAAATTGGGAATGGACGATCTCTAACATCTAGAGGGGAATAAGGGAAACCAAGAATAACAGAATTCACTGAGTCCAGATCAAGTTGTCCTGACAAGACAAGATGATTCAAAACACATTTGACTTCCAATGGGGCTATGCCCTCCAGAATGACATGCATAATGTCTTGCAGAGTTTGTTGTATGATATCAAAGGCTGGGAATTCAACTAACTTGCTCCTTCTATTGATCCCATATGTTGTTCTCAGGCTGTTGAGAAGCAAGTCCGTCTGTGCCTTTTCTATTTCATCACACATGCTTCTCCAATGTCCTTTTAGTATATGCATCATCATTGAAGTGTGACTAAATGTAGTCAAAAGAACACTCAGTGTCTGTACTTACTGTAGGCAAAGCCCACACGCTCTTTGAACCCTGCTAGTTCATGTTGTTTCAGGGTGTCTCCACAGAGAGCGACCATGGCACCATATATATTTTCTCTCCATTAATAGTTAGCATTTTAACACCACTGTACAATCATCCATGTCTTCCTTGATTCTATTCAATATTACATCCACACCAGATTGACAGAGGTTTGCTGATCTAGCCATGGCAAGTAGCCTGATAGCAGCCAGTTTAAACCTGTATTTTGGATGTATATTTCCTATGGTGTCGTACACCATTAACAACTTGTTTATTGATGCAAAGGATCCTAGTGGATTACAAATGTCTATTTAATCTGTGTACAGAACAATCTGCAATGCCTTTGGTTTCTCTGAAAATAAGGGATGTGATTTTAGAAGAGCAACATCAACAATGTCATGAAAAAAACTTTCCCTGCACATCTGGGGTCCCTTTTCAACCATAGACAAAATCCTTGGGTTTGATAAGAACTGTTCTAGACTTTTGACTAATGGTGTATAAATTATTTTATTATCTTTGATGAAAATGTATTTTGATCCTCCACATTTCATCCTGCATATGGTTCGAGCAATTGGAATTTCCTCTGAGTCCAAACAGCTAAACCCACTCCAATTTGCTTACCGCCCAAATAGGTCCACAGACGATGCAATCTCAACCACACTGCACACAGCCCTAACCCACCTGGACAAGAGGAATACCTATGTGAGAATGCTGTTCATCGACTACAGCTCGGCACTCAACACCATAGTACCCTCCAAGCTCGTCATCAAGCTCGAGACCCTGGGTCTCGACCCCGCCCTGTGCAACTGGGTACTGGACTTCCTGACGGGCCGCCCCCAGGTGGTGAGGGTAGGCAACAACATCTCCTCCCCGCTGATCCTCAACACGGGGGCCCCACAAGGGTGCGTTCTGAGCCCTCTCCTGTACTCCCTGTTCACCCACGACTGCGTGGCCACGCACGCCTCCAACTCAATCATCAAGTTTGCGGACGACACAACAGTGGTAGGCTTGATTACCAACAACGACGAGACGGCCTACAGGGAGGAGGTGAGGGCCCTCGGAGTGTGGTGTCAGGAAAATAACCTCACACTCAACGTCAACAAAACTAAGGAGATGATTGTGGACTTCAGGAAACAGCAGAGGGAACACCCCCTATCCACATCGATGGAACAGTAGTGGAGAGGGTAGCTAGTTTTAAGTTCCTCGGCATACACATCACAGACAAACTGAATTGGTCCACTCACACTGACAGCGTCGTGAAGAAGGCGCAGCAGCGCCTATTCAACCTCAGGAGGCTGAAGAAATTTGGCTTGTCACCAAAAGCACTCACAAACTTCTACAGATGCACAATCGAGAGCATCCTGGCGGGCTGTATCACCGCCTGGTACGGCAACTGCTCCGCCCTCAACCGTAAGGCTCTCCAGAGGGTAGTGAGGACTGCACAACGCATCACTGGGGGCAAACTACCTGCCCTCCAGGACACCTACACCACCCGTTGTTACAGGAAGGCCATAAAGATCATCAAGGACATCAACCACCGAACCACTGCCTGTTCACCCCGCTATCATCCAGAAGGCGAGGTCAGTACAGGTGCATCAAAGCTGGGACCGAGAGACTGAAAAACAGCTTCTATCTCAAGGCCATCAGACTGTTAAACAGCCACCACTAACATTGAGTGGCTGCTGCCAACACACTGTCATTGACACTGACCCAACTCCAGCCATTTTAATAATGGGAATTGATGGGAAATGATGTAAATATATCATTAGCCACTTTAAACAATGCTACCTTATATAATGTTACTTACCCTACATTATTCATCTCATATGCATATGTATATACTCTACTCTACATCATCGACTGCATCCTTATGTAACACATGTATCACTAGCCACTTTAACTATGCCACTTTGTTTACTTTGTCTACACACTCATCTCATATGTATATACTGTACTCGATACCATCTACTGTATGCTGCTCTGTACCATCACTCATTCATATATCCTTATGTACATGTTCCTTATCCCCTTACACTGTGTATAAGACAGTAGTTTTGGAATTGTTAGTTAGATTACTTGTTGGTTATCACTGCATTGTCGGAACTAGAAGCACAAGCATTTCGCTACACTCGCATTAACATCTGCTAACCATGTGTATGTGACAAATAAAATTTGATTTGATTTGATTTAAACTGTTTCTTAATAACACTGTCCTGTCTAAATGTTGTTGCAACACCAGCAAAAGGGTCAATGAAATTGTCAAATATATCCATTGCATCTTTTTCAAGTTGACCTGACCTGCTTCCTGAGGTTGTCCAATAGTGATGATTGATACTGCTGTACCCCAGAACAATGTCATTCAGGCCTTTCTGAAAATGAGAGAGAGAGAGAGAGGTGGGGAAGTCATCAGTCATGGAGGTTGGAACACACCATCATGTTTACCTATGATATTCAGATTTGCTTATGACATATTCATTAACATAAGGGATCAATAATAGTAACCTAGCACTGAGGATGAACTCAACCATCACTGAACCACTACAAAATGCTCTGCATAATGTAACAAACCAAATGCTGTGCTCTGTTCAGAAAACGCATCTTACCTGTGAGAGACGAGGCTTGGCTCTGGCATTTATCACAAAAGCAGTGTCAGATCCTTTTTTAATATATATATATATATATTTTTACATTGAATGTAGTATCCTGACATGTGCGAGCTGGACATTACTAGTTCATGACAAGTATAATGTTTGTGACAGGATAAGTGGTTGCGAAGACTGACTGTGAATGCTATTAGTAAATATAAGTACTTAAAAAACATGGTCAATTTCAGTTGATTGCCACCAACCGAGTAACTTACTTGTTGCACTGTGACAGCTCCGTGTTGGTTAATGCCCCTTTGCCCTTCATCTGAGTCAGATGTATGGAGTTGATTATTAGTGATGCTGGAGTTAGCTAGTAGCTGATCGGGTTGAATGTTGTCCTGTGTGTACCACACATCAAAGAAATAATTAGCTTGCACTATCTTTTGGTTTAGATCTACAACCAGTGGAGCTGAGTGGGTAAATCACTACTCAGGTATTCAACACATGTTTCCAAACGCAGCACTGTTGGAACCTGGCAGCCAAAGTGCAAACATCTGACACTCAAAATAGGAGGCATGTGCTTCATCCAGATCAATCAGGGCAACATGTGTCTGCTTGTATCATTTCATTTCTGGATTCGATTTTGTTTAATGTGATTTATTGCATGAACAATTTGTTGTTTGTTAGGAATCTGTGAAGAAGCAGCTTTTGAAAAGGATTCAGAATGTGACAATCCCCAAAAAGAAGCAGGGAGCGACCCCTTCAAGAAAGAGGCCACAAAGCCTTAGATTTCAGAGCAGCCAGGAGATGTCCACTGATGAGACTGATGAATCCACCTCCTCAACCCTGATCTTGGAGAGATCCCCACAATCTAGATGCAGCACCCCAGAGGTTGAACAGTTGGGTGATAAGTACACAAATTGAAATAGTGGATAGTGTTTCTGTATAAATGCAACTTCTACTACTACTCTAAATGAGGGACTAGAAACAAAAAATACTGTTTAGTCTTCAGTGTTTTCTGTGGAATGAGAGGTTGGGGGGGGGGGTAGTACCAGCGGAATCACTGGTCTTAATTTCAGTCTACATTTTTAAATGTTAATTGGTTGGGTTTGTTATGTTTTCTGGCATCAGAAGCTACTGAGAGCCTACAGAACCAGGCGAGCCATTATAAAACTCTACAGGAGATGTACAAAACCAAGGCCAGACCCAACCAGAAGGATGTTTCCCAGCTCCTGGACCTTGAATTCCAAGCAAGACAGGCCTATATCGACTGATGCTACTAAGGAGCAGGACAGGCCAACCAAGATACTTCAAGTTTATCCCTGCTTCAGAGAACTGGATCATGTAAGCAAATGTATTAATTTGAAGTAGGCCTATGCTTATTTAGCCTGTTTAACACTAGACCGAATCTCAAATGAGATACGGTGTGGGAACTGAGCAGCGTGAGAAGCCATAGCAGGGACAGGGGTAAACTACTTCATTACTTAACCATAACCTACAAAGAGTGTGAATTGTCTTTGTGGTCATATTTGTTTTTCTCTTTGTGTTTGTGTCAGTCTGCAGAAGACCCCATCACCTTACTTCAGGCAAGACCACTCTTCAGCCCTGTCGTGATTATCTGCGAAACCAACTGCGTACTGGCCATTGGAACAATGCCTGTGGGGACCTTCCCAAAAGAGGACATCTATGCCAGTATCTCATGCCAGTATCATGCCAGTATTTCATGGCGTGTTATTACGCCTTTCACATCACATATCCCAAGTGCATTGCAACACTCTTCTCTGTGCTGCAGACATAAGTCCTCTCGGACGCCATCCATGACATGACATCTTCATATAAAAAGGCTATGGCCGAGTGGACAAAGTTCATTACTGACTAGGGTTGCACAATACAACTTTTACATTTCCAGTCCCGATAACAGAACTGTGTATTGGCCAATCTGAGAACCAATCCGATAACCTTTAATAAATAGGCAGGGCGTTTGTTGTATATTATAAGAAGGTTTAAGCAATGTTATGTTTGTTATCTTCCCATTGGTCTTACATTTTCACCTTGACCACCAATGGCCTTTGTTGTTGTTTTTGCATATATTTACTAAACATGTAGCCTTATTTCAAGATGATGGCACTAGCATTTGCTACATTTAAGCACATTTTCCGACATATTGAGAAAATTATTCTTAAATATTTTCTTTGTATCCAGACAAATTACTTGTTTTTAGTCTGCACGCACACGTTTTAAGATATCTGTGCGTTCTTTGATATATTTTTACTTGTTTAAAAACATTTGGCAAGTAAAATTTTCCTGTTCTGTTGGCAAATAATTTTGCTTATTTTAAGTCATATTTGTCATGTTTTGTCATATATTGTCTTGTCCTTGTGCTTTCCCTTCTGTTCGTTTCCCCCTGCTGGTCTTATTAGGTTCGTTCCCTCTTTCTATCCCTCTCTCTCCCCCTCCCTCTCTCTCTTCTCTCTATCGTTCCGTTCCTGCTCCCAGCTGTTCCTCATTCTCCTAACTCACTCATTTACTCTTTTCACACCTGTCCCCTATTTTGCCCTCTGATTAGATCCCCTATTTCTCCCCTTGTTTTCCGCTTCTGTCCTTGTCGGATCCTTGTATGATGTTCGCTGTTCTGTGTCCTTGTTTCGCCCTGTCGTGATTTACCTTCTTCATATGCTGCGTGTAAGCAGGTGTCAGTGACAGCTACGACCGGTGCCTTCCCGAAGCAACCTGCAGTCTGTGGTCGAGTCTCCAGTCTGTCCTCGCTACTACGAGTGGATTTAAGTTTTTCCTGTTTTGTTTGATCCTTGATATTTTCAGGAGTATTACTTTTGTCCTATACTGGAATAAAGACTCTGTTTTCGTTAAGTCGCTTTTGGGTCCTCATTCACCAGCATAACAGAAGGATCCGACCAAGAATGGACCCAGCGACTATGGATTCTCTCTACTCTACTCTCGAGTTCCAGGGAGCGATGCTCGGCAGACACGAGCAGGAATTGTCTGCTGCTCGGCATGCCGTTGAGACCCTGGCCGCTCAGGTCTCCGACCTCTCAGGACAGTATCAGAGTCTTCGTCTCGTGCCACCAGCTACTTCCTGGTCTTCCGAGTCTCCGGAACCTAGGGTTAATAACCCACCATGTTACTCTGGGCAGCCCACTGAGTGCCGCTCCTTTCTCACCCAGTGTGATATTGTGTTCTCTCTCCAGCCCAACACATACTCAAGAGAGAGAGCTCGGATTGCCTACGTCATATCACTCCTTACTGGTCGGGCTCGGCAGTGGGGCACAGCTATCTGGGAGGCAAGCGCTGAGTGTACTAACGATTATCTGAACTTTAAAGAGGAGATGATAAGGGTTTTTGATCATTCTGTTTTTGGGAAAGAAGCTTCCTGGTCCCTGTCTTACCTATGTCAAGGTAATCGATCCATAACGGATTACTCTATAGAGTTTCGCACTCTTGCTGCCTCCAGTAACTGGAACGAGCAGGCGTTGCTCGCTCGTTTTCTGGAGGGACTCCACGCTAAGGTTAAGGATGAGATTCTCTCTCGGGAGGTTCCATCCAGCGTGGATTCTTTGATTGAACTCGCTATTCGCATTGAACGACGGGTAGATCTTCGTCACCGAGCTCATAGAAGAGAGTTCGCGTTAACTGTGTCCCCCCTCTCTCCGACACTACCATCTTTCCCCACTGACTCAGGTGTTGAGCCCATGCAGCTGGGGGGTATTCGCATCTCGAATAAGGAGAGGGAATGGAGAATCACCAACCGCCTCTGTCTCTATTGCGGTTCCGCTGGTCATTTTGTCATTTCATGTCCAGTTAAAGGCCAGAGCTCATCAGTAAGCGGAGGGCGACTGATAAGCGCTACTAGACTGTCCTCTCCGTCAAGTACCTGTACTACCTTGCCGGTCCATCTACGCTGGACCGGATCGGCAGCTTCCTGCAGTGCATTAATAGACTCTGGGGCGGAGGGCTGTTTTATGGACGAAGCCTGGGCTCGGGAACATGACATTCCTCTCAGACAGTTAGGGGAGCCCACGGTCATGTTCGCCTTGGATGGTAGTCCTCTCCCCAGTATATTATGTGAAACGCTACCTTTAACCCTCACAGTATCTGGTAACCATAGTGAGACCATTTCTTTTTTGATTTTTTGTTCACCTTTTACACCTGTTGTTTTGGGTCATCCCTGGCTAGTGTGTCATAATCCTTCTTTTGATTGGTCTAGTAATTCTATCCTTTCCTGGAACGTTTCTTGTCATGTGAAGTGTTTAATGTCTGCTATTCCTCCTGTTTCTTCTGCTCCCTCTTCACAGGAGGAACCTGGTGATTTGACAGGAGTGCCGGAGGAATATCATGATCTGCGCACGGTCTTCAGTCGGTCCAGAACCAACTCCCTTCCTCCTCACCGGTCGTATGATTGTTGTTCTGATCTCCTCAAGAAGCGTTTTGCATCCGCTCCTATCCTTGTTGCACCTGACGTCACTAAACAGTTCATTGTCGAGGTTGACGCGTCGGGGTGGGCGTGGGAGCCATTCTGTCCCAGCGCTCCGATACTGACGATGGGGTCCACCCTTGCGCGTATTTTCTCATCGCCTGTCGCCGTCGGAACGTAACTATGATGTGGCTAACCGCGAACTGCTCGCCATCCGTTTAGCCCTAGGCGAATGGCGACAGTGGTTGGAGGGGGCGACCGTTCCTTTTGTCGTTTGGACTGACCAAAAGAACCTTGAGTACATCCGTTCTGCCAAACGACTGAATGCGCGTCATGCTCGTTGGGCGTTGTTTTTCGCTCGTTTCGAGTTCGTTATTTTCTTATTGCCCGGGTACTAAGAACACCAAGCCTCATGCTTTATCCCGTCTCTTTAGTTCTTCTGTGGCTTCTACCGATCCCGAGGGGATTCTTCCTGATGGGCGTGTTGTCGGGTTGACTGTCTGGGGAATTGAGAGACAGGTTAAGCAAGCACTCACTCACACTCCGTCGCCGCGCGCTTGTCCTAGTAACCTTCTTTTCGTTCCTGTCTCTACTCGTCTGGCTGTTCTTCAGTGGGCGCACTCTGCCAAGTTAGCTGGCCACCCCGGCGTTCGGGGTACGCTTGCTTCTATTCGCCAGCGGTTTTGGTGGCCTACTCAGGAGCGTGACACGCGCCGTTTCGTGGCTGCTTGTTCGGACTGCGAGCAGAATAAGTCTGGTAACTTTTTTTCTGCTTCTGCTCCTGGTCTTGCTGGGTCTCAGTCTGTCCCCAGCCACCGCATCTCTCCTGCCCTTGCTGTGTCTCAGTCTGTCCCCTGCCACCGCATCTCTCCTGGTCCTGCTCCTGCACTTGCTGTGTCTCAGTCTGTCCACAGCCACCGCCTCTCTCCTGTTCCTGGTCTTAGCCTTGCTGTGTCTCAGTCTGTCCCTAGTTGTTACTCTCCTGGCCTGTTTGGTCCTGAGTGCTCTAACGCTTACAGTTCTCTACCCGTGTCTCATTGTTTTTAGAGTAGTAGCCCTAGATTCCCTCTTCATCGTCTTCCGTTACGGTCCTGAGGAGAGGAGTTGGGTTCTTTCTCGGGACGTGCGGGACCGTTTGTGATCTATGATTTCCTCCGTTGCCGCCAGTGTTCCTCCTCGAGTGCGCCAGGAGGCGCTCGGTGAGTGGGGGGGTACTGTCATGTTTTGTCATATATTGTCTTGTCCTTGTGCTTTCCCTTCTGTTCGTTTCCCCCTGCTGGTCTTATTAGGTTTGTTCCCTCTTTCTATCCCTCTCTCTCCCCCTCCCTCTCTCTCTTCTCTCTATCGTTCCGTTCCTGCTCCCAGCTGTTCCTCATTCTCCTAACTCACTCATTTACTCTTTTCACACCTGTCCCCTATTTTGCCCTCTGATTAGATCCCCTATTTCTCCCCTTGTTTTCCGCTTCTGTCCTTGTCGGATCCTTGTATGATGTTCGCTGTTCTGTGTCCTTGTTTCGCCCTGTCGTGATTTACCTTCTTCATATGCTGCGTGTAAGCAGGTGTCAGTGACAGCTACGACCGGTGCCTTCCCGAAGCAACCTGCAGTCTGTGGTCGAGTCTCCAGTCTGTCCTCGCTACTACGAGTGGATTTAAGTTTTTCCTGTTTTGTTTGATCCTTGATATTTTCAGGAGTATTACTTTTGTCCTATACTGGAATAAAGACTCTGTTTTCGTTAAGTCGCTTTTGGGTCCTCATTCACCAGCATAACAATATTTCCCACATATTTTCCATATTTTCCACGAGTTTTTCCTTGCCACCGTGCTTCTACACCTGCATTGTTTGCTGTTTGGGGTTTTAGGCTGGGTTTCAGTACAGCACTTTGTGACATCAGCTGATGTAATTAGGGCATTATAAATACATTTGATTGATTGATGTCTACTTCTGATAAGCCGCTCAGTAAAACAATCAAGCATCCCAGAAAAGTGCAAATAAACTGCCCACATTAACATGTGTTGCCTAAGAAACAAGGCACATGAAATCGTTAATAACCGATGACATTCATATACTGACTATCTCTGAAACTGACTTAGATAATACCTTTGATATAGCGGTAGTAATACATGGTTATAACATCTACAGCAATGCTAACGGGGTTGGTGTTGCATATTCAGAGCAACATTCCAGTAAAGCTTAGAGAGGATCTCATGCCAAATACTGGTGAAGTTGTCATGTTTTGTCATTGGTTATCATGTCTTGTCTCTGTGCTTCCCTTCTATTCGTTTCCCTCTGCTGGTCTTATTAGGTTCTTTCCCTCTTTCTATCCCTCTTTCCCCCTCCCTCTCTCCCTCTCTCGCTCTCTCTCCCTATCGTTCCGTTCCTGCTCCCAGCTGTTCCTCATTCTCCTAACTACCTCATTTACTCTTTTCACACCTGTCCCCTATTTTGCCCTCTGATTAGAGCCCCTATTTCTCCCTCTGTTTTCCGCTTCTGTCCTTTTCGGATCCTTGTATGATGTTCGCTGTTCTGTGTCCTTGTTTCGCCCTGTCGTGTTTTACCTTCTTCAGATGCTGCGTGTGAGCAGGTATCAATGTCAGCTACGGCCGGTGCCTTCCCGAAGCGACCTGCAGTCTGTGGTCGAGTCTCCAGTCACTCCTCTCTACTGACGAGTGGATTTCAGTTTTCCTGTTTTTGCTTACACCTTGATAATATTCAGGATTATCACTTTTGTCTAAGACTGGAATAAAGACTCTGTTTTCGTTAAGTCGCTTTTGGGTCCTCATTCACCTGCATAACAGAAGGATCCGACCAAGAATGGACCCAGCGACTACGGATTCTCGCAACACTGCCGTCGAGATCCAGGGAGCAATGCTCGGCAGACACGAGCAGGAATTGTCTGCTGCTCGTCATGCCGTTGAGACCCTGGCCGCTCAGGTTTCCGACCTCTCAGGACAGTTTCAGAGTCTTCGTCTCATGCCACCAGCTACTTCCTGGTCTTCCGAGTCTCCGGAACCTAGGGTTAATAACCCACCATGTTACTCTGGGCAGCCCACTGAGTGCCGCTCCTTTCTCACCCAGTGTGATATTGTGTTCTCTCTCTCCAACCCAACACATACTCAAGAGAGAGAGCTCGGATTGCTTATGTTATGCAGGTGAATGAGGACCCAAAAGCGACTTGGCGAAAACAGAGTCTTTAATCCAGTAAGATACTTAACAAAACAAAAGGCATAATACTACTCGTAAAGACGAGAACAGACTGGAGACTTGATCAAGAACTGCAGGTTGCCTCGGGAAGGCACTTGAACCTAGCAGACTCAGACACCTGCTCACCACGCAGCATCTGAGGGAAACACGACACGACAGGGCAAAACATAGACACAGCACGGTGAATATAGACAAGGATCCGACAGGGCAGGTACGGAAAACAAGGAGAGAAATAGGGACTCTAATCAGGGAAAAGGATCGGGAACAGGTGTGGGAAGACTAAATGATTGATTAGGGGAATAGGAACAGCTGGGAGCAGGAACGGAACGATAGAGAGAAGAGAGAGCGAGAGAGTGAGAGAGGGAGGGGGAGAGAGAGGGATAGAAAGAGGGAAAGAACCTAATAAGACCAGCAGAGGGAAACGAATAGAAGGGGAAGCACAGGGACAAGACATGATAATCAATGACAAAACATGACAGTACCCCCCACTCACCGAGCGCCTCCTGGCGCACTCGAGGAGGAACCCTGGCGGCAACGGAGGAAATCATCAATAAGCGAACGGTCCAGCACGTCCCGAGACGGAACCCAACTCCTCTCCTCAGGACCGTAACCCTCCCAATCCACTAAGTATTGGTGACCCCGTCCCCGAGAACGCATGTCCATGATCTTACGTACCTTGTAAATAGGTGCGCTCTCGACAAGGACGGGAGGGGGAGGGAAGACGAACGGGGGTGCGAAGAAAGGGCTTGACACAGGAGACATGGAAGACAGGATGGACGCGACGAAGATGTCGCGGAAGAAGCAGTCGCACAGCGACAGGATTGACGACCTGGGAGACACGGAACGGACCAATGAACCGCGGAGTCAACTTACGAGAAGCTGTCGTAAGAGGAAGGTTGCGAGTGGAAAGCCACACTCTCTGGCCGCAACAATACCTTGGACTCTTAATCCTGCGTTTATTGGCGGCTCTCACAGTCTGTGCCCGGTAACGGCAAAGTGCAGACCTCACCCTCCTCCAGGTGCGCTCACAACGTTGGACAAACGCTTGAGCGGAGGGAACGCTGGACTCGGCAAGCTGGGATGAGAACAGAGGAGGCTGGTAACCCAGACTACTCTGAAACGGAGATAACCCGGTAGCAGACGAAGGAAGCGAGTTGTGAGCGTATTCTGCCCAGGGGAGCTGTTCTGCCCAAGACGCAGGGTTTCTGAAAGAAAGGCTGCGTAGTATGCGACCAATCGTCTGATTGGCCCTCTCTGCTTGACCGTTAGACTGGGGATGAAACCCGGAAGAGAGACTGACGGACGCACCAATCAAACGACAGAACTCCCTCCAAAACTGTGACGTGAATTGCGGACCTCTGTCTGAAACGGCGTCTAACGGGAGGCCATGAATTCTGAACACATTCTCGATGGTGATTTGTGCCGTCTCCTTAGCGGAAGGAAGTTTAGCGAGGGGAATGAAATGTGCCGCCTTAGAGAACCTATCGACAACCGTAAGAATCACAGTCTTCCCCGCAGACAAAGGCAGACCGGTAATGAAGTCTAGGGCGATGTGAGACCATGGTCGAGAAGGAATGGGGAGCGGTCTGAGACGACCGGCAGGAGGAGAGTTACCCGACTTAGTCTGCGCGCAGTCCGAACAAGCAGCCACGAAACGGCGCGTGTCACGCTCCTGAGTCGGCCACCAAAAGCGCTGGCGAATAGACGCAAGAGTGCCTCGAACACCGGGATGACCAGCTAACTTGGCAGAGTGAGCCCACTGAAGAACAGCCAGACGAGTGGAAACAGGAACGAAAAGGAGGTTACTAGGACAAGCGCGCGGCGACGCAGTGTGCGTGAGTGCTTGCTTAACCTGTCTTTCAATTCCCCAGACTGTTAACCCGACAACACGCCCATAAGGAAGAATCCCCTCGGGATCAGTAGAAGCCACAGAAGAACTAAACAGACGGGATAAGGCATCAGGCTTGGTGTTCTTGCTACCCGGACGGTAAGAAATCACAAACTCGAAACGAGCGGAAAAACAACGCCCAACGAGCTTGACGGGCATTAAGTCGTTTGGCAGAACGGATGTACTCAAGGTTCTTATGGTCTGTCCAAACGACAAAAGGAACGGTCGCCCCCCCCAACCACTGTCGCCATTCGCCTAGGGCTAAGCGGATGGCGAGCAGTTCACGGTTACCCACATCATAGTTGCGCTCAGATGGCGACAGGCGATGAGAAAAATAAGCGCAAGGATGAACCTTATCGTCAGACTGGAAGCGCTGGGAAAGAATGGCTCCCACGCCTACCTCTGAAGCGTCAACCTCGACAATGAATTGTCTAGTGACGTCAGGAGTAACGAGGATAGGAGCGGACGTAAAACGTTCTTTTAGAAGATCAAAAGCTCCCTGGGCGGAACCGGACCACTTAAAACACGTCTTGACAGAAGTAAGAGCTGTGAGAGGGGCAGCAACTTGACCGAAATTACGAATGAAACGCCGATAGAAATTAGCGAAACCTAAAAAGCGCTGCAACTCGACACGTGACCTTGGAACGGGCCAATCACTGACAGCTTGGACCTTAGCGGAATCCATCTGAATGCCTTCAGCGGAAATAACGGAACCGAGAAAAGTAACGGAGGAGACATGAAAAGAGCACTTCTCAGCCTTTACGTAGAGACAATTCTCTAAAGGCGCTGTAGAACACGTCGAACGTGCTGAACATGAATCTCGAGTGACGGTGAAAAAATCAGGATATCGTCAAGATAGACAAAAACAAAGATGTTCAGCATGTCTCTCAGAACATCATTAACTAATGCCTGAAAAACAGCTGGCGCAGTGGCGAGACCAAACGGCAGAACCCGGTACTCAAAATGCCCTAACGGAGTGTTAAACGCCGTTTTCCACTCGTCCCCCTCTCTGATGCGCACGAGATGGTAAGCGTTACGAAGGTCCAACTTAGTAAAGCACCTGGCTCCCTGCAGAATCTCGAAGGCTGATGACATAAGGGGAAGCGGATAACGATTCTTAACCGTTATGTCATTCAGCCTCGATAATCCACGCAGGGGCGCAGAGTACCGTCCTTCTTCTTAACAAAAAAGAACCCCGCCCCGGCGGGAGAGGAAGAAGGCACTATGGTACCGGCGTCAAGAGACACAGATAAATAATCCTCGAGAGCCTTACGTTCGGGAGCCGACAGAGAGTATAGTCTACCCCGAGGAGGAGTGGTCCCCGGAAGAAGATCAATACTACAATCATACGACCGGTGAGGAGGAAGGGAGTTGGCTCGGGACCGACTGAAGACCGTGCGCAGATCATGATATTCCTCCGGCACTCCTGTCAAATCGCCAGGTTCCTCCTGAGAAGTGGGGACAGAAGAAATGGGAGGGATGGCAGACATTAAACACTTCACATGACAAGATACGTTCCAGGATAGGATAGAATTACAAGACCAATTAATAGAAGGATTATGACATACTAGCCAGGGATGACCCAAAACAACAGGTGTAAAAGGTGAACGAAAAATCAAAAAAGAAATAGTCTCACTGTGGTTACCAGATACTGTGAGAGTTAAAGGTAGTGTCTCAAATCTGATACTGGGAAGATGACTACCATCTAAGGCAAACATGGGCGTAGGCTTGTCTAACTGTCTGAAAGGAATGTTATGTTTCCGAGCCCATGCTTCGTCCATGAAACAACCCTCAGCCCCAGAGTCAATCAAGGCACTGCATGTAGCACTCGAACCGGTCCAGCGTAGATGGACCGACATAGTAGTACAGGATCTAGATGAAGAGACCTGAGTAGTAGCGCTCACCAGTAGCCCTCCGCTTACTGATGAGCTCTGGCCTTTTACTGGACATGAATTGACAAAATGTCCATCAAATCCGCAATAGAGGCACAGGCGGTTGGTGATCCTCCGTTCCCTCTCCTTGGTAGAGATGCGCATACCTCCCAGCTGCATGGGCTCAGTCTCTGAGCCAGAGGAGGGAGATGGTTGCGATGCGGAGCAGGGAAACACCGTTGACGCGAGCTCTCTTCCACGAGCTTGGTGACGAAGATCTACCCGTCGTTCTATGCGGATGGCGAGAGCAATCAAAGAGTCCACACTGGAAGGAACCTCCCGAGAGAGAATCTCATCTTTGACCACTGTGTGGAGTCCCTCCAGAAAACGAGCGAGCAGCGCCGGCTCGTTCCAGTCACTAGAGGCAGCAAGAGTACGAAACTCTATAGAGTAATCCGTTATGGATCGATCACCTTGGCATAGGGAAGCCAGGGCCCTAGAAGCCTCCCCACCAAAAACTGAACGGTCAAAAACCCGAATCATCTCCTCTTTAAAGTTCTGGTAATTGTTAGAACAATCAGCCCTTGCCTCCCAGATAGCTGTGCCCCACTCTCGAGCCCGGCCAGTAAGGAGTGAAATGACGTAAGCAACCCGAGCTCTCTCGCTAGAGTATGTGTTGGGTTGAGAGAGAACACAATATCACACTGGGTGAGAAAGGAGCGGCACTCCGTGGGCTGCCCGGAGTAGCAAGGTGGGTTATTAACCCTAGGTTCCGGAGGCTCGGCAGGCCAGGAAGTAACAGGTGGCACGAGACGAAGACTCTGGAACTGTCCAGAGAGGTCGGAAACCTGAGCGGCCAGGTTCTCCATGGCATGGCGAGCAGCAGACAATTCCTGCTCGTGTCTGCCGAGCATGGCTCCTTGGATCTTGACGGCAGTGTTACGAGCCTCTGTAGTCGCTGGGTCCATTCCTTGGTCGGATCCTTCTGTTATGCAGGTGAATGAGGACCCAAAAGCGACTTGGCGAAAACAGAGTCTTTAATCCAGTAAGATACTTAACAAAACAAAAGGCATAATACTACTCGTAAAGACGAGAACAGACTGGAGACTTGATCAAGAACTGCAGGTTGCCTCGGGAAGGCACTTGAACCTAGCAGACTCAGACACCTGCTCACCACGCAGCATCTGAGGGAAACACGACACGACAGGGCAAAACATAGACACAGCACGGTGAATATAGACAAGGATCCGACAGGGCAGGTACGGAAAACAAGGAGAGAAATAGGGACTCTAATCAGGGAAAAGGATCGGGAACAGGTGTGGGAAGACTAAATGATTGATTAGGGGAATAGGAACAGCTGGGAGCAGGAACGGAACGATAGAGAGAAGAGAGAGCGAGAGAGTGAGAGAGGGAGGGGGAGAGAGAGGGATAGAAAGAGGGAAAGAACCTAATAAGACCAGCAGAGGGAAACGAATAGAAGGGGAAGCACAGGGACAAGACATGATAATCAATGACAAAACATGACAGCTTACGTCATTTCACTCCTTACTGGTCGGGCTCGGGAGTGGGGCACAGCTATCTGGGAGGCAAGGGCTGAGTTTTCTAACAATTATCTGAACTTTAAAGAGGAGATGATACGGGTTTTTGATCGTTCAGTTTTTGGTAAGGAGGCTTCTAGGGCCCTGGCTTCCCTATGTCAAGGTGATCGATCCATAACGGATTACTCTATAGAGTTTCGCACTCTTGCTGCCTCCAGTGACTGGAACGAGCCGGCGTTGCTCGCTCGTTTTCTGGAGGGACTCCACGCTGAGGTTAAAGATGAGATTCTCTCCCGGGAGGTTCCTTCCAGCGTGGACTCTTTGATTGCACTCGCCATCCGCATAGAACGACGGGTAGATCTTCGTCACCGAGCTCGTGGAAGAGAGCTCGCGTTAACGGTGATCCCCCTCTCCGCATCTCAACCATCTCCTCCCTCCGGCTCAGAGACTGAGCCCATGCAGCTGGGAGGTATTCGCATCTCGACTAAGGAGAGGGAACGGAGGATCACCAACCGCCTTTGCCTCTATTGCGGTTCTGCTGGACATTTTGTCATTTCATGTCCAGTAAAAGCCAGAGCTCATCAGTAAGCGGAGGGCTACTGGTGAGCGCTACTACTCAGGTCTCTCCATCTAGATCCTGTACTACCTTGTCGGTCCATCTACGCTGGACCGGTTCGGCTGCTTCCTGCAGTGCCTTGATAGACTCTGGGGCTGAGGGTTGTTTTATGGACGAAGCATGGGCTCGGAAACATGACATTCCTCTCAGACAGTTAGGGAAGCCCATGCCCATGTTCGCCTTAGATGGTAGTCTTCTCCCCAGTATCAGATGTGAGACACTACCTTTAACCCTCACAGTATCTGGTAACCACAGTGAGACCATTTCCTTTTTGATTTTTCGTTCACCTTTTACACCTGTTGTTTTGGGTCATCCCTGGCTAGTATGTCATAATCCTTCTATTAATTGGTCTAGTAATTCTATCCTATCCTGGAACGTTTCTTGTCATGTGAAGTGTTTAATGTCTGCTATCCCTCCTGTTTCTTCTGTCCCCTCTTCTCAGGAGGAACCTGGTGATTTGACAGGAGTGCCGGAGGAATATCATGATCTGCGCACGGTCTTCAGTCGGTCCAGAGCCAACTCCCTTCCTCCTCACCGGTCGTATGATTGTTGTATTGATCTCCTTCCGGGGACCACTCCCCCTCGGGGTAGACTATACTCTCTGTCGGCTCCCGAACGTAAGGCTCTCGAGGATTATTTGTCTGTTTCTCTCGACGCCGGTACCGTGGTGCCTTCTTCCTCTCCCGCCGGAGCGGGGTTTTTTTTTGTTAAGAAGAAGGACGGTACTCTGCGCCCCTGTGTGGATTATCGAGGGCTGAATGACATAACGGTTAAGAATCGTTATCCGCTTCCCCTTATGTCGTCAGCCTTCAAAATTCTGCAGGGAGCCAGGTTCTTTACTAAGTTGGACCTTCGTAACGCTTACCATCTCGTGCGCATCAGAGAGGGGGACGAGTGGAAAACGGCGTTTAACACTCCGTTAGGGCATTTTGAATACCGGGTTCTGCCGTTCGGTCTCGCTAATGCTCCAGCTGTCTTTCAGGCATTAGTTAATGATGTACTGAGAGACATGCTGAACATCTTTGTTTTCGTCTACCTTGACGATATCCTGATTTTTTCACCGTCACTCGAGATTCATGTTCAGCACGTTCGACGTGTACTCCAGCGCCTTTTAGAGAATTGTCTCTACGTGAAGGCTGAGAAGTGCGCCTTTCATGTCTCCTCTGTCACATTTCTCGGTTCTGTTATTTCCGCTGAAGGCATTCAGATGGATCCCGCTAAGGTCCAGGCTGTCAGTGATTGGCCCGTTCCAAAGTCACGTGTCGAGTTGCAGCGCTTTCTAGGTTTCGCTAATTTCTATCGGCGTTTCATTCGTAATTTCGGTCAAGTTGCTGCCCCTCTCACAGCTCTTACTTCTGTGAAGACGTGCTTTAAGTGGTCCGGTTCCGCCCAGGGAGCTTTTGATCTCCTCAAGAAGCGTTTTACATCCGCTCCTATCCTTGTTACTCCTGACGTCACTAAACAATTCATTGTCGAGGTTGACGCTTCAGAGGTGGGCGTGGGAGCCATTCTATCCCAGCGCTTCCATTCTGACGATAAGGTCCATCCTTGCGCTTATTTTTCTCATCGCCTGTCGCCATCGGAACGCAACTATGATGTGGGTAACCGCGAACTGCTCGCCATCCGCTTAGCCCTAGGCGAATGGCGACAGTGGTTGGAGGGGGCGACCGTTCCTTTTGTCGTTTGGACTGACCATAAGAACCTTGAGTACATCCGTTCTGCCAAATGACTTAATGCACGTCAAGCTCGTTGGGCGTTGTTTTTCGCTCGTTTCGAGTTCGTGATTTCTTATCGCCCGGGTAATAAGAACACCAAGCCTGATGCCTTATCCCGTCTCTTTAGTTCTTCTGTGGCTTCTACCGACCCCGAGGGGATTCTCCCTGAAGGGCGTGTTGTCGGGTTGACTGTCTGGGGAATTGAGAGACAGGTAAAGCAAGCACTCACTCACACTGCGTCGCCGCGCGCTTGTCCTAGTAACCTTCTTTTCGTTCCTGTCTCTACTCGTCTGGCTGTTCTTCAGTGGGCTCACTCTGCCAAGTTAGCTGGCCACCCCGGCGTTCGGGGTACGCTTGCTTCTATTCGCCAGCGGTTTTGGTGGCCTACTCAGGAGCGTGACACGCGCCGTTTCGTGGCTGCTTGTTCGGACTGCGCGCAGACTAAGTCAGGTAACTCTCCTCCTGCCGGTCGTCTCAGACCGCTTCCCATTCCTTCTCGACCATGGTCTCACATCGCCTTAGACTTTATTACCGGTCTGCCTTCGTCTGCGGGGAAGACTGTGATTCTTACGGTTGTCGATAGGTTCTCTAAGGCGGCACATTTCATTCCTCTCGCTAAGCTTCCTTCCGCTAAGGAGACGGCACAAATCATCATTGAGAATGTGTTCAGAATTTATGGCCTCCCGTTAGACGCCGTTTCAGACAGAGGTCCGCAATTCACGTCACAGTTTTGGAGGGAATTCTGTCGTTTGATTGGTGCTTCCGTCAGTCTCTCTTCCGGTTTTCATCCCCAGTCTAACGGTCAAGCAGAAAGGGCCAATCAGACGATTGGTCGCATATTACGCAGCCTTTCTTTTAGAAACCCTGCGTCTTGGGCAGAACAGCTCCCCTGGGCAGAATACGCTCACAACTCGCTTCCTTCGTCTGCTACCGGGCTATCTCCGTTTCAGAGTAGTCTTGGGTACCAGCCTCCTCTGTTCTCGTCCCAGCTCGCCGAGTCCAGCGTTCCCTCCGCTCAGGCTTTTGTCCAATGTTGGAGCGCACCTGGAGGAGGGTCAGGTCTGCACTTTGCCGTTACAGGGCGCAGACTGTGAGAGCCGCCAATAAACGTAGGATTAAGAGTCCTAGGTATTGTCGCGGTCAGAAAGTGTGGCTTTCCACTCGTAACCTTCCCCTTACGACAGCTTCTCGCAAGTTGACTCCGCGGTTCATTGGTCCGTTCCGTGTCTCTCAGGTCGTCAATCCTGTCGCTGTGCGACTACTTCTTCCGCGACATCTTCGTCGCGTCCACCCTGTCTTCCATGTCTCCTGTGTCAAGCCTTTTCTTCGCGCCCCCGTTCGTCTTCCCCCCCCCCCCCCGTCCTTGTCGAGGGCGCACCTATTTACAAGGTACGGAAGATCATGGACATGCGTTCTCGGGGACGTGGCCACCAGTACTTAGTTGATTGGGAGGGTTACGGTCCTGAGGAGAGGAGTTGGGTTCCATCTCGGGACGTGCTGGACCGTTCGTTGATTGATGATTTCCTCCGTTGCCGCCAGGGTTCCTCCTCGAGTGCGCCAGGAGGCGCTCGGTGAGTGGGGGGGGTACTGTCATGTTTTGTCATTGGTTATCATGTCTTGTCTCTGTGCTTCCCTTCTATTTGTTTCCCTCTGCTGGTGTTATTAGGTTCTTTCCCTCTTTCTATCCCTCTTTCCCCCTCCCTCTCTCCCTCTCTCGCTCTCTCTCCCTATCGTTCCGTTCCTGCTCCCAGCTGTTCCTCATTCTCCTAACTACCTCATTTACTCTTTTCACACCTGTCCCCTATTTTGCCCTCTGATTAGAGCCCCTATTTCTCCCTCTGTTTTCCGCTTCTGTCCTTTTCGGATCCTTGTATGATGTTCGCTGTTCTGTGTCCTTGTTTCGCCCTGTCGTGTTTTACCTTCTTCAGATGCTGCGTGTGAGCAGGTATCAATGTCAGCTACGGCCGGTGCCTTCCCGAAGCGACCTGCAGTCTGTGGTCGAGTCTCCAGTCACTCCTCTCTACTGACGAGTGGATTTCAGTTTTCCTGTTTTTGCTTACACCTTGATAATATTCAGGATTATCACTTTTGTCTAAGACTGGAATAAAGACTCTGTTTTCGTTAAGTCGCTTTTGGGTCCTCATTCACCTGCATAACAGAAGGATCCGACCAAGAATGGACCCAGCGACTACGGATTCTCGCAACACTGCCGTCGAGATCCAGGGAGCAATGCTCGGCAGACACGAGCAGGAATTGTCTGCTGCTCGTCATGCCGTTGAGACCCTGGCCGCTCAGGTTTCCGACCTCTCAGGACAGTTTCAGAGTCTTCGTCTCGTGCCACCAGCTACTTCCTGGTCTTCCGAGTCTCCGGAACCTAGGGTTAATAACCCACCATGTTACTCTGGGCAGCCCACTGAGTGCCGCTCCTTTCTCACCCAGTGTGATATTGTGTTCTCTCTCCAGCCCAACACATACTCAAGAGAGAGAGCTCGGATTGCCTACGTCATATCACTCCTTACTGGTCGGGCTCGGCAGTGGGGCACAGCTATCTGGGAGGCAAGCGCTGAGTGTACTAACGATTATCTGAACTTTAAAGAGGAGATGATAAGGGTTTTTGATCATTCTGTTTTTGGGAAAGAAGCTTCCTGGTCCCTGTCTTACCTATGTCAAGGTAATCGATCCATAACGGATTACTCTATAGAGTTTCGCACTCTTGCTGCCTCCAGTAACTGGAACGAGCAGGCGTTGCTCGCTCGTTTTCTGGAGGGACTCCACGCTAAGGTTAAGGATGAGATTCTCTCTCGGGAGGTTCCATCCAGCGTGGATTCTTTGATTGAACTCGCTATTCGCATTGAACGACGGGTAGATCTTCGTCACCGAGTTCATAGAAGAGAGTTCGCGTTAACTGTGTCCCCCCTCTCTCCGACACTACCATCTTTCCCCACTGACTCAGGTGTTGAGCCCATGCAGCTGGGGGGTATTCGCATCTCGACTAAGGAGAGGGAATGGAGAATCACCAACCGCCTCTGTCTCTATTGCGGTTCCGCTGGTCATTTTGTCATTTCATGTCCAGTTAAAGGCCAGAGCTCATCAGTAAGCGGAGGGCGACTGATAAGCGCTACTAGACTGTCCTCTCCGTCAAGTACCTGTACTACCTTGGCGGTCCATCTACGCTGGACCGGATCGGCAGCTTCCTGCAGTGCATTAATAGACTCTGGGGCGGAGGGCTGTTTTATGGACGAAGCCTGGGCTCGGGAACATGACATTCCTCTCAGACAGTTAGGGGAGCCCACGGTCATGTTCGCCTTGGATGGTAGTCCTCTCCCCAGTATATTATGTGAAACGCTACCTTTAACCCTCACAGTATCTGGTAACCATAGTGAGACCATTTCTTTTTTGATTTTTTGTTCACCTTTTACACCTGTTGTTTTGGGTCATCCCTGGCTAGTGTGTCATAATCCTTCTTTTGATTGGTCTAGTAATTCTATCCTTTCCTGGAACGTTTCTTGTCATGTGAAGTGTTTAATGTCTGCTATTCCTCCTGTTTCTTCTGCTCCCTCTTCACAGGAGGAACCTGGTGATTTGACAGGAGTGCCGGAGGAATATCATGATCTGCGCACGGTCTTCAGTCGGACCAGAACCAACTCCCTTCCTCCTCACCGGTCGTATGATTGTTGTTCTGATCTCCTCAAGAAGCGTTTTGCATCCGCTCCTATCCTTGTTGCACCTGACGTCACTAAACAGTTCATTGTCGAGGTTGACGCGTCGGGGGTGGGCGTGGGAGCCATTCTGTCCCAGCGCTCCGATGCTGACGATGGGGTCCACCCTTGCGCGTATTTTTCTCATCGCCTGTCGCCGTCGGAACGTAACTATGATGTGGCTAACCGCGAACTGCTCGCCATCCGTTTAGCCCTAGGCGAATGGCGACAGTGGTTGGAGGGGGCGACCGTTCCTTTTGTCGTTTGGACTGACCAAAAGAACCTTGAGTACATCCGTTCTGCCAAACGACTGAATGCGCGTCATGCTCGTTGGGCGTTGTTTTTCGCTCGTTTCGAGTTCGTTATTTTCTTATTGCCCGGGTACTAAGAACACCAAGCCTCATGCTTTATCCCGTCTCTTTAGTTCTTCTGTGGCTTCTACCGATCCCGAGGGGATTCTTCCTGATGGGCGTGTTGTCGGGTTGACTGTCTGGGGAATTGAGAGACAGGTTAAGCAAGCACTCACTCACACTCCTTCGCCGCGCGCTTGTCCTAGTAACCTTCTTTTCGTTCCTGTCTCTACTCGTCTGGCTGTTCTTCAGTGGGCGCACTCTGCCAAGTTAGCTGGCCACCCCGGCGTTCGGGGTACGCTTGCTTCTATTCGCCAGCGGTTTTGGTGGCCTACTCAGGAGCGTGACACGCGCCGTTTCGTGGCTGCTTGTTCGGACTGCGAGCAGAATAAGTCTGGTAACTTTTTTCTGCTTCTGCTCCTGGTCTTGCTGGGTCTCAGTCTGTCCCCAGCCACCGCATCTCTCCTGCCCTTGCTGTGTCTCAGTCTGTCCCCTGCCACCGCATCTCTCCTGGTCCTGCTCCTGCACTTGCTGTGTCTCAGTCTGTCCACAGCCACCGCCTCTCTCCTGTTCCTGGTCTTAGCCTTGCTGTGTCTCAGTCTGTCCCTAGTTGTTACTCTCCTGGCCTGTTTGGTCCTGAGTGCTCTAACGCTTACAGTTCTCTACCCGTGTCTCATTGTTTTTAGAGTAGTAGCCCTAGATTCCCTCTTCATCGTCTTCCGTTACGGTCCTGAGGAGAGGAGTTGGGTTCTTTCTCGGGACGTGCGGGACCGTTTGTGATCTATGATTTCCTCCGTTGCCGCCAGTGTTCCTCCTCGAGTGCGCCAGGAGGCGCTCGGTGAGTGGGGGGGTACTGTCATGTTTTGTCATATATTGTCTTGTCCTTGTGCTTTCCCTTCTGTTCGTTTCCCCTGCTGGTCTTATTAGGTTTGTTCCCTCTTTCTATCCCTCTCTCTCCCCTCCCTCTCTCTCTTCTCTATCGTTCCGTTCCTGCTCCCAGCTGTTCCTCATTCTCCTAACTCACTCATTTACTCTTTTCACACCTGTCCCCTATTTTGCCCTCTGATTAGATCCCCTATTTCTCCCCTTGTTTTCCGCTTCTGTCCTTGTCGGATCCTTGTATGATGTTCGCTGTTCTGTGTCCTTGTTTCGCCCTGTCGTGATTTACCTTCTTCATATGCTGCGTGTAAGCAGGTGTCAGTGACAGCTACGACCGGTGCCTTCCCGAAGCAACATGCAGTCTGTGGTCGAGTCTCCAGTCTGTCCTCGCTACTACGAGTGGATTTAAGTTTTTCCTGTTTTGTTTGATCCTTGATATTTTCAGGAGTATTACTTTTGTCCTATACTGGAATAAAGACTCTGTTTTCGTTAAGTCGCTTTTGGGTCCTCATTCACCAGCATAACAATATTTCCCACATATTTTCCATATTTTCCACGAGTTTTTCCTTGCCACCGTGCTTCTACACCTGCATTGTTTGCTGTTTGGGGTTTTAGGCTGGGTTTCAGTACAGCACTTTGTGACATCAGCTGATGTAATTAGGGCATTATAAATACATTTGATTGATTGATGTCTACTTCTGATAAGCCGCTCAGTAAAACAATCAAGCATCCCAGAAAAGTGCAAATAAACTGCCCACATTAACATGTGTTGCCTAAGAAACAAGGCACATGAAATCGTTAATAACCGATGACATTCATATACTGACTATCTCTGAAACTGACTTAGATAATACCTTTGATATAGCGGTAGCAATACATGGTTATAACATCTACAGCAATGCTAACGGGGTTGGTGTTGCATATTCAGAGCAACATTCCAGTAAAGCTTAGAGAGGATCTCATGCCAAATACTGGTGAAGTTGTCATGTTTTGTCATTGGTTATCATGTCTTGTCTCTGTGCTTCCCTTCTATTCGTTTCCCTCTGCTGGTCTTATTAGGTTCTTTCCCTCTTTCTATCCCTCTTTCCCCCTCCCTCTCTCCCTCTCTCGCTCTCTCTCCCTATCGTTCCGTTCCTGCTCCCAGCTGTTCCTCATTCTCCTAACTACCTCATTTACTCTTTTCACACCTGTCCCCTATTTTGCCCTCTGATTAGAGCCCCTATTTCTCCCTCTGTTTTCCGCTTCTGTCCTTTTCGGATCCTTGTATGATGTTCGCTGTTCCGTGTCCTTGTTTCGCCCTGTCGTGTTTTACCTTCTTCAGATGCTGCGTGTGAGCAGGTATCAATGTCAGCTACGGCCGGTGCCTTCCCGAAGCGACCTGCAGTCTGTGGTCGAGTCTCCAGTCACTCCTCTCTACTGACGAGTGGATTTCAGTTTTCCTGTTTTTGCTTACACCTTGATAATATTCAGGATTATCACTTTTGTCTAAGACTGGAATAAAGACTCTGTTTTCGTTAAGTCGCTTTTGGGTCCTCATTCACCTGCATAACAGAAGTAATATGGCTACAGGTTCATCTGCCTCACATAAAGCCCATTCTGGTGGGAAGCTGTTATAGACCACCAAGTGCTAACAGTCAGTACCTGGATAATATGTGTGAAGTGCTTGATAATGTATGTGATATCAACTGAGAAGAATATTTTCTGGGGAACCTAAATATTGACTGGCTTTGATCAAGCTGCCCACTCAAGAAAAAGCTTCAAACTGAAGTGACTGCAACCTAGTTCCGGTTATCAGTCGAGCTACCGGGGTATTTACAAACAGCATAAGAATGAAATCTACATCCTTGTGAAGAACCATTTGATGGTCTGGTGTGTAATTAAGAGCAACCAATCTCTGCACTTGACACATTTATGAAATTGTTTACTCCAGTTACTAAAATGCATGCACCCATTAAGAAAATGACTGAAAAAATGGTTAAATCCCTGTGGATTGGTTGAGAGAGATGAGGCAAAAGGAATAATTCAAAATAATAATAATAAATAATAATTACAAAATAATTATAATTACAAAAGTAATATTCGTGACAGCCCTTAAATGTTCACGTAGAACTAACATTAATAATATGCATGTCAATCTCTCATAGTTCAAAGAGGTTGACTTCCTCACTACTTGGTTTTGTAAAGAGTATTGACATGTTGAATGCACTATTTTTGCTAACTTTCTATTAACATGTATTGTAATGAGGTAATTTCTTTCTTTCGGAATATGAATACAGCGTATGCCCACTTCATATGCCCACTTCACTTCATATAGTGCACTTATCATAATTAAGTTGTAATCCAGAGAGGTTAGAACAATTATCTAGATCCCATACGAGGCTGTGGAGGGATTGAAATTGTGGATTTAAAATAAATAACTTCTATTTTGTAGTTCTTTTGTAATAACATTTCAAATAAATCACATTTTACTGTTTCTAGGTGTTCTGTAATAATTACTATTTACAAAATTGCTGTTCAATTGTCAACATTCTCATTGTGTTTTGTTTTGACAAAGGAATACACAATCTAGTACACAAAGGCCAGGTGAGAATATCTTAGCAACAAAAAACATGTCTCCTCTCACAGCTTCTCAGGGGAGCGCAACTGTCATATACCCAAAGCAGAGCATCTTGCGTCTTATAAGGGAAAAAAAACATACCTTTTCGACACAGCTCCATAGAAGTCATTGATTAGAAGTTGAGGTCAAAAACATGATTGGGCCAATTTTGTCTAGTGTTTCATACTCAGGGTAAATTGGGCTTTTATAACTGAGTCATTTAAAAATATGAATAAGGCTACACATTGTATAAGTAGAGTTAATCCAACAGGAATCACAATCCTCATCCATCTAACAGAAAAATGAGAGTGCTCAACTGAAAAGGCAGTAACAATGAGACTGTCCAGTAAGCAATAATCATCTTGGGATAAGCATGATGCCTTGCTGCATCTCAAAGCTACTGTTCTCCTCCTCTCCATTTGTCACACAGGGTTTTAATAATCTGGTTAGACACAGGAATAACATGCTTAAACAAAAGGGCCCCAACCCTACATAGGGAGAAAAAAAACATTGGAATAACCCATATCAACCTGTCTCTCATCACTGTCATGTCATTTGCATGACAATAACAGGGAGGCACAGAGTGGGGGTTGGGGGGGATTGTTTCTATGGCTACGCTACACCGTCTATAGGACAACAAAGAATTGTATGTGAAATTATCGCCTTTGATTTAGGAAAGTGAGCTCCTCTGTTCCACCACACTCTACTTCTGTGGCTTTAGATGCTTGCTGTGCCTATATACAGTACCAGTCAAAAGTTTGGACAGACCTACTCATTCAAGGGTTTTTCTTTATTTTTACTATTTTCTACATTGTAGAATAAACTATGAAATAACACATACGCAATCATGTAGTAACCAAAAAGGTGTTAAACAAATCCAAATATATTTTTTAATTTGAGATTCTTCAGTGGACACTCTTTGCCTTGATGACAGCTTTGCACACTTGGTATTCTCTCAACCAGCTTCATGAGGAATGCTTTTCCAACCGTCTTGAAGTAGTTTGCACATATACTGAGCACTTGTTGGCTGCTTTTTCTTCACTCTGCAGTCCAACTCATCCAAAATCATCTCAATTGGGTTGAGGTCGGGTGATTATGGAAGCCAGGTCATCTGATGCAGCACTCCATGATTCTACTTCTTGGTCAAATAGCCCTTACAAAGCATGGAGGTGTGTTTTGGGTCATTGTCCTGTTGAAAAACAAATGATAGTCCCACTAAGTGCAAACCAGATGGGATGGCGTATCGCTGCAGAATGCTGTGGTAGCCATGCTGGTTAAGTGTGCCTTGAATTCTAAATAAATCACAGACAATGTTACCAGCAAAGCACCCCCCACCATCACACCTCCTCCTCCATGCTTCATGGTGGGAACCACACATGCGGAGATAATCTGTTCACCTACTCTGCGTCTCACAAATACACGGCGGTTGAAACCAAAAATCTCATATTTGGACTCATCATACCAAAGGACAGATTTCCACCGGTCTAATGTCCATTGCTTGTGTTTCTTGTCCCAAACAAGTTATGGTGGAAATTGACAAACTCTTTTCTGCATATGTGCTATATGAACCTTAAACCTGTACATTTCCATTGTCTGTTTCAAGGTCTTGTAAGAAGAAGCTGATATTTTTCCACTATTTCTCTGTTCAACTTAGTCACACGGCCAAAGACAAAGAGCCTCTGAGTGACCAAAGTTTTTGGTCCATCCTGTTCTTTTCGTATCTTTCAAGAGCACAGCTATGTAGAGATATGAAGATAACAGAGGCTAGCTTGAGCAGCAGTGACAATTCTATCAGCAGACAGGAGTAACTAAAACTGACATCAGTTTGTAATTGTGCGCTGTTTCCACCATACGCTCACACACCTGATAAACTGCCCTGTAGAAAAAGGTTCTAAAAGCTGAGACCAAACTCTTGTTCGTTGGGGCTCGTAACGTTGCACTGTTGAAGGGATTGTTAACCAGCTACAGATGTGCAAATCTTATAATAAAGAGTTGTTGTTTTGAAGAATCTGCCGTCTCTCTTGCTTTTGATTAGAATTTCCACAACAAAGTCTCTTCTTATTATTGATGTCCTGTAGTAGTGGTTTCTTTGCAGCAATTTAACCATTTAGGCCCAATTCATGCAGTCTCCTCTGAAGAGTTGATGTTGAGATGTGTCTGTGACTTGAACTCTGTGAAGCATTTAGTTGGGATTAAATTTCTGGGTCTGGTAACTCTAATGAACTTGTCCTCTGCAGCCGAGAGAACTTTGCATCTTCCTTTCCTGTGGCGGTCCTCATGAAAGCCAGTTTCATCATAGTGCTTGATGGTTTTTGAGATTTCACTTGAAGAAACTTTCAAAGTTCTTGACATTTTCCATATTTACTGACCTTCATGTCTTAAAGTAATGATGGACTGCCATTTCTCTTTACTTATTTGAGCTGTTCTTTCCATAATATGGACTTGTTCTTTTACCGAATAGGGCTATCTTCTGTATACCACCTCTACCTTGTCACAACACAACTGATTGGCTTTTAACAATAAACTTTTAACAAGGCACACCTGTTAATTGAAATGCATTCCAGGTGAGTACCTCATGAAGCTCGTTGAGAGAATTTCAAGAGTTTGCAAAGCTGTCATCAAGGCAAAGGGTGGCTACTTTGAAGAATCTCAAATATAAAATATATTTTGATTTGTTTAACACCTTTTTGGTTACTACATGATTCCATATGTGTTATTTCATAGTTTTGATGTCTTCACTATTATTCTACAATGTAGAAAATAGTTAAAAAAATAAAAATAAAAAACAACCTTGAATGAGTAGGTGTTCTTAAACTTTTGACCGATAGTGTACATGAAAAAGTGTAGCCTTGTAATACATGCATTATGACGAAAATTGTGTCATTTAGGCTCCACAAAACCTGAAATGCATTATGAAGAAAATCATGTAGGCCTACTGTTACCTACACAAGTTCCTTCATAACGCATATCATGTTTGTAGTTTGCATGTTTCAGGAATGATTAACATGATAAAATAGTCATACATGTCTGCTTGATTTAGCCTTTGTGGTATTTTTATACATATTCTGTATTTCCACTGAAGAAAAAGCAATAACTACTCAACACACTACTGTAAGTAAATGGACACCTCAGACTGAGAAACGCTCAGTCTGAAACCATTCGGCTATGGGTTTCACAGTACTATAATAATGATCAAAGTTATATTACCTTAAAAATGGTTTATTTACAACCTCTGTCGTATAACATGTTGGGCAAAGTGGAAAAGGAGAGTCTAACATATAACCCCTAAAGTTAGTTCAGTCTTTGCCAATGAGAACCAAGAGGGGCCTAGCTAAATTCCTAATGAATGGGGGAAAGGCCTCAATTCTAGGCAGTAGAAAATCCTACATCCAATACATTGGAACAGGATGGATCAACAATGCTTCATATTACTGATTTGCATCCTTACAAAAGGATAGTTGTGTTTACCTGCTTAACACACTTACAATTTTTGTCTACCAATATGATGTGGATCATTGTCAGGTTATTTTATATATAAGCTTCAGTAACAAAATAACACCATTGGTTGTAAGAACACTTTAAAACAGGTAGTTTGTAAATGTGTAGAATGTGTTTGTTTAGGGTCCACACTGGTAAGTTAACTTATGTAAATTAGACAGTAATAGAGGATTTTCTACTGAATAACTGGTCAGGGCATAGCACTTTCCATCCAGCTTCAGGCAACTTTGATGTAAGGCTTGATCACACCTGTAGTGACTACTTCTATCCGTCACGTCCATTGTTGCTCATCCATTGTTCATATCAGGGCTCAGGCTAAGACCCAGATGCAGACACAGGAGGCGGATAGTTCGAGTTTCAGAGTTTATTATAGTACAAGGGGCAAACAAAATGGTAAGTCAAGGCAGGCAAAGGGTTGTAATCCAAATCAGAGTCAGGCAGGATCAGGGTCAGGACAGGCAGAAAGGTCAGAACTGGGAAGACTAAGAAAAACAAAAACTAGAGCACAGGAAACACAGGAACACAGTGGTAGGACTTGGCGGACAAGACAAACTGGCAACAGACAAACAGAAAACGCAGGTATAAATGCACATGGGATAATGGGGAAAATGGGAGACACCTGGAGGGGGTGGAGACAAGCACAAGACAGGTGAATCAGATCAGGGTGTGACAGTTCACTAGATATATCAATATAATTACGCATAAGTAGACAAGAGCTGGACGTGATCCTTATGCTGCCACCCTTATAGCGGATGAAAGTGACAGCTGCAACAGGGACCAGGGCTCATTCGTGGCAAAGTGAACTCTAACAAATCATTGCCATGAAAGCCTAGTGGGCATCTGGGCACAGGCAGTCGGCCTATAATGCTGGCATGTGCCTTGTTACAATAGCCTAAGTTTATGACCTGATTGATGTTATGTTTGTTCCTTATATAATGACAAAACGGGGTGTAGGTTTAACTACTTTTAATGAAAATATACTTCAGCTAGAAAACTCCATGTTTAGCCATGCAAGGCATTCTTTAACCAACTCCCGCATATCAAATCAAATCAAATCAAATTTATTTATATAGCCCTTCGTACATCAGCTGATATCTCAAAGTGCTGTACAGAAACCCAGCCTAAAACCCCAAACAGCAAACAATGCAGGTGTAAAAGCACGGTGGCTAGGAAAAACTCCCTAGAAAGGCCAAAACCTAGGAAGAAACCTAGAGAGGAACCGGGCTATGTGGGGTGGCCAGTCCTCTTCTGGCTGTGCCGGGTAGAGATTATAACAGAACATGACCAAGATGTTCAAATGTTCATAAATGACCAGCATGGTCAAATAATAATAAGGCAGAACAGTTGAAACTGGAGCAGCAGCACAGTCAGGTGGACTGGGGACAGCAAGGAGCCATCATGTCAGGTAGTCCTGGGGCACGGTCCTAGGGCTCAGGTCCTCCGAGAGAGAGAAAGAAAGAGAGAATTAGAGAGAGCATATGTGGGGTGGCCAGTCCTCTTCTGGCTGTGCCGGGTGGAGATTATAACAGAACGTGGCCAAGATGTTCAAATGTTCATAAATGACCAGCATGGTTGAATAATAGTAAGACAGAACAGTTGAAACTGGAGCAGGAGCATGGCCAGGTGGACTGGGGACAGCAAGGAGTCCTCATGTCAGGTAGTAACTATTACACTCAACGGAACGACTTGATTAGTGTAGTGTCAACAACGCAGCCACTGCCAGCTAGCCTACTTCAGCAGTACTGTATCATTTTAATCATTTTAGTCAATAAGATTCTTGCTACGTAGCTTAACTTTCTGAACATTCGAGACGTGTAGTCCACTTGTCATTCCAATCTCCTTTGCATTAGCGTAGCCTCTTCTGTAGCCTGTCAACTATGTGTCGGTTTATCCCTGTTCTCTCCTCTCTGCACAGACCATACAAACGCTCCTCACCGCGTGGCCGCGGCCACCCTACTCTGGTGGTCCCAGCGCGCACGACCCACGTGGAGTTCCAGGTCTCCGGTAGCCTCTGGAACTGCCAATCTGCGGTCAACAAGGCAGAGTTCATCTCAGCCCATGCCTCCCTCCAGTCCCTCGACTTCTTGGCCCTGACGGAAACATGGATCACCACAGACAACACTGCTACTCCTACTGCTCTCTCTTCGTCCGCCCACGTGTTCTCGCACACCCCGAGAGCGTCTGGTCAGTGGGGTGGTGGCACCGGGATCCTCATCTCTCCCAAGTGGTCATTCTCTCTTTCTCCCCTTACCCATCTGTCTATCGCCTCCTTTGAATTCCATGCTGTCACAGTTACTAGCCCTTTCAAGCTTAACATCCTTATCATTTATCGCCCTCCAGGTTCCCTCGGAGAGTTCATCAATGAGCTTGATGCCTTGATAAGCTCCTTTCCTGAGGACGGCTCACCTCTCACAGTTCTGGGCGACTTTAACCTCCCCACGTCTACCTTTGACTCTTTCCTCTCTGCCTCCTTCTTTCCACTCCTCTCCTCTTTTGACCTCACCCTCTCACCTTCCCCCTACTCACAAGGCAGGCAATACGCTCGACCTCATCTTTACTAGATGCTGTTCTTCCACTAACCTCATTGCAACTCCCCTCCAAGTCTCCGACCACTGCCTTGTATCCTTTTCCCTCTCGCTCTCATCCAACACCTCCCACACTGCCCCTACTCGGATGGTATCGCGCCGTCCCAACCTTCGCTCTCTCTCCCCCGCTACTCTCTCCTCTTCCATCCTATCATCTCTTCCCTCCGCTCAAACCTTCTCCCACCTATCTCCTGATTCTGCCTCCTCAACCCTCCTCTCCTCCCTCTCTGCATCCCTTGACTCTCTATGTCCCCTATCCTCCAGGCCGGCTCGGTCCTCCCCTCCCGCTCCGTGGCTCGATGACTCATTGCGAGCTCACAGAACAGGGCTCCGGGCAGCCGAGCGGAAATGGAGGAAAACTCGCCTCCCTGCGGACCTGGCATCCTTTCACTCCCTCCTCTCTACATTTTCCTCCTCTGTCTCTGCTGCTAAAGCCACTTTCTACCACGCTAAATTCCAAGCTGCTGCCTCTAACCCTAGGAAGCTCTTTGCCACCTTCTCCTCCCTCCTGAATCCTCCGCCCCCTCCCCCCTCCTCCCTCTCTGCAGATGACTTCGTCAACCATTTTGAAAAGAAGGTCGACGACATCCGATCCTCGTTTGCTAAGTCAAACGACACTGCTGGTTCTGCTCACACTGCCCTACCCTGTGCTCTGACCTCTTTCTCCCTCTCTCTCCAGATGAAATCTCGCGTCTTGTGACGGCCGGCCGCCCAACAACCTGCCCGCTTGACCCTATCCCCTCCTCTCTTCTCCAGACCATTTCCGGAGACCTTCTCCCTTACCTCACCTCGCTCATCAACTCATCCCTGACCGTTGGCTACGTCCCTTCCGTCTTCAAGAGAGCGAGAGTTGCACCCCTTCTGAAAAAACCTACACTCGATCCCTCCGATGTCAACAATTACAGACCAGTATCCCTTCTTCTTTTCTCTCCAAAACTCTTGAACGTGCTGTCCTTGGCCAGCTCTCCCGCTATCTCTCTCTGAATGACCTTCTTGATCCAAATCAGTCAGGTTTCAAGACTAGTCATTCAACTGAGACTGCTCTCCTCTGTATCACGGAGGCGCTCCGCACTGCTAAAGCTAACTCTCTCTCCTCTGCTCTCATCCTTCTAGATCTATCGGCTGCCTTCGATACTGTGAACCATCAGATCCTCCTCTCCACCCTCTCCGAGTTGGGCATCTCCGGCGCGGCCCACGCTTGGATTGCGTCCTACCTGACAGGTCGCTCCTACCAGGTGGCGTGGCGAGAATCTGTCTCCTCACCACGCGCTCTCACCACTGGTGTCCCCCAGGGCTCTGTTCTTGGCCCTCTCCTATTCTCGCTATACACCAAGTCACTTGGCTCTGTCATAACCTCACATGGTCTCTCTTATCATTGCTATGCAGACGACACACAATTAATCTTCTCCTTTCCCCCTTCTGATGACCAGGTGGCGAATCGCATCTCTGCATGTCTGGCAGACATATCAGTGTGGATGACGGATCACCACCTCAAGCTGAACCTCGGCAAGACGGAGCTGCTCTTCCTCCCGGGAAGGACTGCCCGTTCCATGATCTCGCCATCACGGTTGACAACTCCATTGTGTCCTCCTCCCAGAGCGCCAAGAACCTTGGCGTGATCCTGGACAACACCCTGTCGTTCTCAACTAACATCAAGGCGGTGGCCCGTTCCTGTAGGTTCATGCTCTACAACATCCGCAGAGTACGAACCTGCCTCACACAGGAAGCGGCGCAGGTCCTAATCCAGGCACTTGTCATCTCCCGTCTGGATTACTGCAACTCGCTGTTGGCTGGGCTCCCTGCCTGTGCCATTAAACCCCTTCAACTCATCCAGAACGCCGCAGCCCGTCTGGTGTTCAACCTTCCCAAGTTCTCTCACGTCACCCCGCTCCTCCGTTCTCTCCACTGGCTTCCAGTTGAAGCTCGCATCCGCTACAAGACCATGGTGCTTGCCTACGGAGCTGTGAGGGGAACGGCACCTCAGTACCTCCAGGCTCTGATCAGGCCCTACACCCAAACAAGGGCACTGCGTTCATCCACCTCTGGCCTGCTCGCCTCCCTACCACTGAGGAAGTACAGCTCCCGCTCAGCCCAGTCAAAACTGTTCGCTGCCCTGGCCCCCCCAATGGTGGAACAAACTCCCTCACGACGCCAGGACAGCGGAGTCAATCACCACCATCCGGAGACACCTGAAACCCCACCTCTTTAAGGAATACCTAGGATAGGTTAAGTAATCCCTCTCACCCCACCCCCCCTAAGTTTTAGATGCACTATTGTTAAGTGACTGTCCCACTGGATGTCATAAGGTGAATGCACCAATTTGTAAGTCGCTCTGGATAAGAGCGTCTGCTAAATGACTTAAATGTAAATGTAAATGTAGTCCTGGGACATGGTCCTAGGGCCCAGGCCAGTTGAAACTGGAGCAGCAGCATGGCCAGGTGGACTGGGGACAGCAAGGAGTCATCATGTCAGGCAGTCCTAGGCATAGCCTGCTGGGTAACGTAGTCTAAATGTTATTAACACATAACAACACATCTTCTTTCCTTTAAAAGAAAACTACTTTTCTATGTAACTACACATGTCACATCACATTTGTTTACTCAACCTGCATAACATGCAATTTTCAATAACACACATTTCTTTACCCCAATTTTTTTTTCTTCTTAAAAATAAAATTGTTTTTCAACTAAATATAGTCTGTCCAACAATACTCTATTGTGGCTCTATTTCTATTCACATTAACAAAACATTCAGTCCAGGTGCCCCTTTCTTGTATTTTATTTATTTATATATATATATATATTTTTAGCAATTCTCAATAAGCCTTTCAGGGGCTTTGACAGTCCGTTTTGGTCATTCTGCTGAAGTGCTTCCTGAAACAGTTGGACAGCGTTCATTGTCAGTCAGGGTGTTCTGACTGAATTGTCCATTTCTAAAGGCATTTGACGCTTCAGCAGTATCCTCCCGATGATTCTCAGTCCCTTGAGTGAATGGCTGCTACCTTAGATCCACTCTGTTTCGTCTCAGTTGTGATCCATGCTTTATTTGGATCTCATAGGATCTCGGTGCAACTTCTCTCTGCACACACCCTTGCTGCATCCAGGTTCCTGTAGTGATGTCTCGGAGTCGTACACGATCTCCAGGTTTCAGTTCAGGTAAGTGTCTTGCACTTTTGTTGTGTCGCTGTTTTTGTTTGTCTTTCTGTTTTTCCTTCGCGAGTTTGACTTTGTGAGCACCTCTGGGTGTTAGCAAGTCCTCATGGATGGGTAGGTTGGTTCTGATGCGACGTCCCATCAACATTTGTGCAGGTGAAAGTCCGTTCTGCAGCGGTGCGCTGTGGTAGATCATCAGATTTTTTAGGAAATCCTCCTTTCCATCGTGTGCCTTTTTCATCAGACCTTTGACAATTTTGACTGAACTCTCTGCTAAGCCGTTGGACCTTGGGTAGTTGGGGCTGGAGGTGTTGTGTCGGAATCCCCAGTCGTCAGCGAACGATCGCAATTCAGAACTTGAAAACTGCGGGCCATTGTCCGACACAGTTCAGACGCAACCCCATGTCTTGCAAAGACTGATTTCAGGTAGGTGATTACAGCTTTGCTGGAGGTAGTTGGCAGTGTTGCTACTTCAGGGTAGTTTGAGTAGTAGTCGGTAACAACAATGTGACTTTTGCCATTGCAGTCAAAAAGGTCAACTCCAACTTTGTAGTAGGGTCTGTTGGGTACTGGATGAGGCATTAGCGACTCTGCTTGCTGCTTTGGCCTATAGGTCAAACACAGTTCACATAAAGCAGTGGTCTGGCTGATTTCCTGATTCATTCTTGGCCAGTACATTACTTCTCGTGCTCGTCGTTTGCATTTTTCCTCACCCAAGTGGCCCTCGTGTATTTTCTGTAGCATTTCTTTGTTTAGTGTCATGGGAATGACAATCTTGTTGCCTTTGAACTCTATGTCATCCACAACGGTGAGCTCTGCTCTGCACATCCAGTAATCCTGTATTCTCCTTGGACAGTTGTTTTTCTGTGCGGGCCATCCTATCAGTGTTGTTTCTTTCAACTCTGTCATTGTTTGGTCAGCTGCGGTCTCTCTTTTGATCTGCTCCATTCTCTCAGAAGACACAGGAAGTGATGCTACGATCATGTCGACGTAGGCCTGAATCTCAGTGTTTTTTCTGTGTGTCGAAGCTCTCCTTCCTGTCAACTGCTCGAGAAAGAGTGTCGGCGGCGAACATGAACTTTCCAGGGGTATAGATCATCTTCACATCATACTTTTGCAGTCTGATCAACATTCTCTGGATTCTCATTGGACAATAATTCAGTGGCTTAGACATGATTGACACCAATGGTTTGTGGCCGGTTTCTACTTCGAAGTCTCGTCCGTAGACGTATTGGTGAAACCTTTCGCAAGCATATGTGCTTGCCAGTAGTTCTTTCTCTGTTTGTGCATACCTTGTCTCTGCGCCTGTCAAGGCTCTGGACGCATAAGCGACAGGTTGCCATGTGTCGTCATGCTGTTGCAGAAGAACTGCTCCCAGGCCAAACTGTGACGTGTCTGCAGAAATCCTTGTGCTTTTCTCTGGATCATAGAACCTGAGCACTGGCTCTTCTGTGATTGTCTTCTTTAGGTTTTTGAAGCAGTTTTACTGTTCATGGGACCATTCCCATTATTTTTTCTGTTCCAGAAGACATCTGAGTGGAGCGGACTGTGCTGACAGTTGAGGTATGAACTTTGCAAGGTAGGTGATCATGCCCATGAAGCGTCTCACATCGTCCTTGTTCTTCAGGCGCTCCATGTTGTTGATTGCTGATGTTTTGCTCGGGTCTGGTTTGACTCGATCCTCTGAAAGTACATCTCCCACAAAGGTAAGTGTTTTCACACCAAACTCGCATGTGTCCTTGTTTAGTTTTAGGTTGACTTTTCGTGTCAGGTCCAGCAATTGTCTCACTCTCGCATCGTGTTCATCTTTTGTGGACCCCCAGACGATGATGTCATCCATCATAGTCTCCACTCCTGGAATGTGCTCGAAGATCATGTGGATTGTCTTGTGGTAGACCTCTGGCGCTGAGAGAATCCCATATGGTAGACGAAAAAATCTGTACCTGCCCTCAGGTGTGTTGAATGTGCATAGCCTTGAGCTTGCATCGTCTAGCTTCATTTGCCAGAATCCTGATGAGGCATCAAGCTTACTGAACCACTTTACTCCAGCAAACTGCGACATTCTCTCTTCTCTGGTTGGCAACTTGAAATGCTCTCTCTTGATTGCTTTGTTGAGATCTCTCGGGTCTAGACATATTCTGAGATCGCCGTTCCTTTTCACCACAATAACCAGTGAGCTTACCCATTCTGTAGGTTCATCCATTTTTGTGATGACATCCATCTTTTCCATGCGTCCGAGTTCCTCTTTGAGCTTTTTCCTCAGTGCAAATGGAACTTTTCTGCATGCATGCACAACTGGAGTCCTTTTGTCATCATTACATATTTTGTGTTCTCCTGGTAAACATCCAAGACCCTCAAACACATCCTCATACTCAGCCAGTATTGATTCTTGGTCATGTTCAGTCTGTGATGTCACTCTCTTTTCAACAAATTGAGCTTTTCACATGCAATGATTCCTAGAATAGGCTGTACACTATTTCCCATAATCGGCAGCTGTGCTCTGAACTGTTTTCCTTTATGCTGTAAAGTTACTATGCAGCTACCTTTGACTGGTATGTTCTCCCCAGTATAACCAGTAACCTTAATTTTCACCGGGTGTATTTTGCTCTTCACCTTCAGTGTTTTGTAGTCATCCAAGCTCTTCACCTTCAGTGTTTTGTAGTCATCCAAGCGACAACAGGTTTATCTGGTTTACCGTCTGAAGTTTGCTAGAGAGCATTTGGATGATCCAGAAGAAGATTGGGAGAATGTCATATGGTCAGATGAAACCAAAATATAACTTTTTGGTAAAAACTCAACTCGTCGTGTTTGGACAAGTTCAAACAGGTGCCATTAATACAGGTAATACAAGTGTGACCAAATACTTATTTTCCACCATAATTTGCAAATAAATTCATTAAAAATCCTACAAAGTGATTTTATGGATTTTTTCCCCCTCATTTTGTCTGTCATAGTTGAAGTGTACCTATGATGAAAATTACAGGCCTCTCATCTTTTTAAGTGGGAGAACTTGCACAATTGGTGGCTGACAAAATACTTTTTTGCCTCACTGTACCAGCAGCGTAAAAAAAGGTGGGGGTCAATGCAAATAGTCTGGGTAGCCATTTGATTAACTGTTCAGCATTCTTATGGCTTGGGGTAGAAGCTGTTAAGGAGCCTTTTGGAACATTGTCTTGCCGCTCTGGTACCAATTGCTGTGTGGTAGCAGAGAGAACAGTCTGTGACTAGGGTGGTTGGAGTCATTGACAATTTTTAGGGCCTTCCTCTGACACCGCCCGGTAAAGAGGTACTGTATGGCAGGAAGCTTGGCCAAGGTGATGTACTGGGACGTACGCACTACCCTCTGTAGCACCTTGTGGTCGGATGCCGAGCAGTTGCCATACCAGGCGGTGATGCTCTCGATGGTGCAGCTGTATAACTTTTTGAGAATCCATGCCAAATCTTTTGAGTCTCCTGAGGGGTAATAGGCGTTGTTGTGCCCTCTGCACGACTGTCTTGGTGTGTTTGGGCCATGATAGTTTGTTGGTGATGTGGACACCAAGGAACTTGAAGCTCTCGACCCGCTCCACTACAGCACCGTTGATGTGAATCGGGGCGTGCCCGACCCTCCTTTGACTGCAGTCCATGTTCAGCTCCTTTGTCTTGATCACGTTGAAGGAGAGGTTGTTGTCCTGGCACCACACTGCCAGGTCTCTGACCTCCTCCCAATAGGCTAAGCACGCACCCCTGAGGGGCCCTGTGTTGAGGATCAGTGTGGCAGATGTGTTGTTGCCTACCCTTACCACCTGGGGGTGGCCCGTCAGGAAGTCCATGATCCAGTTGCAGAGGGAAGTGTTTAGTCGAAAGGTCCTTAGTTTAGTGATGAGCTTAGAGGGCACTGTTGTTGAACGTTGAACTGTAGTCAATGAACAACATTCTCACGTAGGTGTTCCTTATGTCCAGGTGGGAAAGGGCAGTGTGGAGTGCAATAAAGATTGCTGGTATGAATTAAGCAGCCATGCTGCTGCTCCAGTTTCAGCTGTTCTGCCTTATTATTATTCGACCATGCTGGTCATTTATGAACATTTGAACATCTTGGCCATGTTCTGTTATAATCTCCACCCGGCACAGCCAGAAGAGGACTGGCCACCCCACATAGCCTGGTTCCTCTCTAGGTTTCTTCCTAGGTTTTGGCCTTTCTAGGGAGTTTTTCCTAGCCACCGTGCTTCTACACCTGCATTGCTTGCTGTTTGGGGTTTTAGGCTGGGTTTCTGTACAGCACTTTGAGATATCAGCTGATGTACGAAGGGCTATATAAATACATTTGATTTGAAGTAAAAAAAGATTTAAGTTTCCTGCATTAAAGTCCCTGGCCACTAGAAGAGACGCCTCTGGATGAGCATTTTCTTGTTTGCTTACGGCCTTATACAGCTCGTTGAGTGCGGTCTTAGTGCCAGCATAAGGTTTATGGTAGTAAATATACAGCTACCAAAAATACAGATTCATATGTATGGTCTACAGCTTATCATGAGGTACTCTACCTCAGGCGGACAAAACCTTGAGACATCTTTAATGTTAGAGACCGCGCACCAGCTGTTATTGACAAATCGACACAGACCACCACCCTCGTCTTCCCAGATGTAGCTGTTCTGTCTTGCCGATGCATGGAAAACCCAGCCAACTGTATATTATCAATGTCGTTGTTTAACCACGATTCAGTGAAACATAAGATATTACAGTGTTTAATATCCCGGTGGTAGTATAGTCTTGAATGGAGCTCATCCAGTTAATTATCCAACGATTGCACGTTGGTCAATAGTACGGATGGTAGAGGTGGGTTACCCACACCCCGACTAATTCTCACAAGGCACCCAGATCTACGGCGTCTCATCTTCATGTGAATGACGGGGATTTGAGCCTGGTTCGGGAGCAGCAGTATATCTTTCGCGACAGACTCATTAAAGAAGAAATCTTTGTCCAGTTCGAGGTGAGTAATCGCTGTTCTGATATCCAGAAGCTCTTTTCGGTCATAAGAGACAGTGGCATAAACATTATGTACAAAATATGTTGCAAACAATGCAAAAAAACACACAAACTAACACATTTGGTTAGGATCCAGCCATCCCCTCCAGCACAATTTTATAGAAGACTATCTGACACCATTTGTATAAGTTTATACAGAACAAGTGGAGAAATGCACATAAGCATGTGGACCATAACAGTATACCATAAAGGTTATCAAAATAATACCTGTAAAATATACCTTGCCTGTCAATGGTTATAATGAAATAACACTGTATACATATTCCCTATACAGCTGTGGCTGTGGCACAGGCCGGTTAGGTATCTGGGCTGGCTGAGCTGTTGTCTAGAGGTAGCTGTGCCCGAATCCAGGTCCCAGACACTTCCGCCCAAAAGAGTCTGGTGGAACTACGTGTCAAACTTGGCCTTCGTTAGCCAATCCAGAGGGCCGTTCGAAACACCTGGCGCATAGGCATAGGCTTAACCGGCTTAATCTACCAACCAATCATCAATCAAATTTCAATCAAATGTATTTATACAGCCCTTTTTACATCAGCTGATGTCACAAAGTGCTGTACAGAAACTCAGCCTAAAACCCAAGCAATGCAGGTGTAGAAAAATGGTGGCTATGAAAAACTCCCTAGAAAGGCCAGAACCTATGAAGAAACCTAGAGAGAAACAAGGGTCTGAGGGGTAGCCAGTCCTGGCCAGTTCTGGCTGTGCCGGGTGGAGGTTATATCAGAACATGGCCAAGATGTTCAAACGTTCATAGATGACCAGCAGGCTCAGATAATAATAATCACAGTGGTTGTAGAGGGTGCAACAGGTCAGCACCTCAGAAGTAAATATCAATTGTCTTTTCATAGCCGATCATTCAGAGTTAGAGACAGCAGGTGCGGTAGAGAGAGAGTCCAAAACAGCAGGTCTGGGACAAGGTAGCACATCCAGTGAACAGGTCAGGTTTCCATAGTGTCATGATGTTGGCCTGGGGGATAGGTTTATGACAGTCATAAATACCTCTTTCCCCCTTTTTCCTACTAATGTTATCTTTGCAAAACCCTTGGTTAACATAGAGATTGTCACGACTTCCGCCGAAGTTGGCTCCCCTGCCTGTTCGGGCGGTGCTCGGCGGTCGTCGTCACCGTCCTACTAGCCGCTACCGATCCGTTTTTCGTTTGTCTGTTGGTTTTGTCTTATTAGTTTCACCTGTGTGTATTTTGGTTTAATTAGCTTACGCTCGGCGCATGTGTCTCTGGTGCGTAAAGGTACTTGGGCGACTGCTGGATTAGTCTGTTCCTTATAGATTTACCTGCGTTTCCAGTGGTGTTGGGCATTCCCTGGCTATTGCAAGGCAGAGAAATGTGAGTTTTTCAAACAGGTCGTTTCCTTCCTGGGTTATCGCATTTCCACCCCCGGGTGGTGATGGAGGATGACCGTGTTACAGCCACGGTGAAAGAAGTGCAGCGGTTTTTAGGGTTGGCCAATTACTACCAGAGGTTTACATTTACATTTACATTTAAGTCATTTAGCAGACGCTCTTATCCAGAGCGACTTACAAATTGGTCAGGTGGCTGCTGCTCCCATTACCTCACTGCTGAAGGGAGGACCGGTGCGCTTGCGTTGGTCAGCAGAGGCGGGCAGAGCTTTCAGTCGTTTGAAGGAGCTGTTCACCAATGCGCCCGTGTTGGTGCATCCGGACCCCTCTTTAGCGTTCATAGTGGAGGTGGACGAGTCCGAGGCGGGGTTCGGGGCCGTGCTGTCCCAGCGCTCGGGCGTGCCACCCAAGCTCCGCCCTTGTGCCTTCTTTTCAAGGAAGCTCGGTCCAGCGGAGCGAAACTATGACGTGGGGGACCTGGAGTTGTTAGCTATAGTCAAGGCTCTAAAGGTGTGGAGACATTGGCTTGAGGGGGCGAAACACCCTTTTGTCATCTGGACTGACCATCGTAATCTCAAGTATATCCGGGCAGCGAGGAGACTAAATCCACGTCAAGCTAGATTGGCCATGTTTTTCACCAGGTTTCGGTTTACCATCTCATATCCCGGCCAGGCTCCCAAAACACCAAAGCCGACGCGCTGTCCCGCCTCTATGATACCGAGGAGCGGTCCGTTGAGCCAACTCCCATCATTCCACTTTCATGTCTCGTGGCACCGGTAGTATGGGAGGTGGACGCGGAGATAGAGAGGGCCTCACGGTTAGAGCCGGCTCCCCCTAACTGTCCAGCGGGGGCTCAGAACGTGCCGAGGGGGGTCCGGGATAAGCTGATCCGTTGGGCTCATACTCTCCCCTCCTCGGGTCATCCTGGCATCGAGAGGACAGTGCAGAGTCTTAGAGGGAGATACTGGTGGCCCACGCTGGCCAAGGACGTGAGATTTTGGGGTATCAGTTTGGTGTGCAATAGTAAAGCACTTTACTCCATTACTCTCTCTCTGCATCTGATTCCTGCACACACACCTAGTCCCGCGTGACAGAGGTTCTGGGAACATCAGAAGGTGGGGGGAAATGAACTATATTCTGGTAATCCGACCAATGGAACATACCCATACGTAGAATGTATGCACACATGACTGTAAGTCGCTTTGGATAAAAGCGTCTGCTAAATGGCATATATTATTATTATATTATTATATGCGGTGGTACTTAATGGTACTTAGCTTCTAAAATGTGAGATTTGGGTTTTCATAAGATAGGGCTCTGCTCAATCAGTGGCCCACCCCTGTGAAGGGAAATGGGCTATAAAACTTTTCAAACACGCCCTCCTCTCCCTTCCTATATAAGCCCTTGACGACAATGTAACCTCCTGTTCCGAGGACTTGAGGACGACGGTCCTATGTCAGAATGGTTCAGATAATAACTACAGAATGAAGTCAACATCAGCGTGAACTTTGAACTCTTATTCACTACAGAACTGATACCTCCTAGCCGTTGAGTTAGCAACAGCAGTGCAAACGAGGGTTTAGGAAGGAACAGACAGAGTATCCTGTCTATCACCCAACGATGTTACTACAACATTTTCCAATTGACAACCAGAGACATTCTTCACAGAACTTGGTTGGGCAACACGGCCTTCCATCTACCACCGACCTACCGAAGCGCAGCTCAGAGTAAATATTTATTGCTTTTTCTGATCTGGCGGATCCACTAAGCACAAATGCTTCATTTCATCCCTGGCTATCCCTAAATAAAATGGTGCTGTCTGGTTTGCTTAAAACAAGGGATTTTAAATGATTTATATGTTTACTTTTTAAACTTAAGTATATTTAAAACAAAATACTTTTAGACTTTTACTCAAGTAGTATTTTACTGGGTGACTTTCACTTTTACTTGAGTTACTTTTATAGAAAATACCTTTACTTTATGGAAATTGGGTGCTTTTTCCACCACTGATTATTGGGGAAAACAGTTGTTCTTACTGAAGCAAGCACATGAATTATCAGTCGATATAATGCATTCATGGAAAATCGTGAAAAACAATTGTCAAATTCTTTGGGTATATGTGTTTTGTGAATTAATTTGATGCATTGGCCTATGCCAAATTGGGGAAATTAAAATACATCAGAAATGGAGAAAGAAACAAACTCATTCCACATTTGACACATGCTCCTTGATCCTCTGCGTTTTCTAAATAATATAGACATTGCTTTCAAAACATTCAACAATATTACATTTTCTAAAAAAATAAAATGGTCAAAGTAAACCGAAAGCTCTCGAGCCCAGATCAGCAGATTGACAAGAGCCAGCAAGCCCGCCCTTACAACCGCCTGTGCGTACGTGTTGTTTCGCACAACCTCGTCCTCTCTGGTAGACCCGCCTGTATGGATACATACGCCGGGCTGCATCCATGCTCATCGCGCATGGTAATGTCGCGTTCGAGTGCTATTCGGAACAAGAAAACTCCGACATTTCCGAATTTCTGTCCGAACACAGCACGTGTATAATTACAACCAGTAGAAAGTCGTACATTTCCGAGTTTCCTAGTTCCGACTAGGATATGAACAAGTATCAATGTCACGTGTCAGTTGAGTACAGGCTGCAAGCCTGCTTTCGTGCTTGTGTTCTTTTCAACCAACTGTATATGTTTATTTACATCGAAGGAACCGCTGTGTGCGCACAAGTTAAAAACCTCTAGTGGGGATACTTAGATCTGATCATGTTTCTGCTCGATTCCGACTCACAGGTAAGGGAAATACCTAGTCAGTTGTCTTCCGCATTTATGTGTGTAATAACATTGACATTATATACTATTTAGCCTAGAACTTTGTGGCATTGCAGGCTTATACAATTTATTTAATATTGCATTACTGTGTTTATTTTTGTTTAGTTAGGTGTAAGGAAAGGTAGGACATAATTATATAAAATGGCATTTAAGTTTTCGACATCGTTTGTCATTTGGTGAATTATATGTAGGCAAGGCTAACTCTAATTAGGCTATGTTTAGAAGGTGGCCACATTTTCGCTTCACAAATCACTCTGACATAATATGCATAGTCATCATATCTAGGCTATATGTTTATTTACAACGCAATTTATCACACAATTCACGTTCATGTGACACCAACTGGTCCATATGAAAAGGAAATCATTTTTTTTACGCACCCGTTTCAGAATAACAAAGTAAGTGCAGATGTAATATACTGTAAATAGCTAGCGTTAACCTAGGTTATTATTTGTTTCCTGTATTATGCAGCTGGACTGTATTAGTAACTTATTCGAAGGCGGAGATGCTGTCAACTCAAGCAATGTGTTGGGACAGTCCCCTGCACACTTGGCGGCATGCAGCGGACAAGCCTTTTGTTTGCTATGGCTACTGCAAACGGGAGCGGATGCAAATCAGCAGGTAGATTTACTTCCACTTGTCTGTCTATAGCAGGGATGGGCAACTTTGATGGGGATGGGGGCCGCAGTGGCTCGCGGGTCAGTATACTCTCAAACATACACACACATTCACCCATGCCTTTTGGGGGCTCTTGGCCATGGCAAATAATTTTATAACTAATTTCATATAATTCTACTCATTTTGCCATAGGGTATAGAGATTTCTGCAGTTTTTAATATATTTGAGTGAAAGTGAAATGGGGGCCCCTGGTTGGCAATTCAACCATAATTACTACAAGTTTAAATAGCTGGCTAGACTGCTGATGCACAACCACATTTCAAAATGGCACTTTGTGTATTCTACAATTCTAACGCTCAACAGTAAGTTGAGATCCAGACTGAGTGGGGGGGGGGGGGGGGGGGGGGGGTTGGTCCACTGGCCTACAATACAATAAGATTGCCCAATGCTTTTGCATATATTTATCTAAGTAAAATGACAAAATTACACATCAAATGTGAGCTTTCAATTGATATATCAGTCATCATCCCAAAATAGTTGAAAGATGTTACGTGCCACTGCAGTAAATAAAGTGTAGGCTAATATTTTGGACACAGTAACTGCAGTGTAACTTCAATTAGGGATCACAAACACATTGACCAGATCCATTGCTCAAGATCCAGAAAATTACATCAGAGGCAAAGCTAATTTTACAGGTTCTCATTTCAGCTGATCCAAAACACCAGTCTTTATTTACTTATTTCTCTGTACCCCAAATGATTTCATATTTGCTGAAGGACAACAATGGTGAGACGCCCATGCACAAAGCCGCCAAGGCCGGCAGTTTGGAATGCATCAGCGTGCTCGTTGCCAGTGATGCCCAACTTGGGTGAGTGTCAACTTTCACACATGCAAAACAGTTGCATAGATGTTAATATATAATATTTACCAGATGCTTTTATCCAAAGCCAACTTAGTCATGTGTGCATACATTTTACGTATGGGTGGTCCTCGAAATTGAACCCACTACCCTGACGTTATAAGCTCCATGCTTAGAAGAAATTGAGCTGCGAAATACCTATTTTCAGGCTAACGTATCGATGCTAATTTTGTTACTAAAATTCTACACAACTTTTGGCATTACCTGAGCTGAAGTTGGTTCAAATGAGTTTAAACCAATATATTTTGGCAACTGTTTCCATGCAGCCAGTTGCTTTTACAATCCCTGACCTTACCACAATGTTTTTTCCTAAGCAGACTTTGCAACAACGAGGGCAGAACCGCTGAAGAATTGGCATTGTCGTACGGATTCGAGGAGTGCGGACGATTCCTGAACACACTCCGAATGACGCGACTCCTGACGAGCAGCAGCACTCCTCTGATGCCTGCCGGGCTAGTAGCATGCCCGCTGACTGGTGCCCAGAGCAGTAAGGTAGCAGGACAGAAGAGGGCACTTATTGCCACAGGGGCCCAAGACAGAAAGAGGGCTCGAGACTGGTGATTTTAACAATGCACCTCTAGAATTCTAAAAGGAGGACAATGCTTTCTCAGCCAAGTCCAATACAGGACATGCATGACGAAGTCCCCGCTACTGTGTCTGACACCAAACCTGACTCTGTTCCTAAACACTTACTGGGGTGTGTCTGTGAGTCTCCTATGTATTTGTGTGTCAATGATTGGCAAGTATAATGTCAGTGGTTAACTTGAATAGGAGCAGAATGCATCCTTCTCCTGCAGTGACAGAGGCAGACGTGTGTTGCGGAGATGGTTCAGAAAACTACACTCATGTGATGAGTAACCTTGCTTTGAGAACTTAGGACTCCTGTTAGCTCCCGCTGCTATTGCCTAGGCTATGGTTCAGAGGGCTAAACACTGGGAGAATCTCAATTCCTTACTCCCCGCTTTTTCAATACCCATTGGAGAAGGTCAGAGGGGAGGGACCTCTCTCATCCAATGGGTTTTGAGAATGAGACGATGATGCGAAGTGTATGCAATTGAAATCTTTCCACTGTCTTGAGGTGTGCTCAGCATAGGCTCCGGGCCTAGCCATCACAAGGAAACAACCACTGTGTGGATTTCATGCTCAGATGCAATATGGGACCTTCTGATTCTGTGGACACCAGTTTCAGATGTACATATCAACTTTACACAGTCCTTTGTTTACAGTGCAAATCCTTTGAGGTACACTCCCCTATGTATTTATTGACAGTGAAGCTATATCTTTTAATTTGGCTCTATACTCAAACTGAAAATGCATCCAACAAGTCTGTAGTCACATGCTTGATGTAGTCATTGTGTGTTAGGAATATGGGACCATATTACTATAATACACAAAGTGAATTTGGCCAAATATTTATGACACCTTCAAATGGGGGACTAAATACATAGTGCTTTCTAAATGGTAAAATAGATATGTATGAAAATACCCTCAAATAAAAGGTGACATTCTATATGTTTGACTAAATGAAATAAAAAGCAGGCACTTCTTCATGAATGAGACACACGATGGTGGCATGTTGAGGTAAAAACAGAATACCGACTCGTTAGTCACAGATGAAAGCTGAAATAAAAAGGCACATTCATTTCTTCACCTCAGATGTTTTGACATTTATTCTCAGATATTTGTTGTAATACTGTTGGACAGGTGCCTGTACACAACACACATTGAAACCTACACACAATCATATGTTCTTTGGTCTCTGAGGCAAACAGAGGTTGTAGTAGGCGTTCTGGTCCCAAAACTCTGGGCCCTTCCATCCGCACCAGCCCTGGGGAAAGAAGAAAACGCCTCCATTTTGGGTTTTCTCACGCAAATAGATTGTAGTTTTTGAGAATATATACTGCAACAATTATACAGCGCTTCTAGGTACTGAAGTTTATGACTAAATAAGTACATTTCCTCTAAGTTTGATTTACAAAATGTTCTTCCACTTCCTGCATTTTGTTCAATACAACTTTTCCTATGAGTGTTCATTCCTCCCATCACCAAACATATACAACTGCTTGTGGGCAAGTTGACATACGCTAAAGTATATGGGCACCCCCTTCAAATGAATGGATTTGGCTATTTCAGCCACAACTGTTACTGACAGGTATAAAATTGAGCACACAGCCATGCAATCTCCATAGACAAACATTGGCAGTAGAATGGCCTTACTGCAGAGCTCAGACTTTCAACATGGCAATGTCATAGGATGACAGCTTTCAAACAAGTCAGTTCATCACATTTCTGCCCTGCTAGAGCTGCCCCAGTCAGCTGTAAGTGCTGTTACTTTGAAGTGGAAACACCTAGGAGCAAGGAGAACGCTACCTGCCCGAATGCATAGTGCCAACTGTAAAGTTTGGTGGACAAGGAATAATGGTCTGGAGCTGTTTTTCATGGTTCAGACTAGGCCCATTAGTTCCAGTGAAGGGAAATCATAACACTACAGCATACAATGACGTTCTAGATAATTCTGTGCTTTCAACTTTGTGGCAACAGTTTGGGGAAGGCCCTTTCCTGTTTCAGCATGACAATGCCCCTGTGCACAAAGCGAGGTCCATACATTAATGGTTTGTCAAGATCAGTGTGGAAGGACTTGACTGGCCTGCACAGAGCCCTGATCTCAACCCCATCAAACACCTTTTGGATGAATTGAACCAACTCCATATTAATGCCCATGATGTTGAAATGAGATGTTCGACGAGCAGGTGTCCATATACTTTTGGTCATGTAGTGTACATTTAAGTGGTAGTTTATTAGATGTTGATGAGAAAGATAGGCACACTCAGGATTGAAGTATCCAGCTGGATCTACACAAAAGATGAGGTCTGAAAACATCAGACGTTCATTTTGGTATGAACTTTCATTTTAACTCACGCTGGGACTAACTTGGGCCCAGGGCCTGGATGTCTCAAGCGCCTCAGCGTAGGAGTGCTGATTTAGGATCAGGTTTGCCTTTCAGATCACAATTAATATGATTACATGGACAGAGGGGATCTGATCCTAATCTGAGACAGTTTATACATATTGCCCCATGACACCATCCGGTACCTTGTCTGTGATGACTTGCAGGTCCTCGGCCCCTGTGTAATGTGGGTCCAGGATGAGGTAGCGGATCTGGCCCGTGGTCTCGCTCCACGCCACACCGAGGATAGTGTGTGCTAGGACACCCCCTCCTGGTGTGGAGCAAAATAGAAGGAAATTACAAATCTGCAGAATTCAAATTAACAGATTCAATTTCAAGCAATGTTTGTAGTAACTTTGTTTAAGCCAGTGCAATGCACACACAACCTAAAAACTGGAAGTATTTACATGTGAGGGGAGTCGACCAAAATGTTTACCAAAAGCATTCAGCTATTTATTTGACCAAGGAAATATAGATGCTGTTTATATGAAACTATGTATGACTGTGGTACTGTAGCATGTACTCATTGGACAGGGCCCAGAACTTATCATTTGAACAGACCTGCAGTACAATCACTACAAGGGATTTGTGCAATAATATTAGTCTCTCATCATTGTCTCTACATTGTAATAGTTTCAGTTTTCACTCACCAATCATAATAGGAGTTCCCTCAGAAAGGAAATGGTTGGCCAGTTCTCTGCCTTTGGAGGCCAGCTCAGACCCTTGGCTTTAGGACACACAAACACACAACTAGATGTGAAAACGAAGCAAAAAAATATGTAATATGGAACACAACTACCTGAAGCATTCTGCATTGCCCTGACTGGTGAATTTACAAGGACGCATGCATGCACAAGCACACACATGCATCAATGCAGGCACATAAGCACACACCTCATCTCACCTCACAAACATGATCTTGGAGGTGACCCCCAGCAACTGATCCAGCACAGCCGCGACTTCGATGGAGCCGATCCACTGGCGAGAGCCCAAAAAAGACCCTTGCTTGTCTCCAACTTCCACCAGGGCCTGTGAGACAGCGATGGGGAGAAAATAACAAGAATGAACTTGATTTTTTAATCATAAAGTGCTTTTCATATACACTCAAAAAAGGTACTATTAGCTGACATGGCTATGAATTATAGAATCCTATTGAAAGTAGTAAAAATGTGATTAAAAACAATGCATTTTATAATAGCCCTATCTACCAGTCAATGAGTTATAGGCCAACTTGTGGGAAAGGAGAAAGAGACTCACATTGTAATCACCTATCAATTCTTATTTACCATGGACTCAGGCTCTACCTGCTGGCTCGAATTCACAGTCTCACATTATTGGAATATGTTCAATAGACAAGATTAGAGCCACAGCTTTACCAAAGTGAGAGAGTTCTGTATAATAAGGGATAGTTTGCCCAAATCACATTGTAGACCTATCCAACACTCAGGTCTCCATATGGGGTTCGAGGCTAAGGGTTAAGGCTATTGACCTGTTGGATCTCCTTGTGGGAGGGCACAGCCCGCTCCACGTAGCCCTGCTGCTGGAACCAGGAGCAGATGGTCTGGAGGGAGCGGTAGGCGCAACCCCAGCCGTTGTCGTCCACGCGGTCCTGCATGTAGTGGTGGTAGCTGTAGACCCCCTGTACCAAGTAAGGCTGGGACAAGGGAGAAACACATAAGAGAGCATATAATTTTCTTTATTTTACCTTTATTTAACAAGGCAAGTTAAGAGCAAATTATTATTTTCAATGACGGCCTAGGAACAGTGCGTTCAAGGGCAGAACGACAGATTTGTACCTTGTACTTTGTACTTTGTACCTCATTTGAACTTGCAACCTTTCGGTTACTAGTCCAACGCTCTAACCACTAGGCTACCCTGCCGCCCCAGTGTGTGACAGTGTGTGTGTGACAGTGTGTGTGTGACAGTGTGTGTGTTTGCATCTGTGTGTGCTGACCAACCTTGCCGTTCTCCAGGGCAGGGTGATTCAGGTGGACATGAGGGTTTCGGAGGTAGCCATCTTTGTAGGGCTCATCAGGAAAATGTAGAGCGTTGGCTCTTCTCAGATATGGCCGGTCGTCTGGCAGCTCAAACAGACTGTGCAGCTCCTACACAGCAATAAAACAGCAATATCAAATACATGTACACAACATTATTTCTCTCATACTAGACAGTCACTCAGAGTATTTCAAAATAAGAAATATATAATATTTCACGGTTATTTTACATTTTGCAAATGCCTCATATCCTTTCAGATCTATACTGTAGGTAGGGTAGGTTCTCCAGCTCTTGGAGAACAACTGGGTGTGCATGATTTTCTTCCAGCCCATCAATAACACACTTAATCAATAACTGTCTGGGCCAGATGATAGGCAGAATGAGATGTTACTGCAGGGCTGAAGGGAAAGCCTGCAAAAACTCAATAGGACTGGGGTTGGAGAACCCTGGTCTAGGGGCACGGGCTAGGTGTCCATTTTGCCTCTTTGTAGAGATGGTTAGCAATATTCCACATAGCCTGTCAAGGGAAATAGTGGAGCTACTACCATACAGTGGAGAAGTAACCAGTTGTCACACTTAAGTAAAAGTAAAAATACTTTAATAGAAAATGATTCTAGTAAAAGTCACCCAGTAAAATACTACTTGAGTAAAAGTCTAAAAGTATTTTGTTTTAAATATAATTAAGTATCAACGGTCAATGTAATTGCTAAAATATACTTAAGAATCAAAATAAAAGTAATTCCTTATATTAAGCAAACCAGTAGGCACAATTTTCTTATATTTTTAAATTTATGGATAGCTAAGGGCACACTCCAACAGTCATTTACAAAGGAAGCATTTGTGTTTAGTGAGTCTGCCAGATCAGATGCAGTTGGGATGACTAATGTGGAGTATAAAGTACACTATTTTCTTTAGGAATGTAGTGAAGTAAAAGTGGTAAAAAATATAAATAGTAAAGTACAGATAACCCCCCAAAAATACTTAAAGTATTTTACTTAAGTACTTTACACCACTGCTACCATATTGCTTAATACCTATCATAGCATTTCAAATATACACAAGTGTAGAGTACTAGGGGTAGCATAGTAGGGGCTCGGGGTCAGTTTGGATTTCTTCCCTTGCCTTGCGTCGCGTCTCCAGCTGGCTGTCGGGCACACCCGCTGGGTAGACCACTGTCACCAGGCCCACAGGGGCAGGAAGGAGGAAGTGGAACGGCTGGGGAATAAGCAGGGCCGTCCCTTTCATGTGCCGCAGAGCCACCTTTTCCATGTCACCCAGCTGACTGCACAGCGCCCCCACTAGGGTCCCACAGACACTGCATGTACGACAGACAAACAAAAAGATTTAGAGCCCCGATTCAGTTGAACATTATGAGCTGGTTTCCGGGTTTAAACTTTAAAATATTTTTTGTTTAACTAAACAACCAAATTGTCCCTTGCGAATAAGGAAGTTTGAATTGAGTTCATATCAGGCTGAGTTTCTTTTGTTTCACCCTGTTTGTGGTTGTATTGTCTTGTGAACTAGCTACATCTCTGGTGGTTATTGATTGACTTATCTATCAGTTTACCTTAGCGTTCTGGTATTGGACCTTTGATATACTTTGACATAATAAAAAATATGTACTCTATTCTCCTAAAACCTGTGTCTAATTTCATTGAAATTCCGTTGAACCAAATCATGTCATTTCCTTTAGAGTGATTGAGGATGACATACACAGAGATGCTCTCGCTGGAAAGGACACTGACCACGCAGTCCATGGGCAGAGTCGTTTGCAGGAGGTGGTGCTTCTTACTTCCTCTCAGGAGGGTGGGTGCCGAGAGGACGTCTGGCTCTGTCACCTCGGTCATCAGGGTCAGGTTTATGATACCCTGCAAGCAAGCAAGACAGACAGTCAATAAAATACATATGAGGTACAGGAAAACTAAAAACCACACAAAAAAATGATCTCGTCAATGACAAGCAAGTGGCACGAAAATGTGTGGCGAAGTGATTTACAGGAAGTAGTTCATGTCCGTAGACTATTTTTAAGGTATAAAAGCAGCACACTTACTGCTGTTGGATTCTTTTTGTCCTTTTTTGCAGACTTTTTTCTACTGCTTTCCTGGTCATCTGTCCTAAAACAGGATGAGGGTTTTTCCATTTACTTTGGTTTCTATTCCATAATGATCGCGTGAGACACTAAAACCTGCATTTCGGCCAATAACTTACAGTAGTTGATGTATTAGGCAATTGATGCATTAAGTTGCACAAAATAAGTCGTAACTACTTGGTACCTTACTGTTACTAAGTAATAATATCTAATTACCATACTACCATGTAAGACAACACCAGGTAAATAGTGGACTCTAAAACAACTTGACTTATAATCTACTTTCCCAAGAGGCTCCAAATTGTGAAGTATGATCACTTACTGGATCAACTGTTGGAGATCTTTACATGGTCTGTCCAGAGATATCTCTCCAGCTGTTGCATGTCCTCCTTTGTTAGGCCAAAGAAAAACTGGACTGCTAGAGAGACTAAGAACAAGCGATTCTGCTTTCACCTGGGATCCGAGGGCCTCAAAAGTCCTCGAGATTACCTTTTGTACGTGTGGTACTGTAAAGACACAAGAGACACAATCAATGACCATTAACAAAGATACCAGATTTCCTTGCAATCAATGGTGAATGTGTATAAAGATACAGATAAGACGTCATACATACTTCACAAAACATGAAGTAGCACTCATATTTTAAAACACACAAAGGTTTCAAAAGACACCAAAACTAACTGACTGGTTATAGGCTAGTGTCCTATAGGAGGCCTCCTGCTTCATGAAGTAATTAGATTTGAATAACAAATGTAATTGTTGATACCAAATCAGTGTTTTCCACAAGCACATGGAGTAGCCAGCCAAATAGTAAACAAGCTTTGCAGAGTTGCAAATAAAAAGCCATATCTCAGACTGGCCAAAAAAAACAAAAAAAACTAAGATGGTTAAAAGAACACAGACACTGTACAAATGAACTCTGCCTAGAAGGCCAGCATCCCGGAGTCGCCTCTTCACTGTTGACGTTGAGACTGATGTTTTGCGGATACAATTTAATGAAGCTGCCAGTTGAGGACTTGTGAGGCATCTGTTTCTCAAATTAGACACTCTAATGTACTTGTTCTCTTACTCAGTCGTGCACCGGGGCCTCCCACTCCTCTTTCTATTCTGGTTAGAGCAAGTTTTGCGCTGTTCTGTGAAGGGAGTAGTACACAGTGTTGTATCAGATCTTCAGTTTCTTGGCAATTTCTCGCATGGAATAGCCTTCATTTATCAGAACAAGAATTGACTGACGAGCTTCAGAAGAAGGTTATTTGTTTCTGGCCATTTTGATCCTGTAATCGAACGCACAAATGCTGAAGCTCCAGATACTCAACTAGTCTAAAGAAGGCCAGTTTTATTGCTTCTTTAATCCGGACAACCGTTTTCAGCTTTGCTTTTAATGATCAATTAGCCTTTTAAAATGATACACTTGGATTAGCTAACATAATGTGCCATTGGACCACAGGAGTGATGGTTGCTGGTAATGGGCCTCTGTACGCCTTTGTAGATATTCCTTTAAAAATATGCCGTTTCCAGCAACAAAAATAATTTACAACATTAATAATGTCCACACAATCAATTTGATGTTATTTTAATGGACATTTTTTTTTGCTATTCTTTCAAAAACAAGGACATTTCTATGTGACCCGAAACTTTTGAACGGTAGTGTGTGTGTGTATGTATGCATGTATATACAGTGCCTTGCGAAAGTATTCGGCCCCCTTGAACTTTGTGACCTTTTGCCACATTTCAGGCTTCAAACATAAAGATATAAAACTGTATTTTTTTGTGAAGAATCAACAACAAGTGGGACACAATCATGAAGTGGAATGACATTTATTGGATATTTCAAACTTTTTTAACAAATCAAAAACTGAAAAATTGGGCGTGCAACATTATTCAGCCCCTTTACTTTCAGTGCAGCAAACTCTCTCCAGAAGTTCAGTGAGGATCTCTGAATGATCCAATGTTGACCTAAATGACTAATGATGATAAATACAATCCACCTGTGTGTAATCAAGTCTCCGTATAAATGCACCTGCATTGTGATAGTCTCAGAGGTCCGTTAAAAGCACAGAGAGCATCATGAAGAACAAGGAACACACCAGGCAGATCCGAGATACTGTTGTGAAGAAGTTTAAAGCCGGATTTGGATACAAAAAGATTTCCCAAGCTTTAAACATCCCAAGGAGCACTGTGCAAGCGATAATATTGAAATGGAAGGAGTATCAGACCACTGCAAATCTACCAAGACCTGGCCGTCCCTCTAAACTTTCAGCTCATACAAGGAGAAGACTGATCAGAGATGCAGCCAAGAGGCCCATGATCACTCTGGATGAACTGCAGAGATCTACAGCTGAGGTGGGAGACTCTGTCCATAGGACAACAATCAGTCGTACATTGCACAAATCTTGCCTTTATGGAAGAGTGGCAAGAAGAAAGCCATTTCTTAAAGATATCCAAAAAAGTGTTGTTTGAAGTTTGCCACAAGCCACCTGGGAGACACACCAAACATGTGGAAGAAGGTGCTCTGGTCAGATGAAACCAAAATGTAACTTTTTGGCAACAATGCAAAACGTTATGTTTGGCGTAAAAGCAACACAGCTCATCACCCTGAACACACCATCCCCACTGTCAAACATGGTGGTGGCAGCATCATGGGTTGGGCCTGCTTTTCTTCAGCAGGGACAGGGAAGATGGTTAAAATTGATGGGAAGATGGATGGAGCCAAATACAGGACCATTCTGGAAGAAAACCTGATGGAGTCTGCAAAAGACCTGAGACTGGGACGGAGATTTGTCTTCCAACAAGACAATGATCCAAAACATAAAGCAAAATCTACAATGGAATGGTTCAAAAATAAACATATCCAGGTGTTAGAATGGCCAAGTCAAAGTCCAGACCTGAATCCAATCGAGAATCTGTGGAAAAAACTGAAAACTGCTGTTCACAAATGCTCTCCATCCAACCTCACTGAGCTCGAGCTGTTTTGCAAGGAGGAATGGGAAAAAAATTCAGTCTCTCGATGTGCAAAACTGATAGAGACATACCCCAAGCGACTTACAGCTGTAATCGCAGCAAAAGGTGGCGCTACAAAGTATTAACTTAAGGGGGCTGAATAATTTTGCACGCCCAATTTTTCAGGTTTTGATTTGTTAAAAAGCTTTGAAATATCCAATAAATGTCGTTCCACTTCATGATTGTGTCCCACTTGTTGTTGATTCTTTACAAAAAAATACAGTTTTATATCTTTATGTTTGAAGCCTGAAATGTGGCAAAAGGTCGCAAAGTTCAAGGGGGCCGAATACTTTCGCAAGGCACTGTATATATATATATACAGTTGAAGTCAGAGGTTTACATACACTTAGGTTGGAGTCATTAAAACTTGTTTTACAACCACTCCACAAATGTCTTATTTTAACATCCTATAGTTTTGGCAAGTTGGTTATGACATCTACTTTGTACATGACACAAGTCATTTTTGCAACAATTGATAACAGACAGATTATTTCAATTATAATTCACTGTATTACAATTCCAGTGGCTCAGAAGTTTACATACACTAAGTTGACTGTGCCTTTAAACAGCTTGAAAAATTCCAAATTTCAAATGATGTCATGATGAAACAAAAATAGAACTGTTTGGCCATAATGACCATTGTTATGTTTGGAGGAAAAGGGGGGAGCTTGCAAGCCGAAGAACACCATCCCAACCGTGAAGCACGGGGGTGGCAGCACCATGTTGTGGGGGTGCTTGCTGCAGGAGGGACTGGTGCACTTCACAAAATAGATGGCCTCATGAGGAGGAAAATTGTGGATATATTGAAGCAACATCTCAAGACGTCAGTCAGGAAGTTAAAGCTTGGTCGCAAATGGGGTCTTCCAAATGGATAATGACCCCAAGCATACTTCCAAAGACAGTCAAAATGGCTTAAGGACAACAAAATCAAGGTATTGGAGTGGCCATCACAAAGCCCTGACCTCAATCCCATAGAGGATGTGTGGACAGAACTGAAAAAGTGTGTGCGGGCAAGGAGGCCTACAAACCTGACTCAGTTACACCAGCTTTGTCAGGAGGAATGGGCCGAAATTCACCCAACTTATTGTGGGAAGCTTGAGGAAGGCTACCCGAAACGTTTGAACAAAGTAAAACAATTTAAATAAATAAATAAATAATATTTCATCATTTCATTATTATAAATCATTATCTCTACTATTATTCTGACATTTCACATTCTTAAAATAAAAGTGGTGATCCTAACTGATCTAAGACAGGGAATGTTTAATAGGAATAAATGTCAGGAATTCTGAAAAACAGAGTTTAAATGTACTTGGCTAAGGTGTATTTAAACTTCCGACTTCAACTGTATAAGTCTTTGCTTAGTAAAGCCCTGCCTTATCTCAGCTCACTGGTCACAATAACAACACCCACCCGTAGCACGGGCTGCAGCAGGTATTTCTGACTGGTCACCCCCAAAGCCAACACCTCCTTTGGCTGCCTTTCCTTCCAGTTCTCTGCTTTCAATGACTGGAATGAATTGCAAAAATCTCTGAAGTTGGAGACTTATATCTCCCTCACTAACTTTAAGCATCAGCTATCTGAGCAGCTCACCGATTGCTGCAGCTGAACACAGCCCACCTGTAAATAGCCCATCAAACTACCTACCTCATCCCCATATTGTTTTTATTTACTTTTTTGGCGCACTAGTATTTCTACTTGCACATCATCATCTGCACATCTATCCTTCCAGTGCTAATTTGCTAAATTGTAACTGTGGCCTATTTATTGCCTTACCTCCTTACTCCATTTGCACACACTGTATATAGATTTTTCTATTGTTATTGACTGTACTTTTGTTTATTCCATGTCGAACTCTGTGATGTTGTTTTTTGTCGCACTGCTTTGCTTTATCTTGGCCAGGTCGCAGTTGTAAATGAGAACATGTTTTCAAATGGCCTACCTGGTTAAATAAAAAATTAAAAGTCTAAATCAGCTATTTGACCAACAGCAGGCGCTAGTGGAAATCATGAATGTCAGAACTACCATTTCTGACTTTTACATTTGAGTTTAATGAGATACCCATTAGCTCAGGGCTAATATTTCTGGATTATCTCGCTCTCACACACACACACACACACACACACTTTATGAGCATAACCAACTCAGGAAATGTAAATCACAGGCAGAATTCCCTCTACAGTACATACCATCTGTGCTGTCCAACTGGCACTTGAACTCCAGAGACCCTCTCAAGCGTAAGATGATGTTTTCGACAACCTACATAATGATAAAGTCAGAAAGTTAAAGCTGAATCTGTATAATTTCCAGAAGCTCATAGGTCATTTTTAAGCATTAAATAGTGTAGCCTATTAATGTTTTGGGGGGAGAAGACGTATGAATACTTAATCAATGGGATAGTATAACTGCCTACTGTTGTCATGACCACACAGGATTTAGCTATTAGGCCTACTCCATTGTTTATGTTTAAGTTGTTGTTATTTGACAATTTCACATGACCATATCTGTATGAAATATAATTGTAGTATGCCCAGACATTTTTCAGAGTGATGTAGAATACATGAGACTGGCGGAATCGCTGATTTCTGAACATGTTATGATCAATAATTGCAATATTTCCTCATCAAACATGTAAAATGGATATGTACACTACCGTTCAAATGTTTAGGTTCACTTAGAAATGTCCTTGTTTTTGAAAGAAAGGCACATTTGTCCATTAAAATAACATCTAATTGATCAGAAATACAGTATAGACATTGTTCATGAGGTGAATGGCTATTTTAGCTGGAAAAGGCTGATTTTTAATCGAATATCTACATTGATATATAGATTGATATATAGCTTATAGAGGCCCATTATCAGCAAACATCACTCCTGTTTTCCAGTGGCACGTTGTGTTAGCTAATCCAAGTGTATCATTTTAAAAGGCTAATTTATCATTAGAAAACCCCTTTTGCCATTATGTTAGCAAAGCTGAAACGGTTGTCCTGATTAAAGAAGCAATAAACCTGGCTTTCTTTAGACTAGTTGAGTATCTGAAGCATCAGCATTTGTGCATTTGATTACAGGCTTACACCCCAGGGCTGACGTTTGGCCGAGGGGTTGATGTCATTCTGGAGCAGACATAAAGTGCATGGACGCTGTCCTGGCACCTCTCACGTCCCGAGGATTGTTGATCCTGCATTATCTGGACGATTGGCTGATTTGTGCCCCGACCAGGTCCTGTCGGACAGAGACATGCTCCTGACCCACATCAGCGGGCTGGGCATTACTGTAAACGACAAGAAGAGTCATCTGGCACCAACCCAGAGGGTGTCCTTCATTGGCATGGAACTTATGAGAGCAGACCTGCCCGCCAGAAGGGTTCAGGGCGATCTTATCTTGCCTCAACCACTTTTGGCAGGGGCGGGTGGTATGCCCCCTGACCCGACAACGCCTGTTGGGCTTGCTGACGGCGGCCTCGTTGCGGATTCCGCTGGCCCTGCTCCATCTCCGGCCCCTTCAGCAGTGGTTCACCCCCCCCCCCCCCTTAAGTTTTAGATGCACTATTGTAAAGTGACTGTTCCACTGGATGTCATAAGATGAATGCACCAATTTGTAAGTCGCTCTGGATAAGAGCGTCTGCTAAATGACTTAAATGTAAATGTAAATATGGTTCAACTCCCACTGGCTGCACCCGAAGCGCCACCGTCACCGCCAGCTGCAGGTTACCGCACAGGGCCTCAGGGCATTGTTGAGGTGGAGCTGTCGCTCCTTTCTCTCAGGTGGGGTGGAGATGCTGAGGATGTGCCGCCGGGAGCTGGTCAGCAGACGCCTCCCAGATCGGCTGGGTGGGTGTGACCAAGGGCAGGTTGGCCAGCGGCTGTTGGCTACCCCCTTGGAGCAGCAGGCACATCAATACACTAGAGCTCCGAGCTGTACTGCTGGCCCTGCGGTCTTTCCTTCCACATCTGAAAGGAAGACATGTCCTGGTGAGAACGAACAACACCACAGTGGTGGCTTACATCAACCATCAGGGTGGACTGAGATCCCACCGTCTCAATCTTATAGCACGGGAGCTTCCCTGGGCTCACGGCTGTCTAGCATACCTGACATCCTGAGTGTGGCAGCGGATATGCCCTCGAGGGAGGGTCCGCCACCTTGGGACTGGAGCCTACATCCCCAGGTGGTGCAGCACCTGTAGGAAAAGTTCGGGAGGGTGCAGGCGGACCTGTTTGCCTCCCTGGACAATGCACACTGCCCCTTGTGGTACTCCATGTCGGAGCCACCAGGGACTCTGGGTTTGGATGCTCTGGCTCACGATTGGCCAGGGCTGGAGCATTATGCATTCCCCCCTTTCCCCTGATCCAGGCTGTTCTGGACAGGACCAGGATGGCAGAGCATTGTCTGCCTCTGGCGGCACATACTGGCCCAGACGACCCTGGTTCAGCCTTCTCCTGTCCCTGTTGTCTGGGACATCTTGGCAACTTCCCCTGAGACCTGACTTGCTGTCTCAGGCCGGGGGAACTCTGTGGCATCCAAAGCCGCAACGCCTCAGTCTGTGGGCTTGGCCACTGAACGGCACCAATGATCAATTTTCGGACTTCAGGAGGGTGTAATGAACACCATGCAGAGCGCAAGGGTGCCGGCTACAACCTCGGCATACCAGTTGCACTGGTTCTGCTCTTGGTGCACTGGTATTGAGGTTGTGCCCGAGTCATGTGGGGTACAGTATAATACCTCAAATACCTGCAGTCTCGCTTGGATGAGGGCTTGGCAGCCTCTACACTGAGAGGGTATTTGGCCGCTATATCTGCCTGCCATGTGGGGTGGATAGAGAGGCCAGTGGGGCGCCATCCCTTGGTCTCCAGGTTTATGAAGGGGGTTCGTCGCCTGCGTCCAGCTAGAACCCGCTCACTGGCGAGCTGATGTGGTCTTGGCAGCTTTGGCAAAGCCACCGTTCGAACCGTTGGGAGTCTGCCTCCCTGAAACACTTCTCTATGAAGGTGGCTTTCTTTAAGAGGGTGGATGAGCTCCATGCTCTTTCGGTAAGTTCGGAGTGCTACCGGGTGGACCCTGGGGGGAGGAGTATATCTCCGTCCCAACCCTTCATTCCTCCCGAAGGTCCTGTCAGACAGGCATGTGAAAATCCCTTTTATCCTGTCTGCTTATAACCCCCCAGCAGTGGCGGGGGAGTCTGGGCCTCCCTCTGGCATGCTGTGCCCTGTGAGGGCACTAGCTGCCTATGTGGAGCGAACACAGTCAGTAAGAACAGACCAGCTCTTTGTCTGCTATGGTGAGAGGCTCTCTCACTGGATAGTGGACACAATTACGACAGCATACCGCCAGGATGGCATGCCAGTGCTGGGATCTGTGGTGGCACATTCAACATGAGGTGTGGCTGCATCCTGGGCTCTATTGAGAGAGTCCCTCGATGAGATCTGTGCTACAGCCAGCTGGGCTTCCTCTTGCACTTTTGCTCGGTACCACTGGGTAAATGTGGCAGCTCCATCTGCTGTTGGTTCAGCGGTCCTGGGCGTCTCCTCCCCTTCCGGGGACTGTGCCGGGGCCCCCTTCCACATTGACAGCCCCTGCATCTCAGTCCCGCGCTGGGACCTCTAGCACCAGCTAATCTGGTACGTGTATATCGGAGTGATCCAATATAGTGAAACATAACAAAGGTTACATATGTAACCACGGTTATGTGAGCTATATGGATCACTCCAATCCTCTACAGTGCTATATGTGCCTCAAAAATGATGTAGAGAACGTGTTGCGGCCAAGGGGTCTATATATATATTAGGGATACATCCGGAGGGATACATCCGAGGTGAGGATTTACAGGAGTAAATCTGTAAATCCTCACCTCGGAGGTATCCCTCCGCCGCAGAGTGATACCAATATATTGGAGTGATCCATATAGCTCACATAACCGTGGTTACATACGAAACCTTCATTTTCAGCTGTGCTAACATAATTATTAATTTTACCTAGGCAAGTCAGTTAAGAACAAATTCTTATTTTCAATGACAGCCTAGGAACAGTGGGTTAACTGCCTTGTTCAGGGGCAGAACGACAGATTTGTACCTTGTCAGCTCAGGGATTTGAACTTGCAACCTTTCGGTTACTAGGCTACGCTGCCGCCCCAACTAACATAATGTGCCATTGGAAAACAAGAGTAATGGTTTCTGATAATGGGCCTCCTGTACACCTATGCAGATATTCCATTAAAAATCAGTCATTTCCAGCTACAAAAGTAATTTACAACATCAACAATGTCTACACTGTATTTCTGATAAATTTGCTTTTCTTTCAAAAACAAGGACATTTCTAACTTTTGAATGGTAGTGTACACGTGAATAGTCACAGATGTGAGCTGATTAAAATAATATACAGTGTTATCATAGTAGCTGTTTTCATTATGAGGAATATAAACCTGCTCTGTACATTCCATTACAATGTATACTGAACAAAAATATAAAAACGCAACATGCAACAATTTAACGTTTTTACTAAGTTACAGTTCATATATGGAAATCAGTAAATTTAGATAAATTCATTAGGCCTTAATCTATGGATTTCACATGATGGGCAGGGGCGCAGCAATGGGTGGACCTGGGAGGCCATAGGTCCCCCCACTTGGGTGCCTTGCCCACCCACTGGAGAGCCAGGCCCAGCCAATCAGAATGAGTTTTTCCCCACAAAGAGGGCTTTATTGCAGACATAAATACTCCTCAGTTTCATCAGCTGTCCGGGTGGCTCGTCGCAGACGATCCCGCAGGTGAAGAAGCCTGGATGTGGAGGTCCTGGGCTGGCGTGATTACACATGGTCTGCGGTTGTGAGGCCGGTTGAACGTACTGCCAAATTCTCTCAATTCTCTGGCAACAGCTCTGGTGGACTTTCCTGCAGTCAGCATGCCAATTGCACGCTCCCTCAAAACTTGAGATATCTGTGGCATTGTGTTGTGGGACAAAACTGCACATTTTAGATTGGCCTTTTTTTGTCCACAGCACAAGGTGCAGCAGTGTAATGATCATGCTGTTTAATCAGCTTATTGATATGCCACTCCTGTCAGGTGGATGGATTACCTTGGAAAATAATAAATGCTCACTAAAAGGGATGTAAAAAATTTGTACACAACATTTGAGAGAAATAAGCATTTTGTGGATATGGAACATTTCGGGGATATTTTATTTCAGCTCATGAAACATGGGACCAACACTTTACATGTTGCGTTTATATTTTTGTTCAGTATAGTCAAATCTAGTGTTGGCCTGTTAAAGCAAATTATATTACTGCTTTGGCCCCATAGTAAGAAAACATCTTAATTTAGTGTAACTACGTGTAATGGTTTGCGGCTCTCATCTTCATCACGTGAAAACTTATCCTATGGAATTCTACAAGTTTCTAGTCCTGTTTTATGAAAACAAGTTTATAGGATAACATAGTATATAATGTTAATCAGTTCACATACATGACTATTCACATGTACCATATCAATTTTACATGTTTGAAAATTACATATGGACATGATTGATATTATTGATCAGAAATCAGCGATTCAGACAGCTTTATGGCCACATTCTTACCACAGTTAGGTGAATAATTTAACATATTTATATATATCTGGCACACCTGGCTCATGTGGTTGCGTATTTTACATCACTATAAACATTTGAATATACTTTTGGGCATACTACAATTATATTTCATACAGGTATGGTCATTGTCCAATAAGACCCCATTATTGGGTTGTTTGGTGGCCATATTGGAAAAAGGCTTCTGTGGGTTTAATGCATGCATTCTGTGATGACCCTGCATCTACACAACCCTTTTTCTAGCTTTGTGTGTGCCTCTATTACCAATGTTACAATCCATAAACAGCTGCCCCATTACATGGAATTGTATGGCTAAGCCTCCAACATTCTAATGTAAATGGACAATTTTTTAAATAATAGTTGTAGCTGTTCGTTTCAAATGTGGTTATATTATATATAATTTGAAAAGTAATTTCATGACCTTTCATAACTAGTTGTCAAACAAAGTAAAACATGTATCAGGGCTTCCTTTTTAAAGCCATTTGTAGAGGTAATTCTTATGTACCCTAGAGGTCAAAGTTATGTTGAACTGAACTTACGAAAATATGTCTGATGGATAGCTGTGAATCTAAGCTTTCCGAGCAATAACTGACATGGTTTGTCATAGGGTCAAATCCATATGGGAAAGCTAACATTGCTGCACGGCTCCACATGTTTTCCAAAAAATCACTATGAGACATCGTCGGCCCACATTTGGGGGTCTGGCTCATGGACTTCAATCAGAGACATTAGTGTCAGAAAATACAATGGCTCCTTATGGAAAAGTTTCAACTATGCAACTACCGCGTTAGCTAGCTAGCCACCACTGACTGAACGTATCTTATGCTCGCTAACTGGCTACTTTCACGTTTTGGTGTGATCGGATGCGTGGCAAGCAAAACATGAGCAAATGTAAACATGGCAAACATATGCAGAATCCTTTCATGTAACACTTACCATTCTGAAAGCTTAAAAATACAATCAAATGTAATGATTTCTTCGTTATGTCTACCCTCCAAAAGGGAAGTCAGACATGTTTGTTTTTGTGTGACGCACATCCTTTGGCCCAATGACATCTTCGAGAAAGATAACTCCGCCTGCGTGCTGTGTTGTTTATTACAGCCACAAAGTCAAAATGATTCGTTGTTGTTGAATTCATGAATACAATATTGTGTTTATTGGTCGTATTTTAATGTTAGTGTTTTTGTATTTGTGTTTATTTTCCGGATCCCCATTAGCTGCTGCCAAGGGAGCAATCTACTCTTCCTGAGGTTCAATCAGAATTACATACATAACACAACACATTATTATACTCTACTCTACCCTACCATAACATATCTACAATACAAAGTCAATAATATAGCAAAATCACAATATAAAAACGTATGTGTTTGTGTAGAGTGCGTCTGTTAGCAATATCTAATGTTAAAGCTAAATACAATGCATATGGGCTAATGCCAATTTTCTAAATTGTAATAGGCCTACTGGAACTAGATGTGTGTAGGATTGATATATTGATTCAAATGCAAACTTCACACATTGAATGTTAAAAGTTTGTGATGACAGTGCAATAAGACACTCACACACCTGCACACATTCTGCACCAAATCCATTTTGTAAATGCGTACATTTCCGAAAATGTGTTAAGTTATTTAAAATAGGCTGATTGTCTGCTTTGTCTGTAGCTTAGTAAACTTACATTTAAGTCATTTAGCAGACGCTCTTATCCAGAGCGACTTACAAATTGGTGCATTCACCTTATGACATCCAGTGGGACAGTCACTTAACAATAGTGCATCTAAAACTTAGCTCCAACTAAATGTCTAACCAAATGGAGTTGAGTAGCAATGACTGTTGGCGGAGTGTACCATCACCGACAACATCTAGACTCAAGTAGCTATCAGTTGGTAGGTCTACTTGTAAAAATTTCCATTCTTTAAATTAACACTTTTCTTGTACCTATATTTGTCCTGTGTAACTATGAGCTTTTCTTTGGGTGCTGAAATCTGTCGTTTTTGATAAAATTATAATTTTACGTGACCTCTGACAAGCTAGCCGTTGTTTGTTGATGGAGAAGTAGCAGCCCATCATTACATGGCAGATTTTTTAGTTTTGGCAAAACGGCATTTTTTAAAATAAAAAAACATAGATTCCAAATTCAACTGAAAACACTATAACAATCAGAACAATCACAGGTAGGATACGCCCCCTTGAGGGGACCACCCCTTTATGGTTGATCATTAACTGTAATTTAGGCACTGGCTAGCCCAGTTGGCTAACTAGCAACTTCACAAACAGAATGTCTGAGATGAAATAAATACTAGACAGATTGTTAGCATAAGCTAATGTCTGCTAGCATAGCTAGCTAACCCCCAGTTAGCATGATTAGGATTATGGTTAGGGTTCAGAGTTCAAATAGGGGCCAGGGTTAGGATTAGAATAGGGGTTAGGGATAGGGTCAGAATAGGGGTTAGGGTTAGGTTAGGGTCAAAACAGGGGTTAGTGTTTAGGGTTAGGTTAGGGTCAGAAAAAAAGAAGCATTTTATTAAATTAAGAAAAATCTGTCAATTTCTCTTTTTAGCTTGTTACCCTAAACATGGTCATCATCCATCAACAAATTATTTTCAAAACGTTGCTTTTTTCCCAGCAATTAGACATTGATCTTAGGGGGGCATCTTACCCCATGGCACCCTACACAGTTAGTGTTAAACAATGGATATTTATAAAAGGTATTAATTGGTAGTGCACACTTGAAGTTGTAACTTCCTACTCCATTGGAAAACAGATTTCACCACCCAAAGAAAAGCATGCAGTTACACAGGACAAACATAGGTACAAGGAAAGCATTAAGTATTGACTAATAGTGACTAGATGCACTGGTGGTACACTCTTCTGGGCTCATCGTACTATAACCTTGTATCCATGTTACAGGGATCTAAACTATAGCTACTTTGTCTGTAAATTGACAGTTGTCTGCTTACTGTATGGTTCATTGCGCCATCTTGGTCAAGGTGTTATTATAAAAGACAATGTGTTCTCAATGACTTGTCTGGTTAAACAAAGGCTCACAAAAAATCTACTCCTGATCACATCTTGACACAGATGACCATCTGTATATTATTATATATCACACAAACAGACAGAACCATAGACCACACAAGCTATAAAATATTACATAGCAATTCTGTATGCAAGGTCCTTGCAAATACTGTACATTACATGAGTACAGTGCAAGGTAAAGGTCAAAAATAGGTACATGATAAATACAATGAAAAAGTCAAGAAGAGTATGTTAAGAATGTCAACAGGACTCTTTATTCAGTCCCAGACTAACTTGGTGTGTGTGAGTGTTGAGAAGTCTGATGGTTCTTAGTGCCAAAAAATGTATGAAGTCCTGGGCCCATATTCATAAAGTGTTTCAGGGTAATGGTGGTGATATGGGATCAGTTTTGGTTTACAGATCATTATTTCTATAATTACACGGACAGAGGGATCCAAAATAGTCTCTCCTACTTTCTGAATAAGGCCCGTTTGTTCTTACTTAGGCCTTAGGAAACGTCAGCTGGATGGTATCCGGGTGTATTCAGTGTTCTGAATATGTGAGGAGTGGCCAAAAATGTGTTGTGCTAGAGTGAATGTGAATCTGTCACTCAGGACAAGGACAGTGATGCTCATAAATGTGGTCGAAGCAACTGTTTTTATTTGATTAAATATGATTATGAAAGTTTACCATGAGTGAATGTGTCAAATGTTTCCTGACAATAAGTGCAGCCAAATATCATAATAACATTTGAAGAGAATAGACATGATCCACGCGACTCTCACTCAAAAGCTTTTAAGTTAAAAACATGTAATTTTGTCTATCAAATTATTACAACAGCTACAGATAGATGGGTTGGCTGACAACATCATGAAAATGATGTGCCTGCATCGATGTGGCCAGAAGGCGTGCATTGGTGTGATTCTGAATGGTCAGATAGCTAGCAACAATGACAAGAAGCTGCCATGAGGGGAATCGTTGGTGGTTTGTTTCAGCTCATTGTAATCTTGTTATTGATACCATGTCTTGTTTTTAGGTGTTTTGACAGATGTCATGTCCATGCTAATATGGCTGAAATTTGCTAGCTAGCCAACAACTGTAACAAGAGACAACAAGTGCTCATTGTGCAAATGTATTTATGTTTTCAATGAAAATTTGGATACAAAATATAATTTACACGTTGTCAACAGTCTAAGCCAACCCTGTTTGTTTTGCCCCATAGTTGCACACGCATCGCGTAAACCCGTCTATACTGATAGCAGTACACTGATGGACAGTCCTGGGCCTTAAGATGCTTTTGGGAAACCAGGCCCTGGTAGAGATGACACACTCAAAGCACACCACCCCCAGTTTAAGCATTTTCCAAAATGGTAAAGGTAGAAGAAAGGCCGAAAGAGGCAGTACAGTTACCTTTTAATAGTCCTACTAAATACTATACAGTTGGAATTTAGATTCGGACAATTTAATTTAACCCAGTGGCAATATGAGATTTGTTTTAAAATCAAAGTAGTCACTCCACCTATTTTTTTTAGGTTAACAGCTGAGGGATGGGACTGTAACCACTCTCAAATTCATAACTGGGCCATGGATGCCTGAACTGACCATACATTTGATCAAAATGTTAGCTTATATGTTTTGACGATATACAGTGTTTGTTTGCAATGTTAATGGTTTATATTCTGGGTTCTGATGGGGGGGGGTGTAAAACAGTTAAACTAAGCTCACGAACCATTGCATTTGTAAAATAATTATGAAAAATAAAACACTAATATATCTTGATGTGATAAGTATTCAACAGACTGAGTCCATACATGTTAGAACCACCTTTGGCAGCAGTTGCAGCTGTGATTCTTTCTGGGTAAATCTCTAAGAGCTTTGCAAACCTGGATTGTACAATATTTGCACATTATTCTTTAAAAAGTTCTTCAAGCTCTGTCAAGTTGGTTGTTGATGATTGCTAGACAGCCATTTTAAAGTCTTGCCATAGATTTTCAAGACAATTTAAGTCAAAACTGCACAGATAACACTGCTACTCCTACTGCTCTCTCTTCGTCCGCCCACGTGTTCTCGCACACCCCGAGAGCTTCTGGTCAGCGGGGTGGTGGCATCGGGATCCTTATCTCTCCCAAGTGGTCATTCTCTCTTTCTCCCCTTACCCATCTGTCTATCGCCTCCTTTGAATTTCATGCTGTCACAGTTACCAGCCCTTTCAAGCTTAACATCCTTATCATTTATCGCCCTCCAGGTCCCCTCGGAGAGTTCATCAATGAGCTTGATGCCTTGATAAGCTCCTTTCCTGAGGACGGCTCACCTCTCACAGTTCTGGGCGACTTTAACCTCCCCACGTCTACCTTTGACTCATTCCTCTCTGCCTCCTTCTTTCCACTCCTCTCCTCTTTTGACCTCACCCTCTCACCTTCCCCCCCTACTCACAAGGCAGGCAATACGCTCGACCTCATCTTTACTAGATGCTGTTCTTCCACTAACCTCATTGCAACTCCCCTCCAAGTCTCCGACCACTACCTTGTATCCTTTTCCCTCTCGCTCTCATCCAACACTTCCCACACTGCCCCTACTCGGATGGTATCGCGCCGTCCCAACCTTCGCTCTCTCTCCCCCGCTACTCTCTCCTCTTCCATCCTATCATCTTCCTTCTTTTCACTCTCATTTAGGTTAGTATTGTGGAGTAACTACAATGTTGTTGATTCATCCTCAGTTTTCACCTATCACAGCTATTAAACTCTAACTGTTTTAAAGCCATATATGACCTTATGGTGAAATCTGAGTCAGGAATAATGCTTTTATCTTTATAGTGACTGGGTGTATTGATACACCATCCAAGGTGTAATTAAGAATGTTGCCATGCTCAAAGGGATATTTAATGTCTGCTATTCTTTTATTACCAGCCTACCAATAGGTGCTCTTTGCGAGGCATTGGAAAACCTCCCTGGTCTTTGTGGTTGAATCTGTGTTTGAAATTCACTGCTTAACTGAGTTACCTTACAGATAATTGTATGTGTTGGGTACAGAGATGAGTTAGTTATTTAAAAAACGTGTTAAACACTATTATTGTACACAGTGAGTCCACACAACATATTATCTGACTTGTTAAGCATATTTTTACTCCTGAACTTATTTAGGCTTGCCATAACAAAGGGCTTGAATACTTACTGACCCAAGAAATGTTGAAAAACATGAATCCACTTTGGCATTATAGGGTATTGTAATCCATTTTAAATTGACTGTACCACAACAACATGTGAAAAAGATCAAGGGGTGTGAATACTAGGAATATATCAAGTTCCAATCCTAGGTGGTGTGTTCCTGGTGTCAGTCCTGTAGAGCAGTGTTTGTGGTTCTTGGGATCATAAAGAACCTTGGTTTCTGACACACACACCACAATTCATCACACACACATAGACACACAGAGCCACATGTACACAGTGACAGACAGACACAATCATACAACCTAAAAAAGGCAGATGTCAGCAGAATGATATCTGTCTGTGGTGTTCTATTGGACCAACGGTGCACCAGTGACACAGACACAGACACACAGGTTGGTCTCTCTCTAGTCTCAAACGCTGTGAAACCACTGGATGGCTTTGTTCCAATACACTTAATTGGTTTCCTTTCCTTCTTTGTCTCCTTTCCTTCACAACAGCTGATCTGACAGGCCTCGACAGGTGAAATGCACTGGTGGATCTCTTTTCTGTGCTCATATCTAATAGTGGTGAAGAAGGAAATAAGACTAGGAAAGAAAGACTTGAGTATTGGGATATACTTGAATGTCAGGGGGAGGGAAGGAGGGAGGGCAAAGTTAATCAGAGGGGTGTCTGCGGGGAGAGAGGTTACTCAACAAAACAAATAAACCATTTGTTTACTTTTTTGTTCTCTCTTTATTATTTCTATACTAGTGCTAAATTCATTATATTCACTGATGATGAATATTATTAGTATTAAATTGTTGTTATTATTGTCATGGATATTCTTACACAAGGACACTCAAAGTCAATCTTAAATGAATCATTGTTTATTGTCAGTGTGCTGGAGAGGTTCCAACCAACTCAATGCACCATTGTACACGTGTCAATCAGGAGCTCTGCAGTTGTCGTATTTACGACTGTACACAGACAAGTTATATTTGCATGATTTAGCACAATTAATTATTAACATTTTATTTCTTTCATGTGACGACCAATACCTCAAGAGGCTTCTTTCTCTCTAAGCTGAGACCTTGAAACTGAGATATCTTTTGTTCTTTCTCAAACCATGGTCTGGGCGTACCGCCAAATTGCAGCTACTAATAGTGAGAATTTGTACAGTCAGAGACTTGCATGAACACAGAAATTGGTTATTAGAACAGCACATGAATAGAAGACCAAAATTTGTTTTAAGAAAAGCACAAACATTAAAATTCCCATTACATTATTATTATTATTGTGTGTGTTTGTTGTCTGTGTGTACACTTTTGTGTTTATGTGTCTGGAAGTTTATGTTCTATTGTTTCTCAGTTTCAGGCTACGCACCTATTCGTTTGTGTGATTTCCCTCTTAGTTATATGTTTGATCATTTCAGTTTGGTTAAATTTTCTGGAGTTGAGAATAAGGCAAATCTTCACAGACAAATGTGCAGGTCATTTTTTTACATTCCAAGCCACATTTTGAGAGAGTAACATTCATAACAGGTCATTCAGCCTGACATGAAGATCTGCTTTATAGCACGACTGACAATTAACGGCAATGTTCCCGCGGTTGAGGAGACTGCATTCACAATAAACACTGAATATGTGAGATCAATCGGAAATGAACGTGGATCTTACGTGGATCTTCCGTGATATTTAAGCGATACAGAATCCAACCCAGAATCTGTTAGCTCTTCATGGGCAGATACGAGAGAGGATAATATCTATCATGTTCTTTATGATGATGGGGGGAGGGTGGAGGGCATGGGGAAGGTGGTGGCTAAGGGTCATCTCCCAGGCGTCTATCAGCAAGATATCCAGACCCCTGAACATGGCCCTGAGCACCCCGTCCAGCTGCAATGAGTACCAGTCACTATTGTACAGGCTCACCTCCGGGTCCAGGGCCTGGAGGTTGGCTGAACGCAACACCACCATGGTCCCCGGAGCCCGGTCCAGAAGCCGCACCATCGCCCGCCGAATGTGGCGTAGTCGGCGAATGTAGACTTGCACAGGGAAGGTGCTGAAATGGGACCATATGCTAATAAACACCACAGTGTTCGACCCACCAGTCAGGCCATCCAGTTCGTTAGCTACATAGCGCATCTCACTGGCAATGACATTGGTGAAGCGGATTGGAGGACCGTGGCAACGGTACCTCAGAAGGATATTATGGGTGCTGTCCACCGCCATGTTGGGCCCCACATTCTTAGGACTGTGAAGGTTAAACTGCTTCAGCTCTGTGACAACAGTGGAGGGTTGGGAGTTGGAAAGACAGAAGAGAGAGTTAGAAAGCACTTGAGGCAGCAGAGTGAGAGACGTCACATTACTTGCAGAGAGCACTCACCTGGTAATAAGTCGTTGAGGTACTCAAACCACTGTCTGACAGTAGAGTCTCCGTACATGTACACCACCTTGCCCTTCAGACACTGAGTAATGGCAGACGAGTCGTTAAACTGGCGTATTACACCACCAGTCAGCGCTCGCCATGACCCTTGGAAGTAATACCCGGAAGGAGTGATTCTGGTAGGTTCCATCTTCATGCTGCTTCTCTCCATGTCTGCTTTGTCTGAAAGAGGAACACAAGCATGATGCACCAGCTAGCATCATCACTTTGCAAGTACACAACACAATGGAAACAAAGGTGCTGGCGCTTCCCTGCCTTACATTACTGTAGATGCAGTAGTGGGATGGAATACTATCCTGCACACGCAGAACCTCTCCAGGGTTGAAGTATACAGCCACGTGGCAGTTAATAGCAGCTAGTTGAATAGCAGGTAGGCTGGCAAGGAAGTACAAAACCAATAAACACACCGTTTTACTGTAGCATCTCCTTGCTCGCCTACCTTTTTTCTCAGGCAGCACAGTGACACTGTCAGACCCTGAAGGGTGAATGTGAACTTTGATGTTTACACCACTGAGAAAAAAATGAATAAATACACAGCAGTTAATGTTAAATAAATACACTGCAACAAGCAATCTGATACATCGGAAACAAAGTCTGTGATTAAATGAGACACACTTTTACACTCATTCACTCACGTACGGTACACCTTACAAACCTCTGGAAGAGCAATGCCTCTTTGTTGGTGAGCGGACCTTTCACATAGCCTCCCGTTGCATGGTTGATCCGTGTGTCACAACTCAGCAGCTTGGGCTTGTAGCAGTACCAGGGCTCCTCTGTGTGTGCGTCTGTGTAATTGCACAGCGGCTTCTGGCTTGTTGGCAGACACAAGTTACATACAGTTGTCTGGGACAGTTTTCCAGAGCGGAAGAGACTCTTAAAGAAAACCCGGTCGGGCCGTTCCTCTCGTAACCGTCGTAGAACATGAACTGCCTCACTTGGATGAACTAGTGTCATCTCCACCTGTGCAGAACCTTGCCATAGTAATGGGAAAATGGCAGAGTAGGTCCCATTCCTGTGGTCCAGCACCTGTCCTGCTACGCCTGCCTCCAATTCAGAGGAGTGCAGTCGGGCCAGCAAGAAGTCTCCACCATGGCTCTTGGGATGCCCCTGAAAATCGTACATCTGGACAAAAACCTCCAGCTGGTCTCCCACATACCACTCACTCCTGCCCCTTGCTGGCAGGATCACAAAAAAGCTGTGTGCAGGATCACTGGTGTGGTCCAGGGACACATTCTCAGAATGGTGCATAGGCTCTGGCCAGGCGATGGACTCCAGGAGGTAACGCTCTTCCAGAGCCTCCTCGGGTGAGGGCTCCTGGCCCAGGAGGCCACAGTAGCTATGGTTGCGGTCCAGAGGAAAAGGGGCCTCTGAAAAGAAAGCTGTGTGGATGCTGCTCTGGAGCTGGTATAATGTTGATACTGTTTGGCAGTTCAGATTCTGCTAAGGAGAAAAGTAAAGGTCACTAAAAGGCATGCTGCATAAAGTGTGACTTTTGCAGAGCGTGCAACGCTCCCATTAATTTGAATGAAAACTGGGCGTAAACAGCACGGCTCGATGAGAGGTAAAGGAGGTAGATGGTGATGGAAGCAATGTGGAAAGAATATTATTATAATTTTGTATTTTTATTTAACTAGGCAAGTCAGTTAATAACAAATTCTTATTTACAATGACGGCCTACCCGGACGACACTGGTCCTATTGTGCGCCGCCCTATGGGACTTCCAATCACAGCCGGATGGGATACAGCCTGGATTCGAACCAGGGAATGTAGTGACGGCTCTTGCACTGAGATGCTGTGCCTTAGACTGCTGCTCCACTCGGGAGCAATAAAGGAGGTTGGACTTGTTATGAGTGCAGATGGCTTCCCTTACCTCCAGAACGTTGATGTTGTTTATCAGGAAAAATAGGCCTGACAGGGCCAGCAGGAAGAAGACACAGACATATTTGGACAGGCTCCTCCACATGGTGCTGTCCTCTGTCAATTCCCCTGATGTTGACACAAAAAAGCTGTTAACAATTCGGCAATGTGCAGAAGTAGAGCAGAACTAGAAAATATGCATTACTTTAGCTTAGGCGGATAACAGTCTCGTGGAGCACAGAGTGCCTTGGGTTCAAATCCTGTTCAGTTACAATTGGGCTGCTGAAGTTGGGTAGTAATATATATATATATATATATATATATATATATGTACACACACACACACACACACACACACACACACACACACACACACACACACACACACACACACACACACACACACACACACACACACACACACACAGTACCAGTCAAAAGTTTGGACACACCTACTCATTCCAGGATTGTTCTTTATTTTTACTATTTTCTACATTGTGGAATAATAGTGAAGACATCAAAACTTTGATGATTTTTGGTACTGAGGAACAGACCTCAGAACAGCCTCAATTTGTTGGGACATGGACTTTACAAGGTTTGAAGAGTTCCACAGGGAGGCTGGTCCATGTTGACTCCAATGCATCCCATAGTTGTGTCAAGTTGGCTGGATGTCCTTTGGGTGGTGGACTATTCTCGATGCACACGGGACATAGTCGGGGTGCTGAAGTAACCCCTGATAATATATGTACAGTGGGGCAAAAAAGTATTTAGTCAGCCACCAATTGTGCAAGTTCTCCCACTTAAAAAGATGAGAGAGGCCTGTATTTTCATCATAGGTATACTTAAACTATGACAGACAAAATGAGAAAACAAATCCAGAAAATCACATTGTAGGATTTTTAAGGAATTTATTTGCAAATTATGGTGGAAAATAAGTATTTGGTCAATAACAAAAGTTTATCTCAATACTTTGTTATATAACCATTGTTGGCAATGACAGAGGTCAAACGTTTTCAGTCTTCACAAGGTTTTGGCCCATTCCTCCATGTAGATCTCCTCTAGAGCAGTGATGTTTTGGGGCTGTTGCTGGGCAACACGGACTTTCAACTCTCTCCAAAGATTTTCAATGGGGTTGAGATCTGGAGACTGGCTAGGCCACTCCAGGACCTTGAAATGCATCTTACGAAGCCACTCCTTCGTTGCCCGGGCGGTGTGTTTGGGATCATTGTCATGCTGAAAGACCCAGCCACGTTTCATCTTCAATGCCCTTGCTGATGGAAGGAGGTTTTCACTCAAAATCTCACGATACATGGCCCCATTCATTCTTTCCTTTACACGGATCAGTCGTCCTGGTCCCTTTGCAGAAAACCAGCCCCAAAGCATGATGTTTCCACCCCCATGCTTCACAGTAGGTATGGTGTTCTTTGGATGCACCTCAGCATTCTTTGTCCTCCAAACATGACGAGTTGAGTTTTTACCAAAAAGTTATATTTTGGTTTCATCTGACCATATGACATTCTCCCAATCTTCTTCTAGATCATCCAAATGCTCTCTAGCAAACTTCAGACGGGCCTGGACATGTACTGGCTTAAGCAGGGGGACACGTCTGGCACTGCAGGATTTGAGTCCCTGGCGGCGTAGTGTGTTACTGATGGTAGGCTTCGTTACTTTGGTCCCAGCTCTCTGCAGGTCATTCACTAGGACCCCCCGTGTGGTTCTAGGATTTTTGCTCACCATTCTTGTGATCATTTTGACCCCACGAGGTGAGATCTTGTGTGGAGCCCCAGATCGAGGGAGATTATCAGTGGTCTTGTATGTCTTCCATTTCCTAATAATTGCTCCCACAGTTGATTTCTTCAAACCAAGCTGCTTACCTAATGCAGATTCAGTCTTCCCAAGCCTGGTGCAGGTCTACAATTTTGTTTCTGGTCTCCTTTGACAGCTCTTTGGTCTTGGCCATAGTGGAGTTTGGAGTGTGACTGTTTGAGGTTGTGGACAGGTGTCTTTTATACTGATAACAAGTTCAAACAGGTGCCATTAATACAGGTAACGAGTGGAGGACAGAGGAGCCTCTTAAAGAAGAAGTTACAGGTCTGTGAGAGCCAGAAATCTTGCTTGTTTGTAGGTGATTAAATACTTATTTTCCACCATAATTTGCAAATAAATTCATTAAAAATCCTACAACGTGATTTTCTGGTTTTATTTTTCTCATTTTGTCTGTCATAGTTGAAGTGTACCTATGATGAAAATTACAGGCCTCTCTCATCTTTTGAAGTGGGAGAACTTGCGCAATTGGTGGCTGACTAAATACTTTTTTGCCCCACTGTATATATTTTGGGGTTAAAATATATATTTTTCATCACAAAAGTAGTGCACTGAGCCTTTACTACTCCTGTATGAGTGGCCCAAAATAGTAATCAGCAGCACACAAAAACATTTCAGCACCCCCAACATCTTCCTGCGACCATGAAAGGGGAAACTGTTGAGCGTGAAAAATCCAGCAGCGTTGCAATTCTTGACACAAACCGGTGTGCCTGGCACCTACTACCATACCACCGTCTGAATGGCGCACATACACAATCAATGTCTAAAGGCTCCTTCTATAACCGGTCTCCTCCCCCTTCATCTACACTGATTGAAGTGGATTTAACAAGTGACATCAATTATGGATCATAGCTTTCACCTGGTCAGTCTGTCATGGAAAGAGCAGTTGTTCTTCATATTTTGTATACTCGGTGTATATCAGCAAACACTGTTTTAAAATTGTTTGAGAAAATGTACATAAATTAATGAGGTGGAAAGAACCAATTTCGCCAGGCATCCCTATTTGGAATAACCTCACCGTACCTCCAGCGTTTAATGATAACACCTTTAAATCCTGTTTCCAAAGTGGCATCATGATTTTTGAACATGTGCACTATGATGGATTTGGATTATCCAAGGCCGTTCTGATTTTAGTTCAGAAATTTTATTCAATCGCGTCGTAAGTCGCTCTGGATAAGAGCGTCTGCTAAATGACTTAAATGTAATGTAAATGTCAACAAATTGCCGAATGAAACTGCCACGCCAAAGAATTTGATTGCCAAGTTATATCAAGGGCTGAATTAAACTCTACCTGGTGGTTGAGAACCTGTAAGGAACAAATGGCAAACAAGAATTGAGAAGATAATTTATCATACCCTCCTGCCAGAATGCATGTAATGCACCCAGAAATGTCGCATGCAAAAAGCACAGAGGAACCCTATTACATAAACTATGCCCGAATTTCATTCGCTACTGGCAGTTTGATGCTGATTGACATCTCATTTCACCTCTTCTTGAAATAAATATTTATTTTGACGTTTTCAAGTCGAGGACGTGGAAGAGAGAATATTAACGTTGGTTGCGAGATACAGAAGAATAACATACAGAAGAAGACAAAATATTTCCATAGCTCCAAGAGCTCTTTTCAGGATTGTAATGAAACAGCATGGAGCAGGTCTCGAACCCGAGTTGATTTCCGCGCTTTTAAAGCCAGTGTCGTTACTACAATCCTTTCAAAGAGCGCGTTCACAGGCCAAGCACACGCACTGTCGTGGATGCGAAGTCCGATCACTTCCGACACCAATGTAAATGAAACAGGTAGGGAGCAGGTCTCGAACCCTCGACCTTCGAGCCCGAGGTCCGGCGCGCTATCGACTGTGCCGCGAAAGCATGCTCATGCAGACTCGATTTCCGCGTTTATAAATCCAGGGTCGTTACAATATTTTAAGTAAGTTAATGGAGCAAAAGGTACATTTTAAGGTTTAGCATCGGGTTTAAGTTTCCTGAACAACTTTTACGAAAGTTGAGTCGCTGTGTAAATTAACATTTAAATGAACATGTTAATTTGTAAAAGTTGTTCAGGAAACATAAACCTGATGCTAAGCCGTAAAATGTACCTTTGGATCCATTAACAGACAGTTAATCAGATAAGAGAGACCGGTTCCCAATTTAGCCTAACATTATATTTACATCTGTTTCAGTATATGAATGCTTAGTTAATGTGTGGTAACTAGTAGGCTAAGCAAGTTAACATTCAGCCATTTGAAATCCATGAACTCAGATTTTCGTACTTGAACTCAAAACGAACAATCATGTTACTCAGAAGATGACCACAATTTGCAGATAGCCTGTTTGCTATCGTAAAGGTGTAAGAAATTATAGCTAACTAAGTTACTTACTGCAGAGTAGGGCTAGCCATGATCTAACTAGTAACTAAGGCTGGTAGTTGATTTTAAGGTACAGTTATGATAATGGGGATTTGTACTTGAGATTGGACAAACATTTGGGTAATTGGATGCTTAGATGTAACCATAGACTGTCTTGTTTCTGCATAGGGTCAATTACAAATGAAAAGAAAGGGAGATATCAGACTTGTTTTTAAAGAAGCACAAACAGGCAGATCAGGTGCAAACAGACTCCAGCCCTTGCATCACCACCGGACCCCAGAGCAGCTGTCAGTGTGGTCAGACTTCACAAGGACCCAGTCTACCACCACCAGGTCAGAGCATCTACCAGGCAGTCAGTCACATGCCCAGTTCAGAATGTAAGTTTAGCTTCAGCTTGTAATAGAGCGAGAGTTGCACCCCTTCTGAAAAAACCTACACTCGATCCCTCCGATGTCAACAACTACAGACCAGTATCCCTTCTTTCTTTTCTCTCCAAAACTCTTGAACGTGCCGTCCTTGGCCAGCTCTCCCGGTATCTCTCTCTGAATGACCTTCTTGACCCAAATCAGTCAGGTTTCAAGACTAGTCATTCAACTGAGACTGCTCTTCTCTGTATCACGGAGGCGCTCCGCACTGCTAAAGCTAACTCTCTCTCCTCTGCTCTCATCCTTCTAGACCTATCGGCTGCCTTCGATACTGTGAACCATCAGATCCTCCTCTCCACCCTCTCCGAGTTGGGCATCTCCGGCGCGGCCCACGCTTGGATTGCGTCCTACCTGACAGGTCGCTCCTACCAGGTGGCGTGGCGAGAATCTGTCTCCTCACCACGCGCTCTCACCACTGGTGTCCCCCAGGGCTCTGTTCTAGGCCCTCTCCTATTCTCGCTATACACCAAGTCACTTGGCTCTGTCATAACCTCACATGGTCTCTCCTATCATTGCTATGCAGACGACACACAATTAATCTTCTCCTTTCCCCCTTCTGATGACCAGGTGGTGAATCGCATCTCTGCATGTCTGGCAGTCATATCAGTGTGGATGACGGATCACCACCTCAAGCTGAACCTCGGCAAGACGGACCTGCTCTTCCTCCCGGGGAAGGACTGCCCGTTCCATGATCTCGCCATCACGGTTGACAACTCCATTGTGTCCTCCTCCCAGAGCGCTAAGAACCTTGGCGTGATCCTGGACAACACCCTGTCGTTCCCAACTAACATCAAGGCGGTGGCCCGTTCCTGTAGGTTCATGCTCTACAACATCCGCAGTGTACGACCCTGCCTCACACAGGAAGCGGCGCAGGTCCTAATCCAGGCACTTGTCATCTCCCGTCTGGATTACTGCAACTCGCTGTTGGCTGGGCTCCCTGCCTGTGCCATTAAACTCCTACAACTCATCCAGAACGCCGCAGCCCGTCTGGTGTTCAACCTTCCCAAGTTCTCTCACGTCACCCCGCTCCTCCGCTCTCTCCACTGGCTTCCAGTTGAAGCTCGCATCCGCTACAAGACCATGGTGCTTGCCTACGGAGCTGTGAGGGGAACGGCACCTCAGTACCTCCAGGCTCTGATCAGGCCCTACACCCAAACAAGGGCACTGCGTTCATCCACCTCTGGCCTGCTCGCCTCCCTACCACTGAGGAAGTACAGTTCCCGCTCAGCCCAGTCAAAACTGTTCGCTGCTCTGGCCCCCCAATGGTGGAACAAACTCCCTCACGACGCCAGGACAGCGGAGTCAATCACCACCTTCCGGAGACACCTGAAACCCCACCTCTTTAAGGAATACCTAGGATAGGATAAGTAATCCTTCTCACCCCCCCCCTTTAAGATTTAGATGCACTATTGTAAAGTGACTGTTCTACTGGATGTCATAAGGTGAATGCACCAATTTGTAAGTCGCTCTGGATAAGAGCGTCTGCTAAATGACTTAAATGTAAATGTAAATGTAATAGATGGTTTTGTCAGATTAAGCCTCACTTTAAAATGTTGGTTGTTGATTCATGTGTGTTCTTGTTTTGATGGCCGTTGCATTTGTATTTTGATTATACACTAATGGTTCTTGTGTTATTTTAATGTAATAGATGTATCAAGGGATGACACAGAGACCTCTGACTCTGAGCAAGACAGTGAGCCAGAGCTGCTAGTAGATATCATGAAGCCCCTCCCAACTGCATGAAGCACCAGATGTGCTGTTCCAGAAGGACCCAATGGTAGGCCAGGCCTATACTTGAAACTACACATTTTAGTTAGCAGCTGTTAGTATCTAATCTTGTGGATCCATTAATTATACATTTCTATAGAGATAAGACATTTCAAGATTCAGAGAAGAGGGTCCTGTACAGCCGTGTTTGAAAACATTTCCCAGAACTGAGCATGGTATTAGGAAAAAGGCTTTCAACAGCTCCCGGTATGAGAACAATTCATGGCTTGAATATTCTGTATGCCAAGATTCAACTTATTGTTTTGCCTGTAGGCATTTTTCTCTGCCCAATACACCTGAATCTGCCTTCACATCACAGTCAGGGTTTTGTAACGGGAAAAAGGCATTGTTTAAATATTCTGGGTTTAAGCTCCATTCGAAGGCAGAGCATCATATCAATGCTATGCATGCTTGGAAACAGCATAAAAGGGCTATTGACAGCAACTCATGAATGAGGACCGGAAAAAGAAAGTGGAGGAAAACTGGACTTACATTAAAACAATTACAGATGTGCTCCTATTAACTGCCACTCAAAATATAGCGCAGCGAGGTCATCGAGAATCGGATGACTCTTACAACAAGGGTAATTTTTTGACAATCTTAGAAAAAATAGCAAAGCATAACCCTCTTATAGAGAAAAGGATGCATGCATGTGGCAATGCTAAGTACACGGAGCCACCAAATCCAGAACGGAAGTTCTTGAGGGCTTAGCTGAGATGGTGCAAAGTGAAATAATAAGAGAAGTAAAAGAACACATATATTTAGTTGTGAGGTACTATTACAACGGGGCCATCCACAAAAGCTTTTTACACTTTCAGTCAGCTGAAAGCTTAGATGCAGCAGGTCTCACAAAAATGATCATTTTTGAAAAACACGGTCTAGACTACAGAAATAATCTTGTGGGGCAAGGCTATGACGGTGCATCCGTCATGAGCGTAAATACAAGATTAGCATCTTATGTGCACTGCCTGAGGCAGTTACATTTTATTGCTCTCCTGCAGAAGCTTTAGAACTTTGTATCTGGCTTGCAGTTCAGAAAGAGCTGTATCCACAGCAGCAGCCCAGGGAACTACAGAGACTTACGGATGTAAGGTGGGCATGCAGATACATGGCATGCAGTAATCTGAGGGACAGGCTTCCAGCAGTTCTGAGAGTGCTACTACAGGACATCACACTTGAAAATAGTGGTAATCGATCAGTGGAGGCAAGGGGCCTTCTTTCTAAGATAGATTTACATTTCATAGGGCTTTTGGTTACCTTTTGTAAAGTGCTTGGTGATGCCAAATGTCTTTCTGACCTATCAAGGGCTGTGGATCTAGTAGGTGCCCTTACAGACACATTAGAGAGCTACAGAAGTTTGGCTTACTTTGGAGAACTATGGAACGAGGTTGAAGAGATTGCAGAGCACTGCAAAATAAGTGTAAAAACAGTGTGTAAAAGACAGCTTAAAACAAGCTAAAGATTTCATGACTCATTGATGATGAGCACTGTAGGACAATAGTGACCAAAGTGATGGTGAGAGCTTCCAAAGAGCTATTATTTATCAGGTGCTTGACAGTCTTACAGCTGAGCTGCAGAGGCGTTTTTCAATGAAGAATTGCGAGATAATGCAAAACCCAAAGAGTACAACATTCTTGAATGAGGAGCCTCTGTTCGCCTTTGCTCAAACTTTTGAGTCAGATTTAGAGGACCACAAACATGAGGATCATCAAACCAAGTGGCTTCTTGATAGGAGAGAGAAAAGTGGAAGGGACAGACAGTCTACTCTCCTTGATTTTGTTGTGTTTCTAGAACCTTATAAAGAGGTCTTCCATGAGCTATTTCGACTTTGTAAGATTTCTGTTGTTACACCAGTCAGCAGTTTTTCTTGCGAGAGAAGCTTCTCAGCTTTAAAACGGATTAAAACCCACCTTAGTACAACAATGGTTAATGACAGGTTAAGTGACCTCGGAATTCTCAGTGTTGAGTCAAGGAGGGCACGCTCCCTCAACATGAAGGAGTTTTTGAAACATATTGCCAATTCTCACCAGAACCGCAGAATTATGCTGTTTTAAATCTACCTAGGATAATTTGGCACTAAGGCTGTCCCTCTGGTCATGATTAAAACCTGCACTGTGTACTAATAAGTACACTGAATTCTAAAATGATATATCCAAAGGGTGTCATGTTTGTCATTTATTATCATGTCTTGTCCCTGTGCTCCCCATTCTATTCGTTTCCCTCTGCTGGTCTTATTAGGTTCTTTCCCTCTTTCTATCCCTCTCTCTCCCCCTCCCTCTCTCACTCTCTCGCTCTCTCTTCTCTCTATCGTTCCGTTCCTGCTCCCAGCTGTTCCTATTCCCCTAATCAATCATTTAGTCTTCCCACACCTGTTCCCGATCCTTTCCCCTGATTAGAGTCCCTATTTCTTCCTTTGTGTTCCGTTCCTGTCCTGTCGGTTCCTTGTTTAGAATTCACCGTGCTGTGATTGTGTATCGCCCTGTCGTGTCGTGTTTTCCTCAGAAGCTGCGTGGTGAGCAGGTGTCTGAGTCTGTCTGGTTCAAGTGCCTTCCCGAGGCAACCTGCTGTTCACCTGCTGTTCAAGATCGAGTCTCCAGTTTGTCCTCGTCATTTCGAGTGAAAGTTGTTTTTTTGTTTGTATTTACTTTACTGGATTAAAGACTCTGTTTTCGCCAAGTCGCTTTTGGGTCCTCTTTCACCTGCATGACAAAGGGTATCATGTCACACAGATGTAATTTGGTCTTGATTAGGCCAATTCCAAAACTTTTCTTTGCTATTAGTTAACATAATATAATATATATATTATAAATATGATACTGTAAATTTGAATATTGATGGGCACAAATAATTTTTAATGTCTATTTCTGCTTGATACAGTTGAAGCCTGAAGTTTACATACACTTAGGTTGGGGTCATTAAAACTAGTTTTTCAACCACTCCACAAATGTCTTCTTTAACAAACTATAGTTTTAGCAAGTCGTTTAAGACATTTACTTTGTGCATGACACAAGTAATTTTTCCAACAATTCTTTACAGACAGATTATTTCACTTATAATTCACTGTATCAAAATTCCAGTGGGTCAGAAGTTTACATACACTAAGTTGATTGTGTCTTTAAACAGCTTGGACAATTCCAGAAAATGATGTCATGGCTTTAGAAGCTTCTGATAGGCTAATTGACATAATTTGAGTCAATTGGAGGTGTACCTGTGGATGTATTTCAAGATCTACCTTCAAACTCGGTGCCTCTTTGCTTCACATCATGGGAAAATCAAAGGAAATCAGCCAAGACCTCAGAAAAATAATTGTAGACCACCACAAGTCTGGTTCATCATTGGGAGCAATTTCCAAACACCTGAAGGTACCACGTTCATCTGTACAAACAATAGTACGCAAGTATAAACACCATGGGACCACGCAGCCATCATACCGCTGTCATCTTCGTTATAAGGATCGGACCAAGGCGCAGCGTGGTATGCGTACATTCTTATTTATTTAAAGAACGAACACTGAACAAACTAACAAAATTACAAAACAAAATGTGACGCTATACAAACGAGTGCTGACAGGCAACTACATATAGACAAGATCCCACAAACACTAAAGGGAAATGGATACCTAAATATGATCCCCAAACAGAGACAATGATAAACAGCTGCCTCTGATTGGGAACCATATCAGGCCACCCTAAACATACAAATCACCTAGGCCTACAAAAACCCTAAACAATAGAAAACCCCTAGACAATACAAAAACTAGCGTACCCACCCTAGTCACACCCCGATCTAACCAAAATATAAAGAAAACAGAGATATCTCAGGTCAGGGCGTGACAACCGCTCAGAAAGGAGACACGTTCTGTCTCCTAGAGATGAGCGTACTTTGGTGTGAAAAGTGCAAATCAATTCCAGAACAACAGCAAAGGACCTTGTGAAGATGCTGGAGGAAACAGGTACAAAAGTATCTATATTCACAGTAAAACGAGTCCTATATCGACATAACCTGAAAGGCTGCTCAGCAAGGAAGAAGCCACTGCTCCAAAACCGCCATAAAAAAGCCAGACTACAGTTCGTAACTGCACATTGGGACACAGATCGTACTTTTTGGAGAAATGTCCTTTGGTCTAATGCAGGGGTGTCAAAGTCAAATGGACGGAGGGCCAAATAAAAAATTTAGCTACAAGCCGAGGGCCGGACTGTTCGAATGTTCATTGAAAATTTTTTAAATGACGCATATGGTCTAGTGAACCTAATTGAACCTACTGAAAACCTAACAAATATATTCCAATATGATCAGATAAATAAAGCAATATTTTCTTATGGCTCTGTCAGTAATCTTTAATTTTCAACAGACACAAAAGACACATTTCCTTTATATAAAAATCCCCATAACATGAACATTAAATGAAAGAAACCGGTATTCAAGGCACCATCAGTAGCCTATATTTTCTATTTTAGCAAAAGTGGGCTAAATTTACTTCAAAGAAAAAAACAATAATAGCAATTTTCTATCATCCACTCAACTGAAATATTTTTAAAATATAATTGGATTGAAATACAATAAAATAAAGTGCAAAAATCTATTAATCAAAAACAACACTTTGTTTAAGGAGAAGTAACATGCAGTGAAAACAAATATTAAACTTTAACTTTTAAACTTGAACTGAGTAAAAACTCTAAATATGTGATTGCACAGTAATGTTCACTTGTTTGAGGTTGAGGGTGATACTTGGTGGTGTCCCATCTTTTCCACAAGTTCATCAATGTTCGGGGTAAGGCTCTGAGCTGAGGAAATCCTCAGAATTGAGTGGAGGTGTTCAGCAGTAAGTCGACTTCTGTGTGATGTTTTGTTCAAGTTCATCAAAGAAAACAGTTGTTCACACAGGTATGTGCTGCCAAACATAGACAACGTTTGAGCAGCCTGGATGCGCAGCTGGGGCATTGTGTCGGGGAGGAAACGGGCGAACTCCGCAGCACCCACTGCCGCATATTTTGCCCTCAGTGCATCATTGCATTGGAGGTCAATCAACTCCATTTGGAGGTTTGGTGGTGAGCTTTCCACGTCAACAGCAAATGGGTTACCGAGCAGTTCCAACCTGCTTTTTTGTGCTTCAAAGTCAGCAAATCGGCGTCGAAAGTCAGCGGCAAGCATACCTATTTTATCAGCCAACTGTGCGCTCGGGAACGCACTGGTAGAGAGCTTCTCTTTCATGGTCTGGCAGCTGGGAAAGTGGCTCAAATTTTCTTTCCGCATCTGCGTCTCCCACAGAGTCAGTTTGGTTTTAAATGCCTTCACTGTACTGTACATATCAGAGATGACACGATCCCGACCCTGCAGCTGCAAGTTCATTGCATTCAGATGACTCGTAATGTCACACAGAAAAGCCATTTCACACAGAAACATTTCGTCTCGGAGTTGTGTTGTGTCTTTCCCTTTGCTGTCCAAGAACAGACAAATCTCCTCACGAAGCTCGAAACATCTTTGAAGCACCTTTCCCTGGCTTAGCCATCGCACCTCTGTGTGATAAGGCAAATCACCATGCTCCGTTTCTAACTCCGTCAGAAATGCCTTGAACTGGCGGTGATTCAAACCTTTGGCTCTGATAAAGTTAACTGTGCGCGTGATGATGCTCATTACATGCTCCATTTTCAAGGCTTTACCGCACAACGCTTCCTGGTGTATGATACAATGATAAGCTGTCAGCTCACCTGTCGCGTTTTCCTCTTGCATCTTTTCCCGTATCTTCCCCACCAGTCCGCTCCTGTGTCCACACATCGCAGGTGCTCCGTCGGTTGTCAAACCCACGAGTTTTTCCCAAGGCAGCTCCATCTCATTTACACATCTTGACACCTCTTCATACAAATCATGCCCCGTAGTTGTGCCATGCATAGGACGTAAAGCCAAAAACTCCTCTGTCACGCTTAGGCTGGAGTCCACTCCGCGGATGAAAATTGACAACTGGGCAATGTCAGAAATGTCGGTGCTCTCATCCACAGCCAAGGAATATGCAATGAAATCTTTTCCCTTTTTCACAAGCTGCTCTTTTAGATTGATGGACAACTGGTCTACTCTCTCGGCAATGGTGTTTCTGCTCAGACTCACATTTAAAAAGAGTTGCCTTTTTTCTGGGCAAACTTCGTCACAAACTTTAATCATGCAGTTTTTGATGAAATCCCCCTCCGTAAATGGCCGGGCTGATTTAGCGATCTCTTCTGCCAAAATAAAACTGGCCTTGACAGCAGCCTGGCCTTGTGATTTGGCTTTTTTGAACAGAGCCTGTCGAGATTTGAGGCCTCGTTTTAATTCCTCTGCCTTTTGTAGCCTTTGTTCCATGTCCATATTCTTGTTGTTGTCCGCGTGTTTCGTTTCATAATGTCGTCTCAGATTATACTCTTTCAGTACCGCCACACTTTCTCCACACAGAAGACACACAGGTTTTCCAGCTACCTCCGTGAACAAATACTCCGACTCCCACCTTGTTTGAAACCCCCGGTTCTCAGTGTCCACCTTCCGTTTTGCCATTTTTGATGGGTATCTGAAAGTTAATTTTACTGTGATGCTGACAACTGCTGTGCCAATAAATATTGAAATGAAGCAGCCTACTGCTCGGTGCGTCACCGTTGCATTGTGGGAAATGTAGTATTGGTGCGTGTAAAAGATCTGCGGGCTGCCGGCTTGCTGCGGTCTGCGGGCCGGTTCTAATAATAAATCAAGATCATCCCAGGGGCCGTAAAAAACCTTCTCGCGGGCCGGATGTGGCCCGCGGGCCTTGACTCTGACATATGTGGTCTAATGAAACAAAAATAGAACTGTTTGGCCATAATGACCATCGTTATGTTTGGAGGGAAAAGGGGGAGGCTTGCAAGCCGAAAAACACCATCCCAACCGTGAAGCACGGGGGTGGCAGCATCATGTTGTGGGGGTGGCAGCATCATGTTGTGGGGGTGCTTTGCTGCAGGAGGGACTGGTGCACTTCACAAAATAGATGGCTTCATGAAAAAGGAAAATTATGTGGATATATTGAAGCAACATCTCAAGACAACAGTCAGGAAGCTTGGTTGCAAATGGGTCTTGCAGATGGACAATGACCACAAGCATACTTCCAAAGTTGTGGCAAAATGGATTAAGGACAACAAAGTCAAGGTATTGGAGTGGCCATCACAAAGCCCTGACCTCAATCCCATAGAAGACTTGTGGGCAGAACTGAAAAAGCGTGTGCAAGCAAGGAGACCTACAATCATGACTCAGTTACACCAGCTCTGTCAGGAGGAATGGGCCAAAATTCACCCAACCTATTGTGGGAAGCTTGTGGAAGTCTACCTGAAACGTTTGACCAGAGTTAAACAATTTAATGGCAATGCTACCAAATACTAATTGAGTGTATGTACATTTCTGACCCACTGGGAATGTGAGGAAGGGAATAAAAGATTAAATAAATCACTCTACTATTTTTCTGACATTTCACATTCTTAAAATAAAGTGGTGATCCAAACTGACCTAAAACAGGGAATTTTTACTTGGATTAAATGTCAGGAATTGTGAAAAATTGAGTTTAAATGTATTTGGCTAAGGTGTACATAACCTTCCGACTTCAACTGTACCTGGTATGTCAACTTGCAGTGTTTTTTTGTCAATGACATTTTTTGTAAATAAACTATGCAATAACACACATGCTATCTTATCTCATTGGTGCTTGTGCTTTATTTTCTGAAAATATTTTAGATGTTCAACACTTATAGACCCAGATTATATATTCATGAAAACAGAGTGACCTAAGTCTCTCCAGTATATATAAATATAAGTGTGTGTGTGTGTGTGTGTGTGTGTGTGTGTGTGTGTGTGTGTGTGTGTGTGTGTGTGTGTGTGTGTGTGTGTGTGTGTGTGTGTGTGTGTGTGTGTGTGTGTGTGTGTGTGTGTGTGTGTGTGTGTGTGTGTGTGTGTGTGTGTGTGTGAGTGAGTGAGTGAGTGAGTGAGTGAGTGAGTGAGTGAGTGAGTGAGTGAGTGAGTGAGTGAGTGAGTGAGTGAGTGAGTGAGTGAGAAAGAAAGAAAGAAATTGAGCTGCAGTTCCGAGGTAGAGACACTGACTATTCATAGTATGTTAAAGAATTCTAGTGAAGTAACCCTTTTGGACCACACTATCTGCCACATTGAAGAACTCCGAGTCAAGTGAATGATCACTTCTACCTCTAATCAGCAATCATATGATTCATTCATGCTCCTTAGATGCCAGTTTAGGGTTACACACTAATTTTATGTCATGGTCTATGGACCCCCTGAAGTAGCCTTGGCCACCCCATGTATAAATCTCTAGTCCCACCACTGCCTGTGACAAATACCATTCTGCGATAATGCATATCCTATCATTGAGAAATGTAAATATTGTCGATCAATATAAGAACGTTTTGTAATCTAGGTGTAATTGCTGCTGCAAAAAAAATGTGTACCCATATTGGAAAGCTGAACTATCTAGCTACATCCCATTAGACTCTATTATTATAAAATCAAACATAAACCAGACACATTTGACAGAATTTGGAAATCGTATGTTGACCATCTGAGAGAATGTTTTGTACAGTGGGCCTTTTACTTCTGTTTCCATATTGTTTTGTGAAATCAAAAAATGGTCTTGATACCGATAATACATTTGGCTGCAAGCCACTGCAAACAACACATATATCAATAACCCGTCAAGGAACAGACAAAACTAAAATTATAGAGTAGCCCGAACTACTTGTCATTTCTTATAAAATATATATTTTCCAATCCTTGATTCCACAATCACTCTGGTCGACTCCTCTCCTGACTTCTTTTAAATGTTTAGAGCAGGAAGAGATTGAAGAATGGAGTAAGAGGAAGCATGAAAATACCAATGAAATGCAGTCTGTACCAACATGCAAAATATGTTCCTGTGGTTCTTGTTCTGAATGATTGTGTTAATTGTGCTATTATGGCTTACCGTTTATGTATGGTCCCTCTTTCTCTTTGTATAGAAGAAATACTTAACGAAGTTAATGTCCTGTCCACTGTTATTTGAAGCTGTCTGTTTGAAGAGCAATCACATGTCCTTAATAACCATACATGTTGGTATAGGGTGCAATAGGAACCAAACCAGTGTTACCATGGGCAGGGCCATTGAGAAGAAATGTTGTACTACAAAATGGAGATACAGTTGCTCCCAATGGCGCTGCGCATGCTGTCATAGAAGATTTCCATATCCCTATGTTTACAACCCTCTGAGCATGAAATATTGGCACAACTGAGTGATTTAATCATTAACCTAAAAATGGCAGATAAATAGTGTGAGTATACAGTGCATTAATAAAGTATTCAAGACCCCTTCATTTCCCCCACATTTTGTTACGTTACAGCATTATTGTAAAATGGTTTAAATTGTTTTTACAATCTACATACAATACCCCATAATGACAAATCCAAAACAGGTTTAGACGTTTTTGCAAAAAAATCAAATAAATGTAAATATCACAATTACATGCAGCAAAAAAAGTATTTAGTCAGCCACCAATTGTGCAAGTTCTCCCACTTAAAAAGATGAGAGAGGCCTGTAATTTTCATCATAGGTACACTTCAACTATGACAGACAAAATGAGAAGGAAAAAAATCCAGAAAATCACATTGCAGGATTTTTCATTAATTTATTTTCAAATTATGGTGGAAAATAAGTATTTGGTCAATAACAAAAGTTTATCTCAATACTTTTTTATATACCCTTTGTTGGCAAAGACAGAGGTCAAACGTTTTCTGTAAGTCTTCACAAGGTTTTCACACACTGTTGCTGGTATTTTGGCCCATTCCTCCATGCAGATCTCCTCTAGAGCAGTGATGTTTTGGGGCTGTTGCTGGGCAACACGGACTTTCAACTCCCTCCAAAGATTTTCTATAGGGTTGAGATCTGGAGACTGGCTAGGCCACTCCAGGACCTTGAAATGCTTCTTACGAAGCCACTCCTTCGTTGCCCGGGCGGTGTGTTTGGGATCATTGTCATGCTGAAAGACCCAGCCACATTTCATCTTCAATGCCCTTGCTGATGGAAGGAGGTTTTCACTCAAAATCTCACGATACATGGCCCCATTCATTCTTTCCTTTACACGGATCAGTCGTCCTGGTCCCTTTGCAGAAAAATAGCCCCAAATCATGATGTTTCCACCCCCATGCTTCACAGTAGGTATGGTGTTCTTTGGATGCAACTCAGCATTATTTGTCCTCCAAATACAACGAATTGAGTTTTTACCAAAAAGTTATATTTTGGTTTCATCTGACCATATGACATTCTCCCAATCTTCTGGATCATCCAAATGCTCCCTAGCAAACTTCAGACGGGCCTGGACATGTACTGGCTTAACCAGGGGGACACATCTGGCACTGCAGGATTTGAGTCCCTGGCGATTCTGTTTTTTTTCCTCACCGTTCTTGTGATAATTTTGACCCTACGGGGTGAGATCTTGTGTGGAGCCCCAGATCGAGGGAGATTATCAGTGGTCTTGTATGTCTTCCATTTCCTAATAATTGCTCCCACACTTGATTTCTTCAAACCAAGCTGCTTGTAATCTTCCCAGCCTGGTGCAGGTCTACAATTTTGTTTCTGGTCTCTTTTGACAGCTCTTTGGTCTTGGCCATAGTGGAGTTTGGAGTGTGACTGTTTGAGGTTGTGGACAGGTGTATTTTATACTGATAACAAGTTCAAAGAGGTGCCATTAATACAGCTAACGAGTGGAGGACAGAGGAGCCTCTTAAAGAAGAAGTTACTTTTTTGCCCCACTGTACATAAGTAATTAACCCTTTACTCAGTACTTTTTTGAAGCACCTTTAGCAGCGATTCCTCGTCTTCTTGGGTATGACGATACAAGATTATCACACCTGTATTTGGGGAATTTCTCCCATTCTTCACTGCAGATCCTCTCAATGCACTGTCAGGTTGGATGGGCAGCATCACTGCACAGCTATTTTCAGGTCTCAAGTGATGTTGGATCGGGTTCAAGTCCAGGCTCTGGTTGGGTCACTCAAGGACATTCAGAGACTTGTCCCCGAAGCCACTCCTGCATTGTCTTGGCTGTGTGCTTAGGGTACAACTACTGTCCTGTTGGAAAGTTAACCTTTTCCCAAGTCTGAGGTCCTGAGCACTCCGGAGCAGGTTTTTCTCAAGGATGTCTTTGCTCCGCTCATCTGTCCCTCGATCCTGAATAGTTTCCCAGTCCCTGATGTTGGAAAAACATCCCCACAGCATGATGCTGCCACCACCATGCTTAACTCACGGGGTGGTGAGGTTTCCTCCAGATGTGACGCTTGGCAATCAGGCCATATAGTTCAACCTTGGTTTCATCAGACCAGAGAATCTTTATTCTCATGGTCTGAGAGTCTTATGGTAAACTCCAAGCTGGCTGTCATTTGCCTTTTATTGAGGAGTAGCTTCCGTCTGGCCACTCTAACATAAAGGCCTGATTGGTGGAGTGCTGCAGAGATTTTTGGAAGTTTCTCCTATTTCCACAAAGGTTCTCCCATTTTCTATCGGGTTCTCGGTCACCTCCCTGACAAAGGCCCCTTTTCCATGATTTTGCTCAGTTTGTTTGGGCGGCCAGCTCTAAGAGGAGTCTTGGTGGTCCCAAATTATTCCATTTAAGAATGATGGAGGCCACTGTGTTCTTGGGGACCTTCAATGCTGTACATTTTTTGTTGTGTTTTTTGTAACCTTTCCCCAGATCTGTCCTTCGACGCAATCCTGTCCCCGGAGCTCTACGTACAATTCCTTCGACCTCATGGCTTGGTTTTTGCTCTGACATGTACCGTCAATTGTGGGACCTTATATAAGCAGCTGTGTGCTTTCCCAAATCATGTCCAATCAATTGAATATACCACGGGTGGACTCCAATCAATTTGTAGAAACATCTCAAGGATGAACAATGGAAATAGGATGTACTTGAGCTCAATGTTGAGTCTCATAGCAAAGGGTCTAAATACCTATGTAAATTAGCTTTTTTTTTTAAAGATTTTTTAAAATACATTTTCAAAATTTTCTAAAAACCTGTTTTTGCTTTGTCATCATGGGGTATTGTGTGTCGATTGATCAGGAAAAAAACAATTGAATACATTTTACAATAACGCTGTAACGTAACGAAATGTTGAAAAAGTGAAGGAGTCTGAATAATGTATTCTCTCCTACCTCTGCTTGCTGGCGATCTTCTCCATCTTGGTGGTCTCTAGGCTTGACGTGGAAGTCAAAGGGTACATGTTGGGAAGGTACTGGTGTAGCCAGATGACAGCTTTTCCCATCCTCCTCAGGCTACATTGACTTAAATACAAAACCTAGGAGGCTCGTAGGCCTTACACCCTTCCATAGATCTACATAGTAATTATGACCACTTCCGGAGGATGTCCTCCAACCAAATCCAAGCTTTTGCAACATGAACTGACATGTTGTCCATCCTATCATATGATTAGGATCAGAGAACGAACAATGTGGAGGATTGGGGTTGTGCGTCACGTTCTGACCTTAGATCCTTTGTTTTGTCTTTGTTTTAGTATGGTCAGGGCCTGAGTTGGGGTGGGCAGTCTATGTTCTTTTTTCTATAATTTGGGATTTCTGTGTTTGGCCTGGTATGGTTCTCAATCAGAGGCAGCTGTCAATCATTGTCCCTGATTGAGAACCATACTTAGGTAGCCTGGTTTCACCTTTGAGTTGTGGGTGATTATTTTCTGTTCAGTGTTTTTTCAGCACCATACAGGACTGCTCGTTTGTCGTTTTATTGTTTTGTTTCAGTGTTCAATTATTTTATCAAAGAATATGGACACTTACCACGCTGCGCATTGGTCCTCCTCTTCTTCCACCTACAACAACCGTTACATTGTGCCACAGGGCAATATTGGAGTTTTATGTGTTGAGAAGCTTGGTGAGTTGGTGACATATTGGATAAAGATTGAAAGTGAAGAGGGATAGTTGAGCATTTCTAGGATATTATTCAATTCAAATTCGTTTCTTCAATCTACTGGAGACGGAGAAGGTAGATTATACACTAGAAAAAAATCTAAACGCAACATGTAAAGTGTTGATCCCATGTTTCATCAGCTGAAGTAAAATATCCCAGAAATATTTCACTCAAATGTTTTATACAAATTTGTTTACATCCCTGTTAGTGAGCATTTCTCCTTTGCCAAGATAATCTATCCACCTAACAGGTGTGGCATATCAAGAAGCTGATTAAACAGCATGATCATTACACAGGAGTACCTTGTGCTGGGTACAATAAAAGGCCACTCTAAAATATGATGTTTTGTCACACAACACAATGCCACAGATGCCTCAAGATAAGGGAGCGTGCAATTAGCATGCTGGCTGCAGGAATGTCCACCAGAGCTGTTGCCTGAGAATTCAATGTTAATTTCTCTAACATAAGCCACCTGCAATGTTGTTTTAGAGAATTTGGCAATATGTCCAACTAGCTTCACAATCGCAGGACACATGTATGGCGTTGTGTGGGCGAGCGGTTTGCTAATGTCAAAGTTGTTAACAGAGTGCCCCTGGTGGTGGTGGAGTTATGGCATGGGCAGGCAAAATCTACGGACAATGAACACAATTGCATTTTATTGATAGCAATTTGAATGCACAGAGATACCGTGACGAGATCCTGAGGCCTATTGTCGTGCCATTCATCCACTGCCATCATCCTTATGTTTCAGCATGATAATGCATGGCCCCATGTCGCGAGGATCTGTACACAATTCCTGGAAGTTTCTAAAACTGTACACAATTCCTATGTACACAATTCCTGAAAATGTTATTCCATGGCCTGCATACTCACCAGATATGTCACCCATTGAGCATGTTTGGGATTCTCTGGATCGTCGTGTTGGACAGCGTGTTCTAGTTCCCGCCAATATCCAGCAACTTCGCACAGCCATTGAAGAAGAGTGGGACAACAGTGCACAGGCCACAATCAACAGCCTGATCAAGTCTATGTGAAGGAGATGTCGCACTGCATGAGGCAAATGGTGGTCACACCAGATACTGACTGGTTTTCTGATCCATGTCCCTTCTTTAAAAAATATATATCTTTGACCAACAGATGCATATTTGAATTCCGAGTCCTGTGAAATCCATAGATTAGGGACGAATTAATTCATTTCAATTGACGGATTTCCTTTATATGAACCTTAACTCACTAAAATCTTTTAAATTGTTTATTTTTGTTCAGTGTATATTTCGTTTTGGTTTTACATCTGTATTTTTGTGTCGTTAGCAAGGTCAATTTAAATAAATTGCACTAACTTTAGTAGCAAGTAGGGTAGCTACCAACCAGAGTGCAGTTTTCTCAGACAGAATGGCTAGCTAATGCTAACAACAAAGTGGATTTGTTTTTGTTGAAGAACCCGAAATCATCATTAATCATTAAGTCGAAATCAATTCAGAATGATTTGATCACTTCCATCGCATCATCCTTTAAAAGTGAGATTAAAAAGACAGGTTGAAGTACTATCTTCTTTCCTTCTGTATTTAGACACAGACACAAGCAAATACTCTTTACATAAATGTTGCAGCAGCCCAGGCTACACCTAAACATTAGAGATCTGACATGCTGTATGGGATGCAAATGAGACAATTTTTCAGTCTGATCAACTGTAGGCTACTAATAATAGCAGCTGCATACAGCCTATGCACCCTGGCCAACTGGTCAGGGTAAACTAATTGGTAACGTTATGTATTTATAGTCCAATTGTTTGTCAGGAGAAAATGTGAATGATCACATTTGGTTTATATGCAAACTTGGGTTGCCTAGATCTTTTCAATCCCAAATGATTAACTGGAACTAATAAATCAACATAATAGTGATGATAGACTGAGTTAATGTTTTATTAGGCCTACAATTGCATAAGCCTGCACTTGATGCCATACTGGAAATGGTAGTTTCTTTTTGTTGGAAGAAGAGAAGGGTAGTGTATACCCTGCAGTGTAACAGAAGAATATGGCAACCCCAGCTACACACCGTGTAAGACCAGCAGTGTTATCTAGCTGTATGTGAGTTTCTAAGGGAAACTAGGATAGTTCCTGTCTGTACTGTAAAGTAGTGTAACATAACTATAGTAAACCCAGCTACACACTGGGCAATACCGCAGTGTAATATAGCTGAAAAGTACATTTCCAAGGAAAACCCTGATAGTTAGTGGAAACTATGATAGTTAGTCTGCACTGTAAAGTAGTGCAACAGAACTATAGTAAACACAGCTATAATAGTAAAGATTACTACGGACCCAGTATCACCCTGCCACATACATCTCGTGTTTGAGCCGTTGAATTGCGACTCCACTTTGTCTCTAGACTGACACTTGGCTTGTTTGATTGCCTTACAAAAGGAATAACTACACTGTTTGTTTTCGGTCATATTTCCAGTCGCCTTGCCATGATTAAATGCGGTGGTACACGCTTTCAGTTTTGCGCGAATGGTGCCATTAATCCATGGTTACTTATTAGGGAAGGTTTTAATAGTCACAGTGGGTACAACATCTCTTATACACTTCCTTATAAACCCGCTCACTGAGTCAGCGTATACGTCCATGTTATTATCTGAGGATACCTGGAACATATCCCAGTCCACGTGATTGAAGCAATATTGAAGTGTGGAATCCGATTGGTTAGACCAGCGTTGGATAGACCTAAGCACGGGCGCTTCCTGTTTTAGTTTCTGCCTATAGGTTGCGAGCAACAAGATGGAGTCATGGTCAGATTTTCCAAAAGGAGGACGGGGGAGGGCATTGTATGCATTGTGGAAGTTAGAGTAGTAATGGTCGAGCGTGTTACTCGCTCGTGTACAACAATTGAAATGCTGATAGAATTTAGGTAGCCTTGTTCTCAAATTAGCTTTGTTAAAATCCTCAGCTACAATAAATGCAGCCTCAGGATATATGGTTTCCAGTTTGCATAGAGTCCAGTTACGTTCCTTGATGGCCGTCTTGGTATCCGCTTGCGAGGGGATATACACGGCGGTGACGATAAACGAGGAGAGTTCTCTTGGGAGATAGTACGGTCAGTATTTGATTGTGAGGAATTCTAGGTCAGGTGAACATAACGACTTGAGTTCCAATTACACCATGAGTGGTTAATCATGAAACATACACCCCGCCCTTCTTCTTACCGGAGAGATGTTTATTCCTGTTGTTGCGATGCACTGAAAATCCCATTGGCTGTATGGACTCTGACAGCATGTCCCCAGCTAGCCATGTGTCCGTGAAACAGAGGTATGTTACAATCCCGGATATCTCTTTGGAAAGCAACCCCAGATTTCGTCGACTTTGTTAAGTAGGGACTGAACATTAGCGAGTAATATATTCGGGAGCAGTGGGTGGTGTGCGCGCATCTGAAGCCTCACTAGAAGACCGCTCCGGTGGTCTTTGGGTCCGATAATCAAATTCAACCTAGCTAATTTCCAATTTATACGAAATTGTTTGACTACAGAGGTAGCAAACTGTACTTCAAATATATGATACTCCCCCACTTAACATACTGCCTGACTAGTTGGGCCCAAGCTTGCTGTACAACATTACAACCTATTCAGTCTGTCTACAAACAGGCTCTCAAAGTGCTTGATAGGAAGCCCAATAGCCACTATCACTGTTACATCCTCAGAAAGCATGAGCTCCTGAGTTGGGAAAATCTTGTGCAATACACTGACGCATGTCTTGTATTCAAGATCCTAAATGGCCTGGCTCCCCTTCCACTCAGTATTCTTATTAAACAGAAAACCCAAACATATGGCAGCAGATACACAAGGTCTGCCATGAGAAGTTACTGTATAGTTCCCTTCTTATCTAGCGGAACCCCTTGACAACATTCCGCTGAAAAGGCAGCGCGCAAAATTTTAAAAAAAGTTTTTGAAATATGTAACTTTCATACATTCACAAGTGCAATACACCAAATTAAAGCTTAACTTCTTGTTAATCTACCCATCATGTCCGATTTCAAAAAGGCTTTACAGCAAAAGCACAACATATGATTATGTTAGGTCAGAGCCTAGTCACAAAACACAGTGGGGCAAAAAAGTATTTAGTCAGACACCAATTGTGCAAGTTCTCCAACTTATAAAGATGAGAGAGGCCTGTAATTTTCATCATAGGTACACTTCAACTATGACAGACAAAATGGGGAAAAAATCCAGAAAATCACATTGTAGGATTTTTAATGAATTTATTTGCAAATTATGGTGGAAAATACGTATTTGGTCACCTACAAACAAGCAAGATTTCTGGCTCTCACAGACCTGTAACAGACCTGTAAATTGATTTGTTCGATAAAGTCCACCATTTATGTCCAAATACCTCCTTTTGTTAGCGCGTTCAGTTCACAAATCCAAACTCAGAAGAAAAGTCATATTACAGTTCGTAGAAACATGTCAAACAATGTATAGAATCAATCTTTAGGATATTTTTATCATAAATCTTCAATAATGTTCCAACCGGAGAATTCCTTTGTCTTCAGAAATGCAAGCTAACTCTCACGTGAACGTGCGTGACCAGCTCATGCCATTCTGGCAGACCTCTGACTCATTCAGCTCCCATTCCCCCCTCCTTCACAGTAGAAGCATCAAACAAAGTTCTAAATACTATTGACATCTAGTGGAAGCCTTAGGAAGTGCAATACGACCCCATAGACACTGTATATTCGATAGGCAATGTTGAAATACTACAAACCTCAGATTTCCCACTTCCTGGTTGGAAATATTTTCAGGTTTTCGCCTGCCATATGAGTTCTGTTATACTCCCAGACATCATTCAATCAGTTTTAGAAACTCCAGAGTGTTCTCTATCCAAATCTACTAATAATTCGAAAAATATTAGCAACTGGGCCTGAGTAGCAGGTAGTTTACTCTGGGCACGCTTTTCATCCAAACATGAAAATGCTGCCTCCTATCCCAAACAAGGAAAAGCACCTTTATTAAACCTGCTTTCTCTGTGAGAGCTTCCCATGTCTGGAATACCCTGCCATCAGACACACATAACTGCACCACATATCACACTTTCACAAAATGCCGTCGCTGGGGGCTCCGGACTGGAGACCCGTCGCTGGAGACTCCGGACTGGAGACCGTCGCTGGAGGCTCCGGACTGGAGACCGTCGCTGGAGGCTTTGTGCCATGACTCCTCACTGGAGGCTTCGTGCCATGGATAATCACTGGAGGCTTCGTGCCATGGATAATCACTGGAGGCTTCTTGCCATGGATCATCCCTGGAGGCTTTGTGCCATGGATCATCACTGGAGGCTTCGTGCCATGGATCATCACTGGAGACCAGGCGCGCTGAGCCGGCACCATCCATCCTGGCTGGATGCTCACCCTAGCCCGGCAGAAACGGGGAGCTGGGATGTAGCGCACTGGGCTGTGAACACACACTGGAGACACCGTGCGTTCCATCGCATAACACGGTGCCTGACCAGTACGATGCTCGCAAGGGTAAGCACGGGGAGTTGGCTCAGGTCTGGATGACGCCGACAAAAACAATAAACAATACAGAAACAACCGTGAAGCTTAAGGGCTATGTGCCACAAACAAAGTTAACTTCCCACAAGGAAAGGAGGGAAAGGGCTACCTAAGTATGGTTCCCAATCAGAGACAACGATAGACAGCTGTCCCTGATTGAGAACCATACCCGGCCAAAACCTAGAAATACAAAATCATAGAAAAACAAAACATAGAATGCCCACCCCACATCACACCCTGACCTAACCAAATAGAGAAATAAAACGTCTCTCTAAGGCCAGGGCGTGACACCACTCCAAATTAAGAGACCACTCTTATTTTTTTCCAAAGCTGTATTCATGTAGCCTTCTGATACACCAATAAATAGTGAGTATGATAATAGAGTCTTTTCTTTGCAAAGGTGGAGAAGGAAGCAGCAGTAGCACTAGAGCTTCAGGTGCTCCTGCTGAACTGGAGATGGTGGTCAGTTCAGACTCAGGGCAGGTACAACTAAAGAGCACAAACCTAAACATGATTTTAGATTAATATGTGCTTTATTTATGAGATTATCAGTAGGACTGTAATCAGGGGGCATACAATCGATGACTGCACAAGTAATACAAGTTTAAGTTGAGGTTATTTACAATGTTAATCTCATTCTGCAGAGCAACCAGATGTGCAGAGAGAGAGAGAGAGAGAGGTTCAGAGGCTCAGTACAGGGAAAATAGAAAGGGACAGTGAAAGCACTGAAAATCCATTTGATTATTTTGCCCGTCCTCAGTCCAAGGATTTTTGACTTATTTTTTTCAGGACCACCCAAAACAAACCCCTCGAAGAGTCATTCCCAAAGTATTCCACTCCAAAGATGGCACAAACAGAAAATGGCTGACATACAATGAAGTAACTCACTCCTTGTTCTGCTCAGTATGTCTTGCATTCGCAAAACCTTCAGCCAGTGATAGGGCATTTGTCAAAGGAGGCATGCAGGCCTGGAAACATGCCCATCAGAGAGTACAGGAACATGAGAAAAGCAAAAGAAAGTGCAGAAGCCTTTTTCCTCAGAGCCATCAAAGCTGACATCCGTACCCTTCTGAGGGATAAGCAGATGTCAGTTCAACGAGACCAGGTCAGAAAGAGGAGGCAGGTCACGGAACATGTGATTGGTGGAGTTATTGGTAAATGTAGGCTTAGCTATAGAGGACACAGACACGAAGTTGCATATCAAAGACGAGACCTTGAGGAAAGTATTTGTAAGCTTTGCAAAGACTGACCGTGCACTTTACACGGATGTGGTCATCACTATGGAAATAATTGAAAAGGATGTGACCATAAAACCTGCCATCCGAAGCAAGGCCCAAGGGTACAAGGATGCTCTCCTAAAGTATGAAACCGTACTTACAGCTGAGGCTTTTCTCAGGATTTTTGAGCAGACATCCCCTCTCTCTAAATACTTGCAAACAAGTGGCATGGATATCGTAACAGCACAGCACTTGCTGACGGGAACGGAGGATAAACTGAGAAAGTGTGCCCAAGACTGCGGGTGTAGACGACTTTGTTGAGTCGGCCAATGGCATGCTCGAGGAGCAGCAGGACTGTGATGCCGAAGCTCAGACTGCTCTCCCAGAGAAGAGAACAAAAAAAGAAGAGAAGCAGGTGAGTTGGCAGAAGACGAGCCCATTGCCAATGCAGACATGGATTAAAAAAATCAAGATTTGCAAATGCAGTGCTGTGTGCAGATGTCTGCTGCATGAATTCAAAGCATTTTCCTGAGATCAGAGAAATGGGCCATCCAAAGACAGCCATGAAGGAGCTTAGCAAATGCTTATTGGAATGTGATGAACATGCCACTGTTGAGGCATTGCAGGCTGAACTGATCAGCCTTGCACAACAGTGAGAAAGACTGATAGTCAGCATTGGAGGAGCACAACAGCAGGGTGATGAATCGGGGGAAGGCTTTGAGGATCCTGATGAAAGTGTGGAGTTGGTGAGCAGAAGTTGTTCCACGTGTAAAAACCGCCCGATATGCTGCTATCTTCTCCTGTCTCAGTACAATCGCTCACAAATGCTTATCACATCATCGGTTTGGGCTACAAGTTCCTCCTCACCCTATCCATCACTCAGGTGGCTTGTGAGAGGACCTTTTCCACCCTGAAATTCGTGAAGAACCACCTAAGAATCCTCCTCACTCAAAAGAACCTTGAAGGGTTCATTTTGATGGCAACAGAGAAGGAGATTATTATGGGACTTGACCAAGATGACATCACTGACAAGAAGGCAGCGATCAGTGAGTTACTACACCACCTACTGGTTTACTAGTGGTAATTACTTACTGCTTACTCCGAAGCAGCTATGCTATGACTCTTCCTTAACAGGCTGACAAGGGTGAAAGAAAGGTTGCTGTGGGTTCATTCGTATTCGTATTATACTTGCAGCAATGTTCAATTTCATTGGCTCAGTGTATAGATGTGTTAAGTTTTGTGCTGCTTGCTTTATGGACACCAATGAGTGAACATTGTAATCTACATTTTTTTTGTAGAGGAGTGCTGGGATGGAGTCAAATTCCCAGCCGGAATTATTTTTTTCAGTCCTCCCCTGTGAAGGCAAAGCTTCTGAAAAGCTGGCTTAGGACAAGCACGGGAGAGTTGAACAGAGGCAGCTACTGTCAGTGTGTGTGCTGAGTTCTTTTTCCGAGTTGTAAAAGCAAGTAGAGGAGAAACTGGCCACTCTTTAGTTGACAAGGGAACTGCTGTTTGATTTAACTGAAGCAAAAAAACTAAACTTGTGTTTATTCCCAGTGCTGAGCTAGTAGTGTAACTGACATGTAACTTTAGGTAATGTGTCATCCCCTCTCAACTGAGGTGAATTAATTAGCTAATGTAGGTAGTAGTATCTACTACAACCAGTTCAGCTCTAGCCTCGGCTCTAGCTATCTGTCAGATAGTGCTATATAATAGCCACCTCACATCGCTATATAACAGCTGTTGTGTGTATGAAAATGTTTTGTCGACTTTGTTTTGTCCCATTTCAACAGAGGTAAATGAACGTGGCAAGCTTTTGCTAATCGATGTAACGTTACTGTTAAAGAGAGAGCTAGCCAAAAGTTGGCTAACGTTCGCTGTTCTTTTTTTCCTTCTTTTTTTAAGGGGTGGATCAGCTTAGTATTGCGGAAAGATTGCTGCTTCCATCAATGTAATTGTCTGCATCATTTCCAATCCCCATATATTTTTGGGGGCAAAGATATATATATATATATATATATAGACAAAAAAATATATACCTTTATGATTCCCCGCAAACCCTACCACCCTTCCCCCCAATTGGAGTAAACTAATAAACAATAACACTTAGGCTTCTACCTTCAGTTTATACATCTTATACACATTTTAGACACAATCTATTTTACAATAGTTATATTTTGTTTGTTTTTTAGTCCTTCCACTATTTCTGATGTCCGTCCAGTTTGATTTCTATTTGTACCTGTGCTATTTCACAACATTTCTGAACCTATATACATTTTACAAACCCCGTATGTTTTACATTGGTTATGTTATTAGTCCCATCCTTCAGCTCCATTCAACCCCTCCCATCTATCTCTCAACACCATCCATTCTAGATTTCTATTTGCCATATATTTTGAGTACTGAACCTTTCTTATTCTCATAGCTTCTACAGATTGTAAATTAAAAATAAACATTTTTGCTAAATAATTATTATATTATTGATTGATTGACTATGGCTTTTCAAAATCACCCAGCATTGCTATCTGCAGCGTTAGTTCGAGGCTAATGTTCAGCCATTCCTCTTCAGCCATTCCTGGACCTGTGACCAAAAACAAGCTACATATAGACAATACCAAAATAAATGATCTAATAACTCTGCCTCCTCACTGCAGAATCTGCAGAGCTGGGAAGATAGGACCCCCCATGTATATAGCATTCAATTGGTTGCAATAAGTTTGTATAGTAACTTAAATTGAAAAATTTGAAGTTTTGAATCCGGCGTTGTTTTGCGTATCAATTCATAAACCATGTGTCATGGGATGGGTACATTGAAAATCTCTTCCCAACTATTTTGCAATTTATATGGCACAGCTGTCAGATTTTTCGACCTTAAATTAAATTGGTATATGTTTTTATTTATCACACTTTTCTCTAACCATTTTATGTTCTTTAATAAAAGGCAGACATACAAGTTCCTTGCTTTTATTTTTTACTGCAATCACACTGAATCAAGGGGCGCAACTTCCACTAGGATCAGGGGGGACATGACCCCCCCACATTCTCAAATTACATTTTTGTCCCCCCCAGTTTTATCATTGCACTGTGAATCAAAAAGGATCATGCTTACGCTGTTTGGCAGTATCAGCCGATTGGATATAGGACCTTGCGAACACCACAGAGCGTACGAACAGAGGCAGCATGCGACTATTCTGTGTTGAGCGGTTACCAAAGAAAGAAATCAGGTCCTCCTACAGTATATACTTAATGAAAAAAAGTTGCATTAAAGACATGAGGACTGTTTTGTTTCTTGTGCAGGCTGCACACACTTCATCAGTCTCTCATTCACAATTTGACAAGCACTTGATAATATTCTCACCAGGCCTAGAACACACCTGAAATTAATCTATCACTAAGATCCTAAAGCTGAGTGGGGTGTGTTGGGGCGCTGCAGGGTTGACCCCTAGGGGTGGGACGGCGATCCATCTATATTGTTAAAAATAAGAATAGCATTTGTGTGCAAGTAAAAAGAGCTCTACAATACTATTAGGCAGTGAAGCATTTTTTTCTTCTTTTGTTTTTATACTCCAAAAGTTTGGATTTGAAATTAAACAATAACTATGAAGTTAAAGTGCACACTGCCAGCTTTAATTTGAGGGTATTTTCATTCATATCGGGTGAACACTTTTTAAAAATTATAGCACTTTTGGAAAATACTGTAGTCCCCCCATTTTAGGGGAGAAAAAGTATTGGGACATATTCACTTGTATGTGTACAGTATTAAAGTAGAACAAGGTTAAGTATTTAGTTCCACATCTATAGCACGCAATGATTACATCGAGCTAATGGCTCTACACATTTGTTGGATGCATTTGCTGTTTGTTTTGGTTGTGTTTCAGATTATTTTGTGCCCAATAGAAATTAATGTTAAATTTCCTGTTTCAGCATCAAAATTCCCCCGTGCACAAAGCGAGGTCCATACAGAAATGGTTTGTCGTGATCGGTGTGGAAGAACTGGACTGGCCTGCATAGAGCCCTGACCTCAACCCCATCAAACACCTTTGGGAGGAATTGGAACGCCGACTGCGAGCCTGGCCTAATCGCTCAACATCAGTGCCCGACCTCACTAATACTCGTGGCTGGGGAAGTTCCCACAGCAATGTGACAACATCTAGTGGAAATCCTTTCCTAAAGAGTGGAGGCTGTTATAGCAGCAAAGGTGGGACAATATCCATATTAATACCCATGATTTTGGAATGAGATGTTTGATGAGCAGGTGTCCACATACTTTTGGTCATGTAGTGTACTTGACATGCCACACCTGTCAGGTGGATGGATTATTTTGGAAAATGAGAAATGCTCACTAACAGGGATGTAAACAAATATGTGAACAAATTTTGAGAGAAATAAGATTTTTGTGCATATGGAAAAAAGTCTGGGGTCTTTTATTTCAGTTCAAGAAACATGGGACCAACACTTTACATTTGTGTTTGCAAAGAAAAACGAAAAACAAAATGGCCCCCTGCGAGGATAACAACACTGAGCTCCTTCTGTAGCTCAGTTGGTAGAGCATGGTGCTTGTAATGCCAGGGTAGTGGGTTCGATCCCCGGGACCACCCATACGTAGAATGTATGCACACATGACTGTAAGTCGCTTTGGATAAAAGCATCTGCTAAATGGCATATATCATTATTATTATATTAAAGCGTCTTAGGATACGAGTGGTGAGAGACCTTCTCCCTTACCTCACCTCGCTCATCAACTTATCCCTGACCGCTGGCTACGTCCCTTCCGTCTTCAAGAGAGCGAGAGTTGCACCCCTTCTGAAAAAACCTACACTCGATCCCTCCAATGTTAACAACTACAGACCAGTATCCCTTCTTTCTTTTCTCTCCAAAACTCTTGAACGTGCCGTCCTTGGTCAGCTCTCCCGCTATCTCTCTCAGAATGACCTTCTTGATCCAAATCAGTCAGGTTTCAAGACTAGTCATTCAACTGAGACTGCTCTTCTCTGTATCACGGAGGCGCTCCGCACCGCTAAAGCTAACTCTCTCTCCTCTGCTCTCATCCTTCTAGACCTATCGGCTGCCTTCGATACTGTGAACCATCAGATCCTCCTCTCCACCCTCTCCGAGTTGGGCATCTCCGGCGCGGCCCACGCTTGGATTGCGTCCTACCTGACAGGTCGCTCCTACCAGGTGGCGTGGCGAGAATCTGTCTCCTCACCACGCGCTCTCACCACTGGTGTCCCCAGGGCTCTGTTCTAGGCCCTCTCCTATTCTCGCTATACACCAAGTCACTTGGCTCTGTCATAACCTCACATGGTCTCTCCTATCATTGCTATGCAGACGACACACAATTAATCTTCTCCTTTCCCCCTTCTGATGACCAGGTGGCGAATCGCATCTCTGCATGTCTGGCAGACATATCAGTGTGGATGATGGATCACCACCTCAAGCTGAACTTCGGCAAGACGGAGCTGCTCTTCCTCCCGGGGAAGGACTGCCCGTTCCATGATCTCGCCATCACGGTTGACAACTCCATTGTGTCCTCCTCCCAGAGCGCTAAGAACCTTGGCATGATCCTGGACAACACCCTGTCGTTCTCAACTAACATCAAGGCGGTGGCCCGTTCCTGTAGGTTCATGCTCTACAACATCCGCAGAGTACGACCCTGCCTCACACAGGAAGCAGCGCAGGTCCTAATCCAGGCACTTGTCATCTCCCGTCTGGATTACTGCAACTCGCTGTTGGCTGGGCTCCCTGCCTGTGCCATTAAACCCCTACAACTCATCCAGAACGCCGCAGCCCGTCTAGTGTTCAACCTTCCGAAGTTCTCTCACGTCACCCCGCTCCTCCGCTCTCTCCACTGGCTTCCAGTTGAAGCTCGCATCCGCTACAAGACCATGGTGCTTGCCTACTGAGCTGTGAGGGGAACGGCACCTCAGTACCTCCAGGCTCTGATCAGGCCCTACACCCAAATAAGGGCACTGCGTTCATCCACCTCTGGCCTGCTCGCCTCCCTACCACTGAGGAAGTACAGTTCCCGCTCAGCCCAGTCAAAACTGTTCGCTGCTCTGGCTTGCCAATGGTGGAACAAACTCCCTCACGACGCCAGGACAGCGGAGTCAATCACCACCTTCCGGAGAAACCTGAAACCCCACCTCTTTAAGGAATACTTAGGATAGGATAAAGTAATCCTTCTCACCCCCCTTAAAATATTTAGATGCACTATTGTAAAGTGGCTGTTCCACTGGATGTCATAAAGTGAATGCACCAATTTGTAAGTCGCTCTGGATAAGAGCGTCTGCTAAATGACTTAAATGTAAATGTAAATGTGATCTAGGATCAGTTTTGCTGTACAGATTAAATAGATAAAAGGACGTGGACCAGGGGAACCTGATCCGAGATCGGCTCTACTACTTTATGAATATGACCCATTTGTCGCGCCCTGGTCTAAGTATTTTGTGGTTTTCTTCATGTAGTGGGTCAGGCCAGGGTGTGGCATGGAGTTTTTGTATTGTGGTGTGCTTTGTCTTGGGGTTTTGGTGTGTATGTATTTGGGATTGTAGCTAGTGGGGTTATCTAGGAAAGTATATGGCTGTCTGGAGTGGTTCTCAATCAGAGGCAGGTGCTTATCGTTGTCTCTGATTGGGAACCATATTTAGGCAGCCATATTCTTTGAGTTTGTCGTGGGTGATTGTCCTTAGTTCCTGTTGCTTTATTTAGTTGACAAGTATAGGCTGTTTCGGTTTTAATTACGTTTATTGTTTTGTAGTGTTTTGTGTTTATTTGTATTGACGTTAGTTTTTTCATTAAACATGTATCGCAATCTACACGCTGCAGTTTGGTCCGACTCCTTCACCACACCTAGAAAACCGTTACACCATTTGTCTTTAGTTTAGGCATTAGGAAACATGGGCTGGATGGCATCAGGGTGTATTCAGTGTGTTGTGCTAGGGTGAATGTGAATCTGTCACTCGGGACAAGGACAGTGATGCTTATTAATGTGGTAAAAGCAATTTTAATATGTTATATTATTGTAAATAGGTTTTATTTGATTGAATATGATTTTGAAATATTACCATGGCTGAAAGTGTTAAATGCTGCCCCAATTTTTTATTTAACCTTTATTTAACCAGGTAGGCTAGTTGAGAACAAGTTCTCATTTACAATCAAATCAGAAGAACATTTGAAGACAACAGACAGGAACCATGCAGCTCAAAGCTTGACGTTTTATTATTTTTACAAGTTACAAACATGACATTTCAGCCATCAATGAATGGCCTTAATATTCTACTAAATCTAAATAAACATTTTGATTGCGACAATTGAATTTAACCCAGGGGCAATTTGGGATGTAAACAACAACAAAGGGGTCATCCCACCATTATTTTTGGTAAACAGCTGAGGGATAGGGCTTGAGCAATTGCACTTTCAAATTCATGGAGTTTGTTTACAAATATACTGAACAAAAATATAAATGCAACATGTGAAGTATTGGTCTCATTTTTCATGAGCTGAAATAAAAGACCCCAGAAATTTTTCATATGCACAAAAAGCTTATATCTCTCAGATTTTGTTAAAAAATAACATCCCTGTTAGTGAGCATTTCTCCTTTGCCAAGATAATCAATTAATCCACCTGACAGGTGTGGCATATCAAGAAGCTGATATAAAACAGCATGATCATTACACAGGTGCAACTTGTGCTGGGGCCAATATTAGGCCACTAAAATGGGCAGTTTTGTCACACAACACAATGCCACAGATGTCTCAGGTTTTGAGGGAGTGTGCAATTGGCATGCTGACTGCAGGAATGTCCAACAGAGCTGTTGCCTGATAATTTAATATGTTCATTTCTCTACCATATGCCACCTCCAACATCGTTTTAGTGTATTGGCAGTAAATTCAACCGACCTATCAACGAAAACAACTTGTAACCACGCCAGCCCAGGAGCTCCACATCTGGCTTCTTCACCTGTGGGATCATTTGAGGATCCCACAAGTGCTCAGGAGTCTTTGTAAAAAGCATTTTTGTGGCTGAAAAACTAATTCTGATTGGCTGGGCCTGGCTCCCCAGTGGGTGGGCCTATGCCCTCCCAGGCCCACCCATAGCTGCATCCTTGCCCAGTCGTGAAATCCATAGATTAGGGCCTAATTTATTTATTTCAATTGACTGATTTCCTTCTATGAACATTAACAGTAAAGTGTTTGAAATTGTTGCATGTTGCATTTATATTTTTGTTCAATATACATTTTATTTTTAATTATTTTTTACAAACAATGGATTAGATTTTGGGTTCTAAAGTTGAACTAAGCTCAGTTGAAGTAAATTCATGAGGCAAATTTTTTCACAAATGTGAAAGTCCTAAAATGGATGTTTCCAATAGCATATTGCCCCTTACAACAAACAAAAACAATCCATAGGAAGGGGATGTAATTGCACACTCCTTTCTAGACGTAAAAACGGAATTAATTGGTCCTCAACACGACCCCCCACAAAAATCAGCATTGCCATAGTAATGGTTAAAAGGTTATTCTGAGTTGAATAAAATGTTTTACCAAAGTTTGTTTGCTAAATCCACTATCCTGCTTCGTGACATACTTCTCTGGAGCGGGAAATTCTGAGTTGATTTGAGATCTGACTAAAGTAAGCTTGGTAAAAGCTTGGTAACTCATTAATCTTGCTTTCTGTAATAACCCTTTGCTTTCTCCCTAGTGTGGTTCCCCATGTGTCTTTTCAGATGGTGATTCTGACTGAAGCCTGTTCCACAATCAGGGCAGCGGAATGATTTCTCCCCTGTGAGAATCTTTATGTGCCTTTTTAGTTCACCATTGGAAATGAATTGTTTGTCACATTCACAACAGTGGTATGACTTATCCCCTATGTGGATCTTTAAGTGGGTTTTCAGATTGCTAGCAGTGCTAAATCCTTTGCCACAATCACGGCACTGGTACAGCTTCTCTTCTGTGTGGCCCCTAATGTGTCTCTTTAGATGGTCACTTCGGTGGAATCCTTTGTCACAATCAGGGCAGGGGTATGGAGGTTTCTCCCCTGTGTGGCTCCTCATGTGTACTTGTAGATATCCAAACTGAGTGTAGCTTTTGCCACAATCAGAGCATTGATATTGTTTCTCATCTGTGTGGATCCTCATGTGCACTGACATATCATATTCCGTAGTGAAACATTTACTACAAACCTGACAAGAAAACCTAGCTCCGATGTGAGTTTGGTGGTGATCTGTCATACTTTGTTGTGACTGAAAACACATTCCACACACTCCACAAAGATGTTCTTGATCTTTTACATGAGTATTCACATGTTTCATTAATGAACCCATATAAAGAAAAGACTTACAACAAGAAACAGCAGCATTACTTTGACTGGGTGTTTTCACTTTAGATAACTCTATAGATTTTCTAACCTTAGTATTAATACAGGAATGTTGTATTTTTACAATCCGTTTTCTCTTTGATTTGACTGGATTAAAACCTGAAGGAGATCCTGCATTTTTAATACTATGGACACTTTCAGAGTTCTCACTCTGATCCTCAGAACAGTCTGGATTTACTGCAGAGAGGGTCTGAGAATCACTGGTTCGCATTCTCTGTAGTGTTCTCCATCCGGTTCTGTTTTGTTCTGTTCAGTTGTAGTATTGGGCAGAGTGTCACCCTCTCGGTTGCTTTCCTTTGGGGCTTGATAGAGATGTGAGGGCTGAGTTGGGTCCTCATCACAGTGACTTTTCACAAGGACAGGAGTGAATATAAACTCTATGGTATGTGGGTTCTGCTCTTCCTCTTGACTGGGCCTGAGTTCCCCCTGTTCCTCTTTTATCTGTGTGGGCTCTGTGTCTTCTCCTGCTCAGGGGGTAACTCCACTTCAGAGACAGATAGGGTGAACTGCTGGAGTTCTGGAGGAAAGGATTAAACAAAACCTCAATGCTGAGCTACAATCTGGGATTTAGGAATTTGTTTATGGTCATTTTAATTATTGATATACACTGCTAATATACACTGATATACACTGTATTCGGACAGTGAAGTTAAACATTTAATTTGGGCTATAAATGGCATGTTTTCATTGGAAGCACAGGTTCTCCCAACTTAAAAAGTTAGGAGCACAACATAACATTGAGGACCACCAGAAAAGAGGATTTTTTAAATTGATTGAGATATAGCCTATATTGGGCCTACATGAACTTGAGCTACTTCTGAAGCACATGCTGTGGCCTAGAAACTAACTACCCTGTAAAGATATGTTTATTATAAAAAGCAAACATTTGGAATATTAGGTTTCTACATGGTTAGGGCCCTATAAAATCTATTATTTTTTGCCCAATTCCATTTTCTCATTTTTGTTTTTCTAGTTTTCAGATTCTCTCAATCACACTTTTTTTTCATAGGAAAAACAACAAAAGTGAATGTTCAAAGTCCACAACAATGCCATATCAGGAGAACACTTTGATGTCTGTGAAAAAGTTTAGTTCACATGCGCTCTCAGAGCCAGAGAAAGGCACAGAATCCTTACATTCTAACATGGCATAATTTAGTGCAGAAGATCGGCACACTCATTCCTGTCTCATGTAGTGAACACACGCTCTGAAGCAACAAGGATTGCCTGGCTGCATGCACTTTAGTTATTTTGATAACATTGAAAATACACTGAACAAAAATATAAACGCAGCATGTAGTGTTGGTCCCGAGTTTAAATAATATATCCCAGAAATGTTCCATACGCACAAAGCTTATTTCTGTAAAATGTTAAACAAGTCAGTTACGATGCCGAACCGCTGTCAGGTCAAGACCCTGGTGAGGACAACGAGCACGCAGATGAGCTTCCCTGAAATGGTTTCTGACAGTTTGTGCAGAATTTGGTTGTGCAAATGCACAGTTTCCTCAGCTGTCTGAGTGGCTGGTCTCAGACGATCTCGCAGGTGAAGATGCCGGATGTGGAGGTCCTGGGCTGGCATAGTTACACGTGATCTGCGGTTGTGAGGCCGGTTGGACATGGTGCCAAATTCCCTAAAACGACTAGTGAAATGAACATTAAATTCTGTCTCAACAGCTCTGGTGGACATTTCAGCAGTCAGCATACCAATTGCATGCTCTCTCAAAATATTGTATACAATTACATTATCATAATCACTTGATTGTTTGCCATACTAGTCTGATGAGAACATGCTTGCAACAACGAGAACTAGCCTGTGTCTATCGAACATGATGGAGAATGTTGATTGGCAGGTGGAATGATGTCCCATGAGGTTGCAAGTTTAAGCAAGTTTAAAGTGGGAGATGGGGTCAGGTTGGCCCAGTATTGTCCAGTGAGGTTGGAGGGTGGGCCAAGGACACCAGTTTTATTTTGTATTTTTTTTTACTGTCTTTATGCACAAGCTACAAGTGTTGGAGAACAATCAGTGGTTCAGGGACCCTTTTAGGCTTTTAGGCACTACTTTCAGAACTACTGGCTTAAAAGTATACAAAACCTCTATTCAATCTCTTAGTTAATTTGTCCAAATACTTATGATTACTTAAAATGGGAGAGGTGCTTTAATTTCTAAATGGTGAAAAATATGCATGAAATTAACCTTAAATAAAAAGTGCCATTCTGTATTGTTGCCCCATATTCATCATTTGATCTCAAATCAAAACTGATTTATTAGATAAGTGTCCAAATACGCCTACTGTAACGGAGTGCACTGTGTACCGATTGATTCTTATCTAACATCTCCTTAAATTGAATGGCTAATGAGCTAAACTCAACCGTTTTACCCTATCGTCAAAGCCTGATCATAACCCAAAATATATCCTAGTTTTATTATATTGATAGGCCTATCATTGAATACCAGATTGTAGCTCTTTAATTATAGACTACCTTACAGGTTGAGATTCCTGTAATAAAGTTTGAATAGACAAACGTAGTGGGTAACAAACCTGATCCGCATTTGAGTAGATTTATGTCAAGTAGCCTTTGTAGGCGTTGGTTTTCTTCTTTTGAACGAAAAACTACCTCCTGAATCTCTGCTATCGTTTTCTCAACTAAAACAAATATCTTTGTGGATGTGGTAACTAGTGACGCCAGGATTTTTTTTTATCCTTCAGAATAAGAGTCCTTTTTTTTTGGAAACTGTGTAAATGAATAAAAAAGGCAAAATGATGGAAAAATTGGACAATTATCTACCATATACTAAATCAAACACAATTATTTCTAAAACAAGTGTTTCAAAAAAAGTAATTGTGTGATTTTAACGGAGTCAATCACCACCTTCCGGAGACACCTGAAACCCCACCTCTTTAAGGAATACCTAGGATAGGATAAGTATTCCCTCTCACCCCCCCCCCCCCCTTTAAGATTTAGATGCACTATTGTAAAGTGACTGTTCCACTGGATGTCATAAGGTGAATGCACCAATTTGTAAGTCGCTCTGGATAAGAGCGTCTGCTAAATGACTTAAATGTAAAATGTAAATGTAAATATGGCTAACAATGTTTTGTGTGTGTGTGAGCAAAACATTTTAGCGGCCCCAATGTGAGTGGAGATAAAAAATATATGTTTTAGAGTTAATTTCCTGCAATTCTACACATTTTTAAAGACCACATTGTAACACAGGCGACTCCTGACCACTGAAATGCCTTTGGACTGGTGTGAATATGCCCACAAATTTTCCATTACATTCTGAAGCTTACAAACCAAAAGAAAATGTATGGAACATTCAGTCCCTGTCACATACATTCTCTCTATTCTCTAAGGTGCAGTAAACTGAACATAAAATAAAGACTAAAGTATAATATCAATAATATCAGTCTGAACATTCTCTCATCACCTTGAGAGACATTCCAAAACAAAAGACCAGGAAACTGTTTCTAATAACCTGAAAACATCAATAGACTGAACAGCAGACCTGTGTCATGTTTGTCATTTATTGTCATGTCTTGTCCCTGTGCTCCCCATGCTATTCGTTTCCCTCTGCTGGTCTTGTTTGGTTCTATCCCTCTCTCTCCCCCTCCCTCTCTCACTCTCTCGCTCTCTCTTCTCTCTGTCGTTCCGTTCCTGCTCCCAGCTGTTCCTATTCCCCTAATCATCATTTAGTCTTCCCACACCTGTTCCCGATCCTTTCCCCTGATTAGAGTCCCTATTTATTCCTTTATGATCCGTTCCTGTCCCGTCGGTTCCTTGTATTGTATTCACCATGCCGTGATTGCGTTTCGCCCTGTCCTGTCGTGTTTTTGCCGTGATTGTGTATCACCCTGTCCTGTCGTGTTTTGTGCCTTCATCAGATGCTGCGTGTGAGCAGGTGTCTCAGTCGACTACGGCCTGCGCCTACCCGAAGCGACCTGCAGTCTGTGGCCGCTTCTCCAGTTGTTTCCCCTCTACAAGTCTAGAGGAATTCTGTTATTCCGTTTTGGACTTTAATAAACTCTGTTTCTGTTAAGTCGCTTTTGGGTCCTCTTTCACCTGCATGACAGAAGGAACCGACCAAGGAATGGACCCAGCGACTTCAGACGCTCGTTACACTGCCGTCGAGATCCAAGGAGCCATGCTCGGCAGACACACGAGCAGGAATTGTCTGCTGCTCGCCATGCCGTGGAGAACCTGGCCGCTCAGGTTTCCGACCTCTCTGGACAGTTCCAGAGTCTACGTCTCGTGCCACCTGTTACTCCCTGGCCTGCCGAGCCTCCAGAACCCAGGGTTAATAACCCACCTTGCTACTCCGGGCAGCCCACTGAGTGCCGCTCCTTTCTCACGCAGTGTGAGATTGTGTTCTCTCTCCAACCCCACACATACTCTAGAGAGCTCGGGTTGCTTACGTCATTTCACTCCTTACTGGCCGGGCTCGAGAATGGGGCACAGCTATCTGGGAGGCAAGGGCTGATTGCTCTAACAAATTCCAGAACTTTAAAGAGGAGATGATTCGGGTTTTTGACCGTTCAGTTTTTGGTGGGGAGGCTTCTAGGGCCCTGGCTTCCTTATGCCAAGGTGAACGGTCCATAACGGATTATTCCATTGAGTTTCGCACTCTTGCTGCCTCTAGTGAGTGGAACGAGCCGGCGCTGCTCGCTCGTTTTCTGGAGGGACTCCACGCAGTGGTTAAGGATGAGATTCTCTCCCGGGAGGTTCCTTCAGATGTGGACTCTTTGATTGCTCTCGCCATCCGCATAGAACGACGGGTAGATCTTCGTCACCGGGCTCGTGGAAGAGAGCTCGCATCAACGGTGTTTCCCTGCTCCGCATCGCAACCATCTCCCTCCTCTGGCTTTGAGACTGAGCCCATGCAGCTGGGAGGGATTCGCATCTCGAATAAGGAGAGGGAACGGAGGATCACCAACCGCCTGTGCCTCTATTGCGGAGTTGCTGGACATTTTGTTAATTCATGTCCAGTAAGAGGCCAGAGCCCATCAGTAAGCGGAGGGCTACTGGTGAGCGCTACTACTCAGGTCCCTTCATCTAGATCTTGTACTACTATGTCGGTCCATCTACGCTGGACCGGTTCGGGTGCTACATGCAGTGCTTTGATTGACTCTGGGGCTGAGGGTTGTTTCATGGACGAAGCATGGGCTCGGAAACATAACATTCCTTTCAGACCGTTAGACAGGCCTACGCCCATGTTTGCCTTAGATGGTAGTCATCTTCCCAGTATCAAATTTGAGACACTACCTTTAACTCTCACAGTATCTGGTAACCACAGTGAGACTATTTCTTTTTTGATTTTCCGTTCACCGTTTACACCTGTTGTTTTGGGTCATCCCTGGCTTGTATGTCATAATCCTTCTATTAATTGGTCTAGTAATTCTATCCTATCCTGGAACGTTTCTTGTCATGTGAAGTGTTTAATGTCTGCCATCCCTCCCATTTCTTCTGTCCCTACTTCTCAGGAGGAACCTGGCGATTTGACAGGAGTGCCGGAGGAATATCATGATCTGCGCACGGTCTTCAGTCGGTCCCGAGCCAACTCCCTTCCTCCTCACCGGTCGTATGATTGTAGTATTGATCTCCTTCCGGGGACCACTCCTCCTCGAGGTAGACTATACTCTCTGTCGGCTCCCGAACGTAAGGCTCTCGAGGATTATTTGTCTGTGTCTCTTGACGCCGGTACCATAGTGCCTTCTTCTTCTCCGGCCGGGGCGGGGTTCTTTTTGTTAAAAAGAAGGACGGTACTCTGCGCCCTGCGTGGATTATCGAGGGCTGAATGACATAACGGTTAAGAATCGTTATCCGCTTCCCCTTATGTCATCAGCCTTCGAGATTCTGCAGGGAGCCAGGTGCTTTACTAAGTTGGACCTTCGTAACGCTTACCATCTCGTGCGCATCAGAGAGGGGGACGAGTGGAAAACGGCGTTTAACACTCCGTTAGGGCATTTTGAGTACCGGGTTCTGCCGTTCGGTCTCGCCAATGCGCCAGCTGTTTTTCAGGCATTAGTTAATGATGTTCTGAGAGACATGCTGAACATTTTTGTTTTTGTCTATCTTGACGATATCCTGATTTTTTCTCCGTCACTCGAGATTCATGTTCAGCACGTTCGACGTGTTCTACAGCGCCTTTTAGAGAATTGTCTCTACGTAAAGGCTGAGAAGTGCTCTTTTCATGTCTCCTCCGTTACTTTTCTCGGTTCCGTTATTTCCGCTGAAGGCATTCAGATGGATTCCGCTAAGGTCCAAGCTGTCAGTGATTGGCCCGTTCCAAGGTCACGTGTCGAGTTGCAGCGCTTTTTAGGTTTCGCTAATTTCTATCGGCGTTTCATTCGTAATTTCGGTCAAGTTGCTGCCCCTCTCACAGCTCTTACTTCTGTCAAGACGTGTTTTAAGTGGTCCGGTTCCGCCCAGGGAGCTTTTGATCTTCTAAAAGAACGTTTTACGTCCGCTCCTATCCTCGTTACTCCTGACGTCACTAGACAATTCATTGTCGAGGTTGACGCTTCAGAGGTAGGCGTGGGAGCCATCCTATCCCAGCGCTTCCAGTCTGACGATAAGGTTCATCCTTGCGCTTATTTTCTCATCGCCTGTCGCCATCTGAGCGCAACTATGATGTGGGTAACCGTGAACTGCTCGCCATCCGCTTAGCCCTAGGCGAATGGCGACAGTGGTTGGAGGGGGCGACCGTTCCTTTTGTCGTTTGGACAGACCATAAGAACCTTGAGTACATCCGTTCTGCCAAACGACTTAATGCCCGTCAAGCTCGTTGGGCGTTGTTTTTCGCTCGTTTCGAGTTTGTGATTTCTTACCGTCCGGGTAGCAAGAACACCAAGCCTGATGCCTTATCCCGTCTGTTTAGTTCTTCTGTGGCTTCTACTGATCCCGAGGGGATTCTTCCTTATGGGCGTGTTGTCGGGTTAACAGTCTGGGGAATTGAAAGACAGGTTAAGCAAGCACTCACGCACACTGCGTCGCCGCGCGCTTGTCCTAGTAACCTCCTTTTCGTTCCTGTTTCCACTCGTCTGGCTGTTCTTCAGTGGGCTCACTCTGCCAAGTTAGCTGGTCATCCCGGTGTTCGAGGCACTCTTGCGTCTATTCGCCAGCGCTTTTGGTGGCCGACTCAGGAGCGTGACACGCGCCGTTTCGTGGCTGCTTGTTCGGACTGCGCGCAGACTAAGTCGGGTAACTCTCCTCCTGCCGGTCGTCTCAGACCGCTCCCCATTCCTTCTCGACCATGGTCTCACATTGCCTTAGACTTCATTACCGGTCTGCCTTTGTCTGCGGGGAAGACTGTGATTCTGACGGTTGTCGATAGGTTCTCTAAGGCGGCACATTTCATTCCCCTCGCTAAACTTCCTTCCGCTAAGGAGACGGCACAAATCATTATTGAGAATGTATTCAGAATTCATGGCCTCCCGTTAGACGCCGTTTCAGACAGAGGCCCGCAATTCACGTCACAGTTTTGGAGGGAGTTCTGTCGTTTGATTGGTGCGTCCGTCAGTCTCTCTTCCGGGTTTCATCCCCAGTCTAACGGTCAAGCAGAGAGGGCCAATCAGACGATTGGTCGCATACTACGCAGCCTTTCTTTCAGAAACCCTGCGTCTTGGGCAGAACAGCTCCCCTGGGCAGAATACGCTCACAATTCGCTTCCTTCGTCTGCTACCGGGTTATCTCCGTTTCAGAGTAGTCTGGGTTACCAGCCTCCTCTGTTCTCATCCCAGCTTGCCGAGTCCAGCGTTCCCTCCGCTCAAGCGTTTGTCCAACGTTGTGAGCGCACCTGGAGGAGGGTGAGGTCTGCACTTTGCCGTTACAGGGCACAGACGGTGAGAGCCGCCAATAAACGCAGGATTAAGAGTCCAAGGTATTGTTGCGGCCAGAGAGTGTGGCTTTCCACTCGCAACCTTCCTCTTACGACAGCTTCTCGTAAGTTGACTCCGCGGTTCATTGGTCCGTTCCGTGTCTCCCAGGTCGTCAATCCTGTCGCTGTGCGACTGCTTCTTCCGCGACATCTTCGTCGCGTCCATCCTGTCTTCCATGTCTCCTGTGTTAAGCCCTTTCTTCGCACCCCGTTCGTCTTCCCTCCCCCCTCCCGTCCTTGTCGAGAGCGCACCTATTTACAAGGTACATAAGATTATGGACATGCGTTCTCGGGACGGGGTCACCAATACCTAGTGGATTGGGAGGGTTACGGTCCTGAGGAGAGGAGTTGGGTTCCGTCTCGGGACGTGCTGGACCGTTCGCTCATCGATGATTTCCTCCGTTGCCGCCAGGATTCCTCCTCGAGTGCGCCAGGAGGCGCTCGGTGAGTGGGGGTACTGTCATGTTTGTCATTTATTGTCATGTCTTGTCCCTGTGCTCCCCATGCTATTCGTTTCCCTCTGCTGGTCTTGTTTGGTTCTATCCCTCTCTCTCCCCCTCCCTCTCTCACTCTCTCGCTCTCTCTTCTCTCTGTCGTTCCGTTCCTGCTCCCAGCTGTTCCTATTCCCCTAATCATCATTTAGTCTTCCCACACCTGTTCCCGATCCTTTCCCCTGATTAGAGTCCCTATTTATTCCTTTATGATCCGTTCCTGTCCCGTCGGTTCCTTGTATTGTATTCACCATGCCGTGATTGCGTTTCGCCCTGTCCTGTCGTGTTTTTGCCGTGATTGTGTATCACCCTGTCCTGTCGTGTTTTGTGCCTTCATCAGATGCTGCGTGTGAGCAGGTGTCTCAGTCGACTACGGCCTGCGCCTACCCGAAGCGACCTGCAGTCTGTGGCCGCTTCTCCAGTTGTTTCCCCTCTACAAGTCTAGAGGAATTCTGTTATTCCGTTTTGGACTTTAATAAACTCTGTTTCTGTTAAGTCGCTTTTGGGTCCTCTTTCACCTGCATGACAACCTGTGATTAACATTATTATTACAATTTAAAGGGGCAATCAGGGATTGAAAGAGCAACAAATCTGCCACCCCACCACTTTTGTTGGTAAACAGCTAAGCTGAAGAAATGTAACCACTCTCAAATTCAAATACTGAGCTAAGAATGCAAGTACTGACAATCCAGGAGATCAACATTATAGGTTTAGCCATGTTTTGATGAAAGCCATACAGTGTATGGTTAAATTACAGCATTAACAATGGAGTACAACATCAAATAAAATTAATTACATTTTATTTGTCACATACACATGGTTAGCAGATGTTAATGCGAGTGTAGCAAAATGCTTGTGCTTCTAGTTCCCGAAAATGCAGTAATATCCAACGAGTAATCTAACCTAACAATTTCACAACAATTGTTAGGTTAGATTACTCTTTGGATATTACCTCATTGTCAGAACTAGAAGCACAAGCATGCTTATATTTGATGGGGTAAGACAATAGCATTTCTAAGTTATATAAAATAAAAATGTCTATATTAAACACATATCATTAATATATACATATAAAAATGGATGTACCAATCCCAGATGAACCATTACCTCATCATTTAACTTAAATCAAACTGTTTTTAGGCTTACATAGAACATTAAAAGTTGCTTTGCTTTCCATCCTGCCTCTTCATTACCATCTTCGGATAGAAGATATGTCCTCATCTTTTTTTCTTCCTTTGTGGACATTATTCACATGCCTCAGTAGGAAACTTTTTAATTAATATTTTACCTCAGCAATGTTATTTATCCCGTGTGAGTCTGTATATAATTAGTTAGGAGCCACTTCCGATTTAATATTTTACCACAGTTACCACAGCTAAACGGATTCTCTCCTGTGTGAGTCAGTATACTGTATGCCTGTTAAAGGACAAGTTGAGAGTACATTTTTCCCAATCTCCACAACTATACTGAACAAAAATGTAACCGCAACATGCAACAATTTCCCTGAGTTACAGTCAATCGGTCAATTTAAATGATTTCATTAGGCCCTAATCTCTGGATTTCACATGACTGGGCAGGGGCGCAGCCATGGGTGGGCCTGGGAGGGCATTGGTCCACCTACTTGGGTGACTGGCCCACCCACTGGGGAGCAAGGCCCAGCCAATCGGAATTAGTTTTACCTACAAAAAGGCTCTATTACAGACATAAATACACATTCAATTATCTGGCAACAGCTCTGGTGTACATTCCTGCATTCAGCATGACAATTGTACGCTCCCTCAAAACTTGAGACATCTGTGTGACAAATCTGCACCTTTTAGAGTGGCCTTTTATTGTCCCCAGCACAAGGTGCACCTGTGTAATGATCATGACATTTAATCAGCTTCATGATATGCCACACTTGTCAGGTGGATGGATGATCTTGGCAAAGGAGAAATACTCACTAACAAAATTTGAGAGAGAAGCTTTTTGTGCTTATGTAACATTTCTGGGATCCTTTACTTCTTGCTCATGAAACATGGCACCAACACTTTACATGTTGTGTTTATATTTTTTGGACTGTACAAAATAGTTCTCCTCTTTTATGAGTCTGTATATGCTTCGTTAGGTCCCACTTATAACTGAAGCTTTTCCCACAGTCACCACAGCTAAATTATTTCTCTCCTGTGTGAGTCAGTTTATGGAAGTTTAAGGGTTGCTTGTGACAGAAGCTCTCCTCGCTGTTGTGAGGTTCTGTGTTATACACTATAGCCCTTACCATATCATATGTGATGGAATATTATCTGCTGTTGGCTTGTGTGGATGTATTTGTTATGCAACATATGTTATGCAGGTGAATGAGGACCCAAAAGCGACTTGGCGAAAACAGAGTCTTTATTGACCGAAATTACGAACGACCTAGAAAGCGCTGCAACTCGACACGTGACCTTGGAACGGGCCAATCACTGACAGCCTGGACCTTAGCGGGATCCATCTGAATGCCTTCAGCGGAAATAACAGAACCGAGAAAAGTGACGGAGGAGACATGAAAGGCGCACTTCTCAGCCTTCACGTAGAGACAATTCTCTAAAAGGCGCTGGAGTACACGTCGAACGTGCTGAACATGAATCTCGAGTGATGGTGAAAAAAATCAGGATATCGTCAAGGTAGACAAAAACAAAGATGTTCAGCATGTCTCTCAGTACATCATTAACTAATGCCTGAAAAACAGCTGGAGCATTAGCGAGACCAAATGGCAGAACCCGGTACTCAAAATGCCCTAACGGAGTGTTAAACGCCGTCTTCCACTCGTCCCCCTCTCTGATGCGCACGAGATGGTAAGCATTACGAAGGTCCAACTTAGTAAAGAACCTGGCTCCCTGCAGAATCTCGAAGGCTGATGACATAAGGGGAAGCGGATAACGATTCTTAACCGTTATGTCATTCAGCCCTCGATAATCCACGCAGGGGCGCAGAGTACCGTCTTTCTTCTTAACAAAAAAAACCCCCGCCCCGGCAGGAGAGGAAGAAGGCACTACGGTGCCGGCGTCAAGAGAAACAGACAAATAATCCTCGAGAGCCTTACGTTCGGGAGCCGACAGAGAGTATAGTCTACCCCGAGGGGGAGTGGTCCCCGGAAGGAGATCAATACTACAATCATACGACCGGTGAGGAGGAAGGGAGTTGGCTCTGGACCGACTGAAGACCGTGCGCAGATCATGATATTCCTCCGGCACTCCTGTCAAATCACCAGGTTCCTCCTGAGAAGAGGGGACAGAAGAAACAGGAGGGATAGCAGACATTAAACACTTCACATGACAAGAAACGTTCCAGGATAGGATAGAATTACTAGACCAATTAATAGAAGGATTATGACATACTAGCCAGGGATGACCCAAAACAACAGGTGTAAAAGGTGAACGAAAAATCAAAAAGGAAATAGTCTCACTGTGGTTACCAGATACTGTGAGGGTTAAAGGTAGTGTCTCATATCTGATACTGGGGAGATGACTACCATCTAAGGCGAACATGGGCGTGGGCTTCCCTAACTGTCTGAGAGGAATGTCATGTTTCCGAGCCCATGCTTCGTCCATAAAACAACCCTCAGCCCCAGAGTCTATCAAGGCACTGCATGAAGCAGCCGAACCGGTCCAGCGTAGATGGACCGACATAGTAGTACAGGATCTTGATGGAGAGACCTGAGTAGTAGCGCTCACCAGTAGCCCTCCGCTTACTGATGAGCTCTGGCTTTTACTGGACATGAATTGACAAAATGTCCAGCAAATCCGCAATAGAGGCACAGGCGGTTGGTGATCCTCCGTTCCCTCTCCTTAGTCGAGATGCGAATACCTCCCAGCTGCATGGGCTCAGTCTCTGAGCCGGAGGAAGGAGATGGTTGCGATGCGGAGAGGGGAAACACCGTTAACGCGAGCTCTCTTCCACGAGCTCGGTGACGAAGATCTACCCGTCGTTCTATGCGGATGGCGAGTGCAATCAAAGAGTCCACACTGGAAGGAACCTCCCGGGAGAGAATCTCATCCTTAACCTCTGCGTGGAGTCCCTCCAGAAAACGAGCGAGCAGCGCCGGCTCGTTCCAGTCACTAGAGGCAGCAAGAGTGCGAAACTCTATAGAGTAATCCGTTATGGATCGATCACCTTGACATAGGGAAGCCAGGGCCCTAGAAGCCTCCCTACCAAAAACTGAACGATCAAAAACCCGTATCATCTCCTCTTTAAAGTTCAGGTAATTGTTAGAACAATCAGCCCTTGCCTCCCAGATAGCTGTGCCCCACTCTCGAGCCCGGCCAGTAAGGAGTGATATGACGTAAGCAACCCGAGCTCTCTCTTGAGTATGTGTTGGGTTGGAGAGAGAACACAATATCACACTGGGTGAGAAAGGAGCGGCACTCAGTGGGCTGCCCGGAGTAACAAGGTGGGTTATTAACCCTAGGTTCCGGAGACTCGGCAGACCAGGAAGTAGCTGGTGGCACGAGACGAAGACTCTGGAACTGTCCAGAGAGGTCGGAAACCTGAGCGGCCAGGGTCTCAACGGCATGACGAGCAGCAGACAATTCCTGCTCGTGTCTGCCGAGCATAGCTCCCTGGATCTCGACGGCAGTGTTACGAGAATCCGTAGTCGCTGGGTCCATTCTTGGTCGGATCCTTCTGTTATGCAGGTGAATGAGGACCCAAAAGCGACTTGGCGAAAACAGAGTCTTTATTCCAGTGAATGGCAAAAGTAATACTCCTGGACAATAAAAGAAGAAAACAAAACATGAAAAAACTTAAATCCACTCGTAGTGACGAGGACAGACTGGAGACTCGACCATTGACTGCAGGTTGCCTCGGGAAGGCACCGACCGTAGCAGACTGAGACACCTGCTCACACGCAGCATCTGAAGGAGACAAGACACGACAGGGCGAGACAATGACACAGCACAGCGAACATCATACAAGGATCCGACAGGGACAGAAGCGGAAAACAAGGGGAGAAATAGGGACTCTAATCAGAGGACAAAATAGGGGACAGGTGTGAAAAGACTAAATGAGTGAGTTAGGAGAATGAGGAACAGCTGGGAGCAGGAACGGAACGATAGAGAGAGGAGAGAGAGGGAGGGGGAGAGAGAGGGATAGAAAAAGGGAACGAACCTAATAAGACCAGCAGGGGGAAACGAACAGAAGGGAAAGCATAATGACAAGACAATATAAGACAAAACATGACAACATAGATGACTTGAGACATTGTTAACAGTTTCAGGGCCATGGGCATTTCTCATGATGGAAAAATACAGAATAACATGAAGACAGGAACTGTGCAATGAGTTGAGGGGGCACATTCAGAACGTAGTGTTGCGAGAACAAACGGTGCCTGATAACTGTATATTCCACACAACTACAACGACTGACCGCTGGAGTGCCCGGGGGCTGGGACCAGCTCTGCGCCAACAATCAACGATAGGCTGGGTGAGTCTAAACCACGCCCAGTCTCTACTCTGACAAGCAGGAACTACTTCTGTCAAGAGTATATTATAAAATCTTTGTCAGGAACAAGTCAGTTCTCTGTTTTGCCCTGCGAGTTGTGACAGAGAGCCCGTATATACGAAAATTGCATTTACCAATTACTGCTTAGCTAATAAAAAATACATAGCATACAATGCGGTGACTCATTGTCATATTTATCCTGATACCAGATTCGATTGACACAACCCTAACACTGTCACCACAGCTAAATTAATTAACCACTGTGTGAATCCTCATGTATCTGAACAAATCTCCTTTGCATTTGAAGGTTTTGTCAAAAACGGTACAGGTGCTTGGTTTCCCGCCGTGACAGTCAGACATGGGCCTTCAATTTACAGGTTGAGTTGTAGAGCTTTTTTGCACAGGCGACAATCGCCATGTATTCTAGGGGGGGCAGATGTGATCTATAGCCCTAGACATGCCTGCGTGCACATAGTTGTGACAAACAACGTTTTAATCAATCAGACACACTCAAATCTAAAAACAGAACCCAGAACCCAGCAACATTAGTAATAATCCTAGCTAGTTAATTAGCTATAACGAGTATAGTCAGTGTGTATATATAGCTGGCTATTAGTAGATCTAGATTCACAAACCTATTCTACATAGTTTTATTTCCCGGTGTGATCTGCACTAGTCTCCTTACCCGATCATTCTCGTCCTGGTACTCCACGACCATTCTCAGCTGCACCAAACATCTCCAAAGTAGCCGCTTTTAAACACTCATTTAAAAATACATGCAATGACCGTAGTTTAGGCATTTCTTTCAGTGTTCTCGTTCACGAGGAAAGAATTGTAGTCACAAAATAATAGTGATGGGTCGTTCGCGAACAAGTCAGCTCCAAGAGCTGACTATTGTAGGTGAACGTTCGGAGCCGCCTCCATATCAGAAGAGCCAAATCTATTTATAAAAATATAACAAAAATAAGATATGAATAATCAAAAGATTTAAATTAATATAATTAACTCATTCAAAGAACGAAAAAGAAATAAAATAATATAGGCCTAAACGCTCACATTCGTTCTGACTGTCTGCTCAGACTAACAACCTCACCTGTTGTTCTTGTCAATCAGAAACGCAGTGTCAACCAATGACCCAAAGATGCGTGAGGGAGGGCCGAGCCAACTCACTCACAGTCACACACTTAGCAACCGAGGAGAGGGAGGAAGGACAGGTGTGAAAACAACAGCTGGAAAATGAATCGGAAGCGCAGTAGCATTTGGATGCATTTTAGTAATGTAGACAATGTTAGAGCACAGTGTAGAATTTGCCAAAACAAAATGTCATATAAAGCCGGTTCTACGAACAACCTACTCCGGTAAATGTGAACCCTGCACCCAACTTTGAAGCTAGGTGTTGCGGGAGCTTCGAGAAACTAGTGGGCCTGCTAGTAATAGTGTTGAGATGTATCCACTCAGTCAAGTAGGCCTACTCCGCGACCCACAGCAACACAGTCTTCTATGGACCAGTTTATGCCAAAGTCTATGTCTGTAGCAAAACAAGGCCAAACTGATATTGCATTGGCTACAATGATTGTCACCGATTTCCAGCCATTTTCGATCGTGGAGGACAGAGGTTTTAGAAATTATAGCAATAGCCTAAATCCAATGTACACAATTCCAAGCAGGAAAACTCTTTCAAACTCACTTATTCCACAACTGTACGAGGGCACACAGGCTTCAGTGCGGGAAAGAGTCTAAAAAGCTACTGCAGTTTGCCTTACCACTGACTGCTGGACATCAAGGGTAACCACTTCTTACATGTCGGTTACATGTCACTTCATTGAAGATTTTTAGATGTCTAGCTGTCTTTTGGACTGCTTTGAGTTCAACGACAGACAAACCTCAGAGAACTTGGTAGAGTGGCCAGAGAATGGCAAGTTAGATGGAAAAGTGGTCTGTTGTGTTAGCGACAATGCAGCTAACATAACCAAAGCCGTTAACATGGACCCATCATCCATGTCTTGTCCACACAATCAACCTGATTGTAAGAGATGCTCTGAAGGTGATGAAGCCCACTGTGGACAAAGTGAAAGCAGCTGTGGAATACTTCCACAGGAGCACAGTAGGTGCTGAGGCCTAAGCAAGACTGCACTCCAAGGTGGAATTCAACATGTTATATGTTGAAGCGGTTTCTTGAGTCTAAGGACGCCATCATCTCTACCCTGGCCATTGTCAATATACCTCCTGATGCTCTGACCCAAGAGGAATGGGAGGTGGTGGAGGAGGTGTGCAGAGTCCTCGAACCCTTTGAGCAGGTCACTGTGGAGATCAGCGGAGAGATGTACAGTAAGCAGTTATTACTACATCATTATTTAATCCAGTATTAAATATGTATATGAGCAGTAGATGAGAATGTAGTATCAGTAGACAAAACATGAACCTGAACTAATAAGTTAGTGTTCTCTCTTTTCAGCTATGTGACAGCCTCAAAAATTATACTCCTGTGTAAGGGTCTACAGCCAGCCGCCAGAGAGAAGCAAATGTAACCACTGGACATGTGACAGAGTTGATGGACACCCTATGTTCATCAATGGACAGAAAGTGCTACAGAATGGAATATAATCACTTGCTATCAGAAACCGCTACACTTGAAGTTAGCCTTCAGTGATGCCAGAGCGATTGATGAACCTCTTCAAAGAATAACCTCAGCAGCAGGGAGGGGCATCCCCAGCAGTCAGTTGGCTCAGGCACCAGGCCAACAGGAAGAAGAGGGATCAAATGGAGCAGAAGCACCAGCAGTAGTGCCACAAACGTCTGCTGTTTGACGAGAGAGCAACTGGGGATGCAGCACGAAGGAATCCTTCAGCAGATGCCATAATGGAGGTCCGATCCTATCTGCAGAACCTCTGGCCACATCCGTCCCTCTGAGGGGGTCTTCTCAAAAACGGGACAAATAATTACTGAGTGAAGAAACCGCATCAGCCCCTCGAAAGTGAGGCAGCTTCCATTTCTGAATGCAAATCTCTCATAAAAGCAAAATATGGTCAGCATATTTGCTGGTTATAAAATATCAATAAAGAGAGAGAAAAGAAGGACCAGTTTAATGTTTGAAGTGGGATGCTGCAGTTTTGCACATTATTTATTTTTCTTTGATATGGTGCAATATTCTATTATTGTTGTTCAGATTGTATTAGTTTTGAGTTGTTACTTTTGTATGCACTTTGTTTATATACATTAAAAAGTTATACTTTAAATGCAAATGTTTAATAGCATTCTTTTTCATAACAAACCAATGCATTTTTAAATACATTGTGGTTAAGGTAGAGTATGATTTAATTTAAAAATTACTTAGAACTGTTTTAACACCAGTCATAGTCAAACTATCGTAAACTGTTTGACTTTAAAAAAACACTCAAATATATATTTTTAAAGAGCCGTTTGGGAGCCAAAGGACCCGGATCTTTCTGGTGAGCTGAGCAGAACGAGCTGGCTCACTGAAAAGAACCGAAATGCCCATCACTACAAAATAAACAAGACAGCTCCCACTTTTACTAGTTCCATAAACATGTCACAGCGCCGCCACGTGGATGGATTTTTACTACAAGGACAGTAATTAACTGGCCTAGAACTTGTAGAAATGACTGGGCAAACGAAAGTCTTGTGGCGGTGCCTTTGTGTCAATTATCCAAATCAGTGACAAATAATTGGTTTGAGAAAAGGAGGATGAAGGATGCAGTTTTAAGGAATTTGAACAGGACCAGAGTCAAGCAGATCCACCAAAGGATGTGGACACCTGCTTGTTGAATATTTCATTACAAAATCATGGCCATTAATATGGAGTTGGCCCACTTTTGCTGATATAACAGCCTCCACTCTTCTGGGAAGGCTTTCCACTAGATGTTGGAACATTGCTGTGGGGACTTGCTTCCATTCAGCCACAAGAGCATTTGTGAAGTCGGGCACTGATATTGGAAGACTAGGCCTGGATTGTTGTCGGTGTTCGTTGGGGTTGAGGTCAGGGCTCTGTGCAGACCAATCAAGTTCCTTAACATGATCTCTACAAACCATTTCTGTATAGACCTCGCTTTGTGCATGGGGGCGTTGTCATGCTGAAACAGGAAAGGGCCTTCCACAACTGTTGCAACAAAGTTGGAAGCACAGAATCATCTAGAATGTCCTTGTATGCTGTAGCGGTAAGATTTCCCTTCACAGGAAATGGGCGATGGAAACCCATTCCACGAAGCTCCCGACGAAGTTATTGTGCTGACGTTGCTTCCAGAGGCAGTTTGGAACTCGATAGTGAGTGTTGCAACCGAGGAAAGATGCACTTCAGCACTCGCAAGTCCCATTCTGTGAGCTTCTGTGGCCTACCACTTTGCAGCTGAGCGGTTGTTGCTGCTTGACGTTTCCACTTCACAGTAACAGCACATACAGTGGATAGGGCAGCTTTAGCAGGGCAGAAATTTGACAAACTGACTTGTAGGAAAGGTGGCATCCTATGATGATGCCATGTTGAAAGTCACTGAGCTTTTCAGTAAGGCCGTTCTACTGCCAATGTGTGTCTATGGAGATTGCAGCAACGGTGTGTCTGAAATAGCCAAATCCACGCACTTGAAGGGGTGTCCACACATATATATATATAGAGTTGAAGTCGGAAGTTTACATACACTTTAGCCAAATACATTTAAACTCAGTTTTTCACAATTCCTGAGATTAAATCTTAGTAAAAATTCCGTCTTAGGACTCACTTTATTTTAAGGATGTGAAATGTCAGAAAAATAGTAGAGAATGATTTATTTCAGTTTTTATTCCATTCATCACATTCCCTGTTGGTCAGAAGTTTACATACACTCAATTAGTATTTGGTAGCATTGCCTTTAAAATGATTAACTTGGGTCAAACATTTTGGGTAGCCACAAGCTTCCCACAATAAGTTTGGTGAATTTTGGCCCATTCCTCCTGACAGAGCTGGTGTAACTGAGTCAGGATTGTAAAGGCCTCCTTGCTCGCACACGCTTTTTCAGTTCTGCCCACAAATTTTCTATAAGATTGAGGTCAGGGCTTTGTGATGGCCACTCCAATACCATGACTTTGTTGTCCTTAAGCCATTTTGCCACAACTTTGGAAGTGTGCTTGGGGTCATTGTCCATTTGGAAGAACCATTTGCGACCAAGCTTTAACTTGCCGACTGATGTCTTGAGATGTTGCTTTAATATATATCCACTTAATTTTCCTCCTCATGATGCCATCTATTTTGTGAAGTGCTCCAGTCCCTCCTGCAGCAAAGCACCCCCACATCATGATATTGCAACCCCCGTGCTTCACGGTTGGGATGGTTTTCTTCAGCTTGCAAGCCTCCCCCTTTTTCCTCCAAACATAACGATGGTCATTATGGCCAAACAGTTCCATTTTTGTTTCATCAGACCAAAGGACATTTCTCCAAAAAGTACGATCTTTGTCCCCATGTGCAGGTGCAAATCGTATTTTGGCTTTTGTATGGCGGTTTTGGAGCAGTGGCACACACACACACACACACACACACACACACACACACACACACACACACACACACACACACACACACACACACACACACACACACACACACACACACACACACACACACACACACACACACACACACACACACACACACACATACATACATACATACATATATATATACATACATATATATACATACATACATACATACATACATATATATACATATATACATACATATATACATACATATATATACATATATACATACATATACATACATATACATACACACACAAAAATGCATACTGTACATACATAGTATGTATGGCTCTGCTGTGTTGAGTTTCTCCATGTATGAAGTCATGAAGAAATGTGTCATGCAAAATTACATTTCAATACAGAAAAAAGTACACAGTATTCCAAAACCCATTCAATTGAATTATGTACAATTTCATAAATAACACAATTTCAGTCATGATAAAAACATACAACAATCTAAATAGGCAAACTCCGTATTTAGTGACATAAATCCATAGGCTGTGTAGGGATTATTTTCCAAAGGGCACAGTTTTACTAGGTGGACTCCAAGGGGGCGGTGGATCGTCTTGTAGAATAGCTTGTATCTGTCTCTCCTTCCTCTGTCTTGTCTGTTGGCGTTCTTTCCTTCTCTGTAGGAGAATTGCAGACAAAATAGTAGCTCAATTGGCAGAACATTTAATTGTCAACATGGCGGGTTGGGTTCAATTCGAATTGAAGTCAGTAAATTCAGAAAGTGCCTTGAATTTGTCAATGTGTAAAGTGTAAAAAAATAAAAACTGCTACTTCAAGCTGTCATCAAGGCAAAGGGAGGCTACTTTGAAGATATACAATATATTTTGAGTTGTTTAACACTTTTTTGGTTACTACATGATTCCATGTGTTATTTCATAGTTTTGATGTCTTCACTATTGATTAAAAAAAACATCAATTTCAGAAAAAAGGCTGTAACGTAACAAAATGTGGAACACCCGCAATAACATCTGCTAAATATGTGAATGTGACCAATAAAATTGGATTTGATTTGTTATTTCTGTATAAGAAAAAAGTTGACGACAAAGTTGCCTCTTTTACAAGGGGATCCAATAGGATGTTGGTTTTCAATGTTGGTTTTCCCCAATTTGTGGGCGTGGTCGAGGGGAATTCCTTATTATTACGTGAATACCGACTGGGACTATAAAGCCGCTTAAATGTGGTCTGTGTGCATACACTACCGTTCAAAAGTTTGGGGTCACTTAGAAATGTCCTTGTTTTTTAAAGAAAAGCAAATTTTTTGACCATTAAAATAACATCAAATTGATCAGAAATACAGTGTAGACATTGCTAACGTTGTAAATGACTATTGTAGCTGGAAACAGATTTAATGCATGATCTACATCAGCGTACAGAGGCCCACCATCAACAACCATCACTCCTGTGTTCCAATGGTACGTTGTGTTAGCTAATTTAAGTGTATAATTTTAAAAGTCTAATTGATCATTAGAAAACCCTTTTGCAAGTATGTTAGAACAGCTGAAAACTTGTGTCCTGATTAAAGAAGTAAAACTGACCTTCTTGAGACTAGTTGAGTATCTGGAGCATCAGCATTTGTGGGCTCAATTACAGGCTCAAAATGGCCAGAAACAAAGACCTTTCTTCTGAAACGTTTCAGTCTATTCTTGTTCCGAGAAGTGAATGCTATTCCATGCGAGAAATTGCCAAGAAACTTAAGATCTCGTATAGTGCTGTGTACTACTCCCTTCACAGAACAGCGCAAATTGGCTCTAACCAGAATAGAATGAGGAGTGGGAGGCCCCGGTGCACAACTGAGCAAGAGGACAAGTACATTAGTGTCTAGTTTGAGAAGCAGAAGCTTCACAAGTCCTCAAATGGAAGCTTCATTAAATAGTACCCGCAAAACATCAGTCTCAACGTCAACAGTGAAGAGGCGACTCCGGGATGCTGGCCTTCTAGGCAGAGCTGCAAAGAAAAAGTCATATCACAGACTGGCCAATAAAAAGAAAAGATTAAGATGGGCAAAAGAACACAGACACTGGACAGAGGAATTCTGCCTAGAAGGCCAGCATCCCGGAGTCACCTCTTCACTGTTGACGTTGTGTTTTGCGGGTACTCCTTAATGAAGCTGCCAGTTGAGGACTTGTGAGGCGTCCGTTTCTCAAACTAGACACTCTAATGTACTTGTCCTCTTGCTCAGTTGTGCACCGGGGCCTCCCACTCCTCTTTCTATTCTGGTTAGAGCCAGTTTGCTATGTTCTGTGAAGGGAGTAGTACACAGTGTTGTACAACATCTTCAGTTTCTTGGCAATTTTGCGCATGGAATAGCCTCAATTTCTCAGAACAAGAATAGACTGACGAGTTTCAGAAGAAAGGTCTTTGTTTCTGGCCATTTTGAGCCTGTAATCGAACCCAAATGTTGATGCTCCAGATACTCAACCAGTCTAAAGGCCAGTTTTATTGCTTCTTTAATCAGGACAACCATTTCAGCTGTGCTAACATAATTGCAAAAGGGTTTTCTAATGATCAATTAGCCTTTTAAAATTATAAACTTGGATAAGCTAACACAACGTGCCATTGGAACACAGGAGTGATGGTTGCTGATGGGCCTATGTAGATATTCCATAATTTTTTATTATTATTATTTTTATCTGCCGTTTTCTGCTACAATAGTCAGATACAACACTAACCATGTCTACACTGTATTTCAGATCAATTTGATGTTATTTTAATGGACAAAAAAAATGGTAGTGTACATACCAGCCATTTTTCATACATCTCCAAGGCCATCCTATCCTTCTCTTCTTTTTCGTATCTCTCCTCTTCCTCTTTGATCTTCTCTTTCCGACGCTCCGTTTTCACTTTTTCATGGACAACATCCTTCTTCCTTTCATTCCTATGTAATTTCCAGGGGAAGAGAATAGGAAATTGTATAGTTTGATTCATTCATATTCTGTATCTATGCCAATACTGTAACGTCCTCTAGTGTAACTGACCAATACAGTTCTATCTGTGATTTTAAAGAGCTTTCATGAAAGCTTGTTACTTTAGAAAAAATCAACATCAAACTGATGTTTGAAAAATAATATGCCACAAAGCACGCAAATTTACCCAAGGTGACTTAGTCTACAGTAGTCAGCATACATTTTAATATGTTTGTGATCCCTGCAGGAATTGAACCCACGACCTTGACATTGGTAGTGCCACAACTTAACCAAATTGGGCCACCAAGGACCACCATTTGATGCTCTCACCAATTAGAAATGGCAGATATGGAATCTCTCTTTCTCTCCTCTTCCTTCTCTTCTTTCTTCTGTTTTAGTTTATTTTCAACCTCCTTCTGTTTCGTGTATTTCTCTTTGAGAAGTTCATCATGTCCCTGCTTCCACTTTTCAAAAACCTGCAGGGACATACATTCATAAAGATATGAATAAATGCAGATAATGTTTGCATAAATGCAGATAATGCACTGAGATATATTCTGTGACGCTTAATAACTACTTAAAGGCCCAGCACAATCAAAAATGCGTTTTGACTGTTTTATATATACACATTTCCACACTACCAGGTTGGAATAATCCGGTGGAATTGAGAAAATTATGATAATGCCCTTTTAGTGTAAGAGCGGTTTGAAAAGACTGCCTGAAATGTCAGCCTGTTTTGGTGGGATGGAGTTTTGGCCTGACATCACCAGTCAGTAAATTAGTTGTTAGACCAATAAGAAAGAGTTCCAAACCTCTATGCCAATAACCCCTAGTTTTCAGCTTTCCTCTCCCCACTCAGACCCCTCCCAGAATGTTGCTCTTTGCTAAGAAGCTTTTTGACCTGGGTACTTAATTGTCACTCAGAAATGATTTTATATTGAGATAAAAAATGGCTGCATTGGACCTTGGACCACAAACTGGTGCGTTAGCCACCTACTAGCATACCCCGTTCAAAACACACTTCCATATTTTGTATTGCCCATGGGACACATACACAATCCATGTCTCAAATATCTCATGGCTTAAAAATCCTTCTTTAACCCGTCTCCTCCCCTTCATCTACACTGATTGAAGTGGATTTAACAAGTGACATACAAGAAGGGATCATAGCTTTCACAGGGATTTATCTGGTCAGTCTATGTTATGGAAAGAGCGGGTGTTCTTAATGTTTTGTACACACAGTATATACCTTTTTAGCAGATTCCTTTTTCTCTTCTTGTTCATAAATTTCTCTTTGCTTCTTTTTGATCACATCTTGCTTTTCTTTGACTTTTGCTTTGATGACTTTGGTTTTCTTTTCTTTCCAAGCATCATAAGAGGCCTTGGCATCGTCCATTTTAGCTTGCTCATCCTGTGGACAGAGGTAATAATGTGTTATTTGATGATTAGCTGTTTTCTTCTTGTATCATTTACTATTAATACATGAGGTGCTCTTAAGACCTACAGGACCTAAAACGGCTGCATTTGTAGTTTAAGTTATGTATAATGCATACCTTGGGCGGAAAGGTCATTCTTAAAATGAATTATCTTAAGTGTCCATTCAACTATCTGAATAATTTTTTACAAATCTATAAATTAAACTTTTAAGATGCAGTGCCAATATTTTCACCTTTACCTTTCTCCTCTTCTCTTCCTTTAATGTTTGTTCCTCTTTCCTTGTTTGCATTGTCTCTTGCAACTTCTCCCTTTTTTTTTTCAGCCATTCCTGTTATTTTCAGAAAATGGTTATGATATAATATATACACACACACACACACACACACACACACACACACACACACACACACACACACACACACACACACACACACACACACACACACACACACACACACACACACACACACACACACACACACACACACACACACACACACAGTGATGAGGTAGGGTAGATACAGTGCATTCGGAAAGTATTCAAACACCTTTACTTTTTCAAAATGTTATGTTACAGCCTTATTCTAAAATGGATTTAATAAAGAATGTTCCTCATTAATCTATAGACAATTACCCCATAAAGACAAAGCGAACTGTTTTATTTTTTGCAAATGTAATTGAAAATAAAACATACCTTATTTACATAAGTATTCAGATCCTTTGCTATGAAACTCGAAATTGAACTCAGGTGCATCTAGTTTCCATTGATCATCCTCGAGTTGGATGTTTTTACAACATGGAATCACTGGTGGTAAATTTAATTGATTGAACATGATTTGGAAAGGCACACACCTGTCTATTTGCAAAAATGTATTAAAACATTTTTTCTGCTTTGTTATTATGGGGTATTGTGTGTAGAATGATGAGGGGGGAAAACGATGTAATCAATTTTAGAATAAAGTTGTAATGTAACAAAATGTGGAAAAAGTCAAGGGGTCTGAATACTTTCCAAATGCACTGTATTGTAAATTAATAATCATAACGGAGACACAAAAGATACCATTTCATCTTTCTCATATTCTGCATAGGGCCCAAAGGTTTTCTGCTCAGGTCACACGGTCAGGGAAAACTCCTGCCCCTTATCACAATCATGCATATATACAAAGTAATCCAATCAAAGTCATCCAATCAAATCCTGCCCATACCTGGTATATGGCCGCCCTGAGAGAATCTGCAGATCCGGGCTCTGCTTCCTTCAGCTGCACTTTACGATCCAGAACTTTCAGCGACCCCAAGTATTTGGACTCTGCTGTGTACGAACACACACTCTGCGACTTTCGGGAGCTTTTTGTCAGAGAACTTGAGGGCCTAAGGAAATAAAAACAAAATAGGAATGACCAAGGTTTACCTGAAATGAAAATGATCCCCATGCATTTCTTCTTATTACATCCAATTTTGAATTATTAAAGTGGCTAGAGATTTGAGTCAGTATGTTGACAGCAGCCACTAAATGTTAGTGATGGCTGTTTAACAGTCTGATGGCCTTGAGATAGAAGCTGTTTTTCAGTCTCTAGGTCTCAGCTTTCATGCACCTGTACTGACCTCGCCTTCTGGATGATAGCGAGGTGAACAGGCAGTGGCTCGGGTGGTTGTTGTTGATTCAGCCTCTTGAGGTTGAAGAGGCACTGTTGCGCCTTCTTCACCTAGCTGTCTGTGTGGTTGGACCATTTCAGTTTGTCCGTAATGTGTACGCCGAGGAACTTTAAAAAAAACTTTCCACCTTCTCCACTACTGTCCCGTCGATGTGGATAGGGGGGTGCTCCCTCTGCTGTTTCCTGAAGTCCAGGATCATGTCCTTTGTTTTGTTGACGTTGCGTGTGAGGTTATTTTCCTGACACCACACTCCGAGGGCCCTCACCTCCTCCCTGTAGGCTGTCTCATCGTTGTTGATAATCAAGCCTACCACTGTAGTGTCGTCTGCAAACTTGATGATTGAGTTGGAGGCGTGCATGGCCACGCAGTCAGGGGTGAACAGGGAGTACAGGAGAGGGCGGAGAATGCACATTTGTGGGGCCCCAGTGTTGAGGATCAGCGGGGTGGAGATGTTGTTTCCTACCCTCACCACCTGGGGGCGGCCTGTCAGAATGTCCAGGACCCAGTTGCACAGGGCGGGGTCAAGACCTAGGGTCTCGAGCTTAATGACGAGTTTGGAGGGTATTATGGTGTTAAATGCTGAGCTGTAGTTAATGAACAGCATTCTTACATAGGTATTCCTCTTGTCGAGATGGGTTAGGGCAGTGTGCAGTGTGATTGCGTCGTCTGTGGACCTATTGGGGCGGTAAGCAAATTGGAGTGGGTCTAGGGTGTCAGGTAGGGTGGAGGTGACATACCACATACCTCTCGTATCTTAGTCGTTGAATTGAGACTCTACTTTGTCTCTATACTGACGCTTAGCTTGTTTGATTGCCTTGCGGAGGGAATAGCTACACTTTCCGGTCGCCTTGCCCTGATTAAAAGCAGTAGTTATGTTTCAAACAAAGTCATAGTATTTGAAAATAGAATGGAATATCATGTTGCAGTACTGTGTAGTAGTTATTAACCTACCAATAATGGAAGATTTTTTTGCATTAAGCATACTACTATAGTTTGCGAAGTATAATATAGTTTGAGGCCATGGGTAAATAGAAAAGGAAGGATTTCCCTGCAAGATTTAGATAAATGTAGAGAGAAATATGGTGTTTACCTGGTGTCGATAGAGTTCTCAGTCACATGGCTGAGTCTGCTTATATGATCTGGGTGATCCTCTGAATCGTCCTGAGAAGAAGCATGAATCACCTACATGAAAACTCCTGGGCCTTATCACAATCACTTATCACAATCACTCTCAATACGTTTTCTAATCACTCAATTTTCTATAAATCCCACTCGCCAAAACAGTGTGGTGAGGAGTTTTAGGAAAGAGAAAGTTATAGCTCAGTTTAGTTTTAGGTTAAAATGTCCCTCAATGCAGTCTATGATTTTACTGGATGGAGCCTTAACAAAACCTGCAACTGTGGTTGAATGTAATTTTATACTGGTGAGTATTGTTAAATTTTCCAAAATTATTACAATGTGGGGTGAAGCTAATACTTTAGGTATAGGCAATACAAAAATATCAGATTTAGTCAAATCAGATGGCATCATCAATAACAAAGCAAATTAAAACAGTAGAAGATTATAGCGGTCGACCGATTAATCGGAATGGCCGATTAATTAGGGCCGATTTCAAGTTTTCATAACAATCGGTAATCTGTATTTTTGGACACCGATTTGCCGATTATTTAAAAAATATATATATTTAACTAGGCTAGTCAGTTAAGAACACATTCTTATTTTCAATGATGGCCTAGGAACGGTGAGTTAACTTCCTTGTTCAGGGGCAGAATGACAGATTTTTACCTTGTCAGCTCGGATATTCGTTTTGGCAACCTTCCGGTTACTAGTCCAACGCTCTAACCACCTGCCTTACATTGCACTCCACGAGGAGCCTGTGTGGCAGGCTGACTACCTGTTACGCGAGGGCAGCAAGAAACCAAGGTAAGTTGCTAGCTAGCATTAAACTTATCTTATAAAAAACAATCAATCTTAACATAATCACTAGTTAACTACACATGGTTGATGATATTACTAGTATATCTAGCATTTCCTGCGTTGCATATAATCGATGCAGTGCCTGTTAATTTCTCATTGAATCACAGCCTACTTCGACAAACGGGTAATGATTTAACAAGCGCATTTGCGAAAAAAGCATTGTCGTTGCACCAATGTACCTAACCATAAACATCAATGCCTTCATTTAAAATCAATACACAAGTATATATTTTTAAACCTGCATATTTAGTTACTATTGCCTGCTAACATGAATTTCTTATAACTAGGGGAATTGTCACTTCTCTTGCGTTCCGTGCAAGCAGTCAGGGTATATGCAGCGGTTTGGGCTGCCTGGTTCATTGCGAACTGTGTGAAGTCCATTTATTCCTAACAAAGGCCGTAACTAATTTGCCAGAATTGTATATAATTATGACATAACATTGAAGGTTGTACAATGTAACAGCAATATTTAGACTTAGGGATGCCATCCGTTAGATAAAATACGGAACGGTTCCGTATTTCACTGAAAAAATAAACGTTTTATTTTCGAAATGTTAGTTTCCGGATTTGACCATATTAATGACCTAAGGCTCGTATTTGTGTGTTATTATGTTAGAATTATATTTGATAGAGCAGTCTGACTGAGCAGCAGCAGGCTCGTAAGCATTCATTCAAACAGCACTTGTGCGTTTGCCAGCAGCTCTTCGCAATGCTTCAAACTCGCTCAGACTGGGAGTAGTTTTTCCCCTTGCTCTGCAAGGGCCGCAGCTTTTGTGGAGTGATGGGTAACGAAGCTTCAAGGGTGGCTGTTGTCGATGTGTTCCTGGTTCGAGCCCAGGTAGGGGCGAGGAAAGGGACGGAAGCTATACTGTTACACCGGCAATACTAAAGTGCCTATAAGAACATCCAATAGTCAAAAGTATATGAAATACAAAATGGTATAGAGAAATAGTCCTATAATTCCTATAATAACCTCAACCTAAAACTTCTTACCTGGGAATATTGAAGACTCATGAAAGCTGGTGGTTCCTTTTAACATATGTTCTCATGTTCTGACCAAGGAACTTAAACGTTAGCTTTTTTACATGGCACATATTTCACTTTTACTTTCTTCTCCAACACTTTGTTTTTGCATTATTTAAACCAAATTGAACATGTTTGATTATTTATTTGAGGCTAAAATGATTTGATTGATGTATTAAGTTAAAATAAAATAATTCATTCAGTATTGTTGTAATTGTTATGATTACAAATAAATAAATACATTTTAAAAAATTAATCGATTAATCGGTATCTGCTTTTTTTTTTGTCAACCAACAATCGGTATCGGCGTTGAAAAATCATAATCGGTCGACCTCTAGTAGATTACTTACTTGATATTCTTCAAATGATGTGGAGTATTTTCCATCCTTTGCCTTGCTGTCTTCTGAAGTATGTCCATCTGTAAAAAGAAATTGAGTTTTTAGAATGTGTTGGATTTGGCCATGTTGTCCTTCTTGAAACAACTTAGACAATTAAACCCACTATAGCAATGTTTACACAGTGTCTTTGCTTATAACCTTCTGCCTGGGCACACACATTACCTATCAAGTCCATATTCATATTTTCAAACCATTTTTGAATACTGCAGCTCACAAATGCATAGCGTGCATCAGGTAAACACGAGTCATATACAGTAGAAAACCTGACAGATTGACCAGGTGAATCCAGGTCAAAGCTATGATCCCTTATTGATATCACTTGTTAAATCCACTTCAAATCATTGTAGATGAAGGGGAGGAGGCTGGTTAAAGAAGGATTTTTAAGCCTAGAGACAATTGAGACATGGATTGTGTACAGTGGGGCAAAAAAGTATTTAGTCAGCCACCAATTGTGCAAGTTGACACAACTGTGGGAAATATTGAGAGTCAACATGGGCCAGCATCCCTGTGGAAAGCTTTCAACACCTTGTAGTGTCCATGCCCTGACAAATGTAGGCTGTTCTGAGGCCAAAAGGGGTTGCCATTCAATATTAGGAAAGTGTTTCTAATGTTTTGTACACTCAATGTAAATAGAGTTAGACCAATGTGGCTGAATGTGTCGAGTGCCACTTTTTCCTCCATAGCCCTTGCTAAGTGATAATCAACGCTTCTGCGTTGTGCTGTTCATTTCTAATAGTTTTCAAAACCTATGAAGATGTCCAGTAAAAGCAGATATGCTTTCACTGTTGACACTACAACACATGAATGCTAATCAATAATATATATTTTTTAAAGTCTTAAATTCGCTGCTGTTTTTCTTGTTCACAGTGGGTCATTTCATAAGAGAACTGTCAGAGGTGCTCTTGTATTGCATCATCAACATTACAAGAATAAAGTTCTCAAGGTTATATGGGTGCTAGCATGGTGGCCATTCTAAAACCTGGCCTAACTCGCTCTCTATATGGCTCTGAGGTAAACACTAAGGGGAAGTTTCCAACCAGACCCAGAATAAATCTATGCCTGGACTAAAAAGCATGCTTATGAAAGAATCTCCCTTGAGTGTGCTTTTTAGTACAATAGACTAGGTTTGGGCCTGGGAAACCAACCTAAACTTGCTTTTCTGTCTAGGACTAGGTTTAATCTGTGTCTAGGAAACTGCTCCAAATGTTTATTTCTGCTTAAATTACAGATACCTAACAATACTTGCAAATGTCACCCATGCTTCTTACCTCTACTCCAGGTGCCATCAGTAGATTTGTACAGCGAGTTTGACTGCCGACCTACGGTTGAAGAGGACGATTTGCGGAGTTTAGATGAGATGGAGTGGTCTCCTACGGGGCCCTGTGGTGAAATACAAAAATACAATATGACTTTATTGTCCAATGTGAGTCCGAAATGTGCATTTTTGTCATATGGTCATCATCCAAAGGTTGTGATAAGGACCAGCTAATTGATGGTGCCGTTGTTTTTGATTACAACATTGTCTGCATTATCTAACTGATCTATTTGCCACAGTTTATTATGACTTCTCCTCAAATATGTTACGATAGTGACAGATGTGATAAGTATAAATCGGAGTTGAAAAAGAACGGCCATTCCTCCCTCCCTTAAGAACTTCTGACAATCTGAAAGGACTGAGACAGGTATAAGCAACATGGCAAAAATCCCATTCTGTCCATCTGCGGCAAAGGTAGAGCTACTTTCAAAATCCATATTGCTTATACCCATCCCAAGGCACTAGGAGCTGTGTCATAGAAATTGACCACTAGTATAGATAGTAGGGATAATAAAGATGTAGACTCTTAGATCATCTATAGGTAAATGCCAAAATAAAGGAAACAAACAGTGTCTTAATTAGGTCGTTGAACCACCATAAGCCGCCAGAACAGCTTCAATGAACCTTGGCATAGTGTCTGGAACTATTCTTCCACGAGAAATTCCATCACTTTGTGTTGTGTTGATGGTGGTGGTGCATAAGTGTTCGATTGGGTTGATCTCTGGTGACTGAGACGGCCATGGCATATCGTGAAACAGTCTTTGTCACTGTAGCTCCTGCCAAACATGCCCAAACAATCACCCCTCTTTCAAAGTCACTGAGATCTCTCCTTCCCACCATGGTAGCAAAAATAATGGCCAACTGGGCCTGTCCAGCATTTTTATACATTCATTTGATTTATTTGACCTTTATTTAAATAGGCAAGTCAGTTAAGAACATACTCTTATTTTCAACGACTGCCTAGGAACAGTGGTTTAACTGCCTCGTTCAGGGGCAGAACGACAGATTTTTACCTTGTCAGCTAGGGGATTCGATCTTGCAACCTTTCGGTTACTAGTCCAACGCTCTAACAACTAGGCTACCTGCCGCCCCATACATGACCCCAAGCATGATGGGATGTCAATTCGACACCTGTGTGGAAGCACCTGCTTTCAATACACTTTGTATCCCTCATTTACTCAAGTGTTTCTTTTATTTTGACAGTTAGTGGGACAAAAAAGTATTTAGTCAGCCACTAATTGTGCAAGTTCTCCCTCTTAAAAAGATGAGGCCTGTAATTTTCATCATAGGTACACTTCAACTATGACAGACAAAATTAGAAAAAAAATCCAGAAAATCACATTGTAGGATTTTTTATGAATTTATTTGCAAATTATGGTGGAAAATAAGTATTTGGTCACCTACAAACAAGCAAGATTTCTGGCTCTCACAGACCTGTAACTTTTTCTTTAAGAGGCTCCTCTGTCCTCCACTCATTACCTGTATTAATGGCACCTGTTTGAACTTATTATCAGTATAAAAGACACCTGTCCACAACCTCAAACAGTCACACTCCAAACTCCACTATGGCCAAGACCAAAGAGCTGTCATAGGACACCAGAAACAAAATTGTAGACCTGCACCAGGCTGGAAAGACTGAATCTGCAATAGGTAAGCAGCTTGGTTTGAAGAAATTTACTGTGGGAGCAATTATTAGGAAATGGAAGACATACAAGACCACTGATAATCTCCCTCGAATCTGGGGCTCCACGCAAGATCTCACCCCGTGGGGACAAAATGATCACAAGAATGGTGAGCAAAAATCCCAGAACCACACGAGGGGACATAGTGAATGACCTGCAGAGAGCTGGGACCAAAGTAACAAAGCCTACTATCAGTGGCTGACTAAATACTTTTTTGCCCCACTGTACCTGTATATCTCTTTACAATTCTATGGTGTCTTAGCCTGGCCCCCAGATCTGCGGTCTTGCCAACTCCTACTGTATTGTCATAGTCAAGCCAAGCAACAATGTCCATCTGACAAAAACAATAGGAGTTGGCAAGATGGCACAAACAAACCTGGCACCAAGTTACCCGTTTCTGGTCCAGGTCAAAGTATCAATAAGACAACATCACGTTACTCACTTGTCGACTATGACTCCTGGCGGATGTTTTGCTAGAAGATGAAGTAGTGGGGGTGCTGGCCATCTCACCCTGGTCAATAGAGGAAAGAGAGATGGACACAGAGGAGGTGGGGGGTCTGCTAGGAGGAGTTTCCTTGTCCACGGCGACAGGCTCCGCCTCGGTTTGACTGCTCACCCTCAGGGTCCTCTGCCTGGGTTTGGGTCTGGGTGGCTCATTATCGACAACGCTGTCTGAATGGGAAAGGGATTAGACAATAATACCTAATAATTCCTAAGACTATAGCTACAAACAGATATGATAGCTGACAAAAATAAGATAACAATGAACCAATGTCGCCCACAAATTGTGTCATGACCATATCAAATACATCATACATAACATTGTGCATATTGATGACAGGAACAAGCTATGAATTGAAGGAGATTTGAAGAAACCTGTCAAGGATGCACATCTGATGAGTGGCAGTGGAGTAGCTAGCTTTCCTTTTCCTCCAGTCCCCGATTCTTTGCTCTCCACACTATTTTCAGACGGCAAGGGCAATGGGGTTTCCAACAGACCACCATTAGATGGCAGGGGCAAGGGAGAATCCCAATGGCTGTTGTTCTCTGAAGTTGATTGTAATGGGGATTCTGTTTGACTTGGTTGCGAGGGTAGGGAAAGAGGAGATTTCAATTGACTGTTCTGTGATGCCGAGGTTTCTGTGTAGCCTTGATGAGGGTTTTTAAAGTGCAGTGAGGAGTCCGAATCCTTCTGGTCGCTGCTACCTCCAATAAAGCCGTCTGTTTGTTCATTTTTATGTGGGTCAGGTGTCGCCAAATCTTGTAAGGGGGAAGTGGCCTTTCGCGTCTTCAAGAACGACACTCTCGTCGGCCTTTTACTTTCCTCCTCATCGTCCGACAGGTTAAAGTCGTTGATCTTGGCTTTGTTCTTTCCAGCCTTGAAGGTATTGATTCTCTTTTTTCTTGAATTGAGAAGTTCTTTCAACACATCTAGGAAAATAATACAAACACATGTCAGTAATTTGGTGGTCAACTTATAACAGTGTTGCCTAATGTAAAATGTAGCTTGCCAATATGAACTGATATTGTGTAATAGGGGAGATTTAAGATCACTGAAGCTCAGATTTCAAGTGATCGATGTATGTGCCACTCATTAGTATGACTAATGTCTTACCATCTTCATCAAAGTCATCCGAATAGGAGTATTGGTCACTCTTTTTTTTACTTGCTCTAGCAGAAACAGCTGCCTCCAGCTCATCCTAAGGAGGGGGTGCAACTCAATATTAGGAAGGTGTCCTTAATGTTTTATACACTCAGTGTATTTCAAAGCACTCTCAGTAGACCATTTAAAAATACTTTTGTTCATAGGCTACTTCTGTCTAATGGCCAGGATAAAAAAGACGCATCTATGCGATACTGCTAAATCAGCCTTGATTAAGAGGAGGGTAGGCTATGCTTGGTTTGGGGAGAAACCAAATGGGGGGGGGAACCAATTGTTTTGTTATGTTTCTAAATACGAGATTCACCGGCACATCTCTCCTTCAATGGACACTGCGCGCCATGGATGGATAGGCTGCACTTCTGCTCTCAAAATCCATGCCATTATCAACTGCGCTACGTTAAGACCTGCTTTTTGTGAGTCTTAACTTCTCATTAGCGCTGCTTGAAATTCTCCCTTTTGCGCTTCTTTGTAAGGACACCTCAAATATTACCACCCCTCCTACCTCAGCGCAAGCGTGTTGATGTTAGACAGGTAAATTATCATACTTGGCGTTGGAAAATTACGAAATTGTAAAACCAACGTGCATTTGACACTTGCGTCTACTTAGCGCCAGCTGAAAATTGAGGCTTAGATATACAGCACACTACCTCTTTTGTATATATATGATTTCGTCACCAACCATTTGAACTCTAACCTTTTTGGGCTGGCCAACTAGAGTCGAGACTGAGCTGGCCCTTAAAGTGTGCCAAGACACTGATTTTGATTCCGATAATTTTGGATGGGAGATAAAGCTTTTTAAATAGGAGTCATATGTGTTGCCATATGATTGACAACGGATCATGACGGATCATGACTGACCGACCCAAAAAAAACGGTCCCTCTTTCAACTCGTCCGATAATAGTTCATTTGTGTTGTACTTTTGATGGACAAAACCAGACAACGATGTACATCATACAATTTTATCCATGTTAATGTGTCTCAGTGGGGCCGAAACCTAACCCAGTAAGTTTGCCGTCTCCAAGGTACACATCAAACACCTGGTGCACATAACAGTATCACGTTAATGCAAACATTCTGACAGATTACAGATCATTTAGCCTTCGTCATGACTCTTTTGGAGTAATTTCATATTCAGTTTGATTAACCAAAGCTCTTTCTAAACCCAAATAGTCCTTGCATTTGATACAGTTTTGGAAACATATGGAACTTAACTTTCAAATCATCGATAAATTATATATATTTTAAACTACTTCACACCTTTATAGGGTTATGGTTAGTGTTCCCTCATGGCCATATCTCCATGTTACAGCCTGTGTTTACGGAAGATAGGCGGAAGACAGAGGGACCACTAGTGCTAATTAGCTTTATTTTGTGTAAAATGCAACTTTTATTTCAGCACCCAAAGAAAAGCTTAAAGTTACACAGGACAAACATAGGTACAAGGTAAGCATTAAATAATGGACATTTTTATAAGTATCGACTGATAGCGGTACACTCCGCAGACACTCATTGTTACTCCATTGAGATTTGGGCCTATAATAGAGTCGTGTTTACTAAGCTAGGCCTATACCTAGACCTATACCTTCAAGCCACAGATGAAAGGTAGGCTCTCTTTGTTCTAGGCTATGACTTAACCTCTTGAAAAAAATTATACAGTTTACCATAGAATACTATAGTACTTACTACAGAATTGCGTAGTAAAGTGTAGTGTACTGTAGAATACTAAAGCAAATACTACAGTATTATCGACTCAAAAATCACTGTAGTTAAACTACAGTAATGTTCGCAAAAACACTACAGTCCGGTTAAAAACACTACACTTGTATTATAATTACTATGGTATTCAATTTGTATAAAGGCCTACCCTGCCCATTCCCCTCCCGCATATCCCAATTTGTGCCACCCATAAGTGAGAAACCTACATACATGCCAAGTGTAGACCATATATTATGTTCCCTACAGGTTATAAAAGAGCAGAAGCTCTTAACTATCTGTTTAGATCCCAGTCCTACCTACCTACAGGTTACGGAAAATTTGCTCTTTTGGTATTTCTCCAGTAGGTTCTTTTTTATTTATTTTTTAACAATAAACAATACACATACAAACAACATCATACATCACCCCTGCCCAGACCCACGAGCACACACTCCCCATCTCCCAGAGCGCGCATTACTTTCTGCCACATGGCCTGAAACTGCACCATTTTGTTTCTCTCCATAGCCCAAGTACTTTCAATATTTAAATAATAATTCATTTGATTTTTCCATTAAGTTAATGATGGCAGATTGATTTCCATGTTTTGAGTATACGTTTTTTTTCAAGATGAGTTATGAGAAGAGAATCGTCCAACCCATCGGGTATCTCACTACACCCCCATATGGCATGTCTTGAAATATGCAGACAAACGGATGAAAAGTACATTTACAAGTACAAGTACTAAATAATTAAAGAGCAGCAGTAAAATAACAATAGCGAGGCTATATACAGGGGGTATCGATACAAAGTCAATATACAGGGGCATCGGTTAGTCGAGGTAATTGGGGTATATGTACATGTTAGTGACTATGCATAGATAATAACAGAGAATAGCAGCAGCGTAAAAAAAGAGGGGGCGGAGGGGCAATGCAAATAGTCTGGGTAGCCATTTGATTAGCTGTTCAGGAGTCTTGGGGGTAGAAGCTCCGGTACCGATTGCCGTGCGGTAGCAGAGAAAACAGTCTATGACTAGGGTGGCTGGAGTCTGACAATTTTTAGGCCCTTCCTCTGACAACGCCTGGTATAGAGGTCCTGCATGGCAGGAAGCTTGGCCCTAGTGATGTACTGGGCTGTATGCACTACCTTCTGTAGTGCCTTGCGGTTGAGGGCCGAGCAGTTGCCATACCAGGCAGTGATGCAAACCTGAGGGGGAATAGGTTTTGTTGTGCCCTCTTCACAAATGTCTTGGTGTGCTTGGACCATGTTGGTTTGTCAGTGATGTGGACACCAAGGAACTTGAAGCTCTCAACCTGCTCCACTACAGCCCATCGATGAGAACGTGTGCTTGCTCGTTCCTCCTTTTCCTGTAGTCCACAACATTCTCCTTTTGTCTTGAGGGAGAGGTTGATGTGCAGGCACCACACGGCCAGGTCTCTGACCTCCCTATAGGCTGTCTCGTCATTGTCGGTGATCAGGCCTATGACTATTGTGTCATCAACAAACTTATTGATGGTGTTGGAGTCGTGCCTGACTGTGCAGTCATGAGTGAACAGGGAGTACAGGAGGGGACTGAGCATGCACCCCTGAGGGGCCCCCCATGTTGAGGATCAGTGTGACGGATGTGTTGTTACCTACCCTTACCACCTGGGGGTGACCTGACAGGAAGTCCAGGATCCAGTGGCAGAGGGAGGTGTACAGTAACAGGGTCCTTAGCTTAGTGATGAGTTTTGAGGGCACTATGGTGTTGAACGCTGAACTGTAGTAAATGAATAGCATTCTCACATAGGTGTTCCTTTTGTCCAGGTGGGAAAGGGCAGTGTTGAGTGCAATAGAGATTGCATCTGTGGATCTGTTGGGGCGGTATGCAAATTGGGGTGGGTCTGGGGTTTCTGGGATAATAGTGTTGACGTGAGTCATGACCAGCCTTTCTAAACACTTCATGGCTACAGACGTGAGTGCTATGGGTCGGTAGTCATTTAGGCAGTACCTTAGTATTCTTGAGCACAGGGACTATGGGACAGGGACAGGTTGAAAATATCAGTGAAGAAACTTGTCAGTTGGTCAGTGCATGCTCGGAGTACACATCTTGGTAATCGGTCTGTTGACCTGTTTTAAGGTCTTACTCACATCGGCTACAGAGAGCGTGATCACAAAGTCATCCAGAACAGCTGGTGCTCTCATGCATGTTTCAGTGTTACTTACCTCGAAGCGAGCATAGAAGCAATTTAGCTCGTCTGGTAGGTTTGTGTTACTGGGCAGCTCGTGGCTGTGCTTCCCTTTGTAGTCTGTAATAGTTTTCAAGCCCTGCCACATCCAACAAGCGACGGAGCCGGTGTAGTATGGTTCAATCTTAGTCCTGTATTGACGCTTTGCCTGTTTGATGGTTTGTCGTAAGGCATAGCGGGATTTCTTATCAGCTTCCAGGTTGGAGTCCCACTCCTTGAAAGCGGCAGCTCAGTGCGGATGTTGCCTGTAATCCATGGCTTCTGGTTGGGGTATCCACATAGTCACTGTGGGGACTATGTCACTGATGCACTTATTGATAAAGCAAGTGATTGATATGGTGTACTCCTCAATGCCATCGGAAGAATCCCGGAACATATTCCAGTCTGTGCAGCTCATTGAGTGCGGTCTTAGTACCAGCATCGGTCTATGGTGGTATGTAGACAGATACGAAAAATACAGTTGAAAATTCTAGTTAGATAGTGTGGTCTACAGCTTATCATGAGATACTCTACCTCAGGCGAGCAAAACCTCGAGACTTCCTTAGAGTTTGTGCACTAGCTGTTGTTGACAAATATGCATAGGCTGCCCATTGTCTTACCAGAGGACGCTGTTCTATACTGCCGAAAAAGCTTAAAACCCGCCAGCTGTATGTTAATCATGTTGTCATTCAGCCACGACTCGGTGAAACACAAGATATTACAGTTATTAATGTCCCGTTGTTAGGATATACATGCTCGTAGTTTGTCTATTTTATTATCGATTAATTGTACGTTGGTTAATAGGACCGATGGTAAAGGTAGATTACCCTCTTGGCGACAGATCTTTACGAAGCACCCGGACCGTCGTCCACGATATCTCCTTCTTTTCCTCCTGCGAATGACGGAGATGAGGGCCTTGTCGGGTATCTCGAGTAAATCCACCTCATCCAACCCATTAAAGAAAAATGATTTGTCCAGTTCAAGGTGAGTAATCGTTGTTCTGATGTCCAGAAGCTCTTTTCGTCATAAGAGACGGTAGCAGCAACATTATGTATATGCGAAAAAACAAACAAAATAACACAGGTTCACTAATGTGAGTGGGCCATTGCCAGAGGAGAGAGAGCGTGACATTTCAGCAGTAGGTATGAAATAATGACAGACAACAGATGAACTAGATAGCCAATTCAAAACATAACTTGTAGCAATTTCTTGCTAGTTAACTACAGCTAAAGTATTGGTGTCATTGTCGCCTTTCCACCAGCACTGTAGATAGCCTAAATAATATAAACGCAACAATTTCAAAGATGTTTCTGAGTTATAGTTCATGTAAGTATATCAGTCAATTGAAATGGATTCATTAGGCCCTAATCTATGGATTATACATGACTGGGCAGGGGCACAGCCATGGGAGGGTGTAGGCCCACCCACTAGAGTGCCAAGACCAGCCAATCAGAATGACTTATTCCCCACAAAAGGGCTTTATTTAAGACAGAAATACTTATCATCGGATGGGATCAGGCACGACAACCTTCCAGTGTCAATAATGCTTACTTGCTCATTAGACATGACATATAATAGTCATTCAAATTTGGTTAAAAGTCATGGGAAATTGGTATAAATCCTTAACAGTGAATAATCAGAAGTCTCTATTGCATAATGTCATTTGTGAATTTTGGTGAACATTTTCTAATGGATCAACATGTAAAAAGACAGCTCCTAGACTTCTTTCATCCCAAGTCAAGCACAGTCTCTTTTGTATAATACATTTGCTTATTAAGTGTACATTTTCGATAACTGTAATTTCGTTATGTTCCAACTTTCTTGTGCCAACATCAGTTCTTGGTTACAATAGTTTATATTTTTTTCAAGGAGACTGTCAGTTGTATATCTTCCCTATCATATAAAAATCATTTAAGGGCGGCAGGGTAGCCGAGTGGTTAGTGTTGGACTAGTAACCGAAAGGTTGCAAGTTCAAGTCCCCGAGCTGACAAGGTCCAAATCTGTCGTTCTGTCCCTAAACAGGCAGTTAACCCACTGTTCCTAGGCCGCCATTGAAAATAAGAACTTGTTCTTAACTGACTTGCCTAGTTAAATAAAGGTAAATACATTTTCTGACTCAAATAAGATTCCCTTAAGATATTTGAAGTCTTTTGGACATGAGAACTTTTAAGATACGTAACTTTTAAGTTGCATGTATTTGAAACTATCGACATTGGTCAGTCCATAATTACTTTTTAATTGCGTCATGGAAATTCATGTATTTCCTGTTAACAACTCATTTAGGGTTTCTATGCCGGTAAATTCTGAAAAGCTATCCAAGGATTGTTCCTTAAGGTTGTGTTTTTAGGAACTGATATTGTTTGTTTTTATAATGATGGCCTACCCCGGCCAAACCCTAATGACGCTGGGCCAATTGTCTGCCGCCTTATGAGACTCCCAATCACGGCCGTTTTTGATACAGCCTGGAATCGAACCAGGGTCTGTAGTGACACATCTAGCACTGAGATGCAGTGCCTTAGACTGCTGCACCACTCGGGAGCCCGTATTCTGGTAGAATACGTTTCATTATCTGCCATGTTGTTAGTGTTCTTATCTATGAAGTTGATCATATTTAACAACTTAACTCCAGTAGGTTTCCTCAAGGAGAATCACTTCTATGTCAAATATAATAAAACAAAAACATTACAGTACATCAGCAAAAACACTCCAGTAAATACTACAATCTGCAAAAACATGACATTTACTATACTAGTTATTTTACTACGGTATTTAGTATATACTACAGTATACAGTAAATACAGCAAAAAATACTACAGTGAATACTATAGTATTTATATCATGGTATACTATAGTATTTTTTAATGTTGGTATAGGCCGTTAGGCATATAACGAGTACGTTAGTAATGCGTGCTGAGCAGAGACAGTAAAAAAACAGGTGTTGAATAAGCAGTTTATAGCTACCTGAAAATGTGTTCTCCTCGACGCCTTCGGGCTCTTGGTGTAAGCCAGTGTTGTGCTGAAGTCTTTATCTGCCATTCCTGGAAATCAAAAAGTTATTTTGAGATGCCAACCATGTGAATAGCTTAGTTAGCATTCATCATTCGCAAGCTACTGTAGCTATTTGTCTTAGACAAAACGCAATTGCCATACAAATCAATGTGACCTTGGTTATCTCTGGTTTTGAATAAGCTAACGTCAGCTAGCTCACCCAGCCCACTATCTTTCTAGGGAAAACGTGATTTAGCTAAAGCTGCAAGAAATATCCTGCTATCTCATGAAAAACAACTAACAAGATGTATGCTAACGTTAGCTATTTCATCTTTATACCTCAGTTGATTTGATCTTGTTTGTCAAGAAGGTAGTTTGTTGCTAAAACAACATGTTTCACTGAATGAGGGGATTCTCTTATACTGGCCTGGGCGCCCGGGTTTTCGTAGTTTGCAGCGGGTAAAAAACGATAGCATTCGTTTTGGAACCAGACTGCCCCCACCCAGCCGTGTCACGCGACGAACCATAGGCCGGTTCAACGCTGGCCAGGGTATTTAACAGAGCCCTGCAATTGTTGGGTCGTCACTAGTTACCACAAACACAAAGTCATACACCGTAACTAAGGAACTGTTTATGGATTACTTCCGTGTCACGTTTTTCCTCAAGGTTGGAATTTCATAATAAAGGTTCCCTATACATAAGTGTAAAACACATTCATGCAACAATATTTTATTATTATTATTTTTTTAAAGGCAATTTAAAGGAAAACACGTACACTTAATGAAGTACTTTGATCTATTTTACTTCCCCAGAGTCCGATAAACTTGTGGATGCCATTGCATGTCTCTGCGTCCAGTATAAAGGAAGTTAGAGGTAGTTTCGTCAGCCAACGCTAACAGGCATTCGTCCAATGACTAGAAGTCTACAGGAACAGTTAGCGTACTATCGGTTCCCACTGGTTACTTAATTCATTAATTCATTAGTTAGTTAATTGCTAGTTAGCAATTGCTCTAACACTACTTAGCAACTTCCTAAAAATGGTATGCACATGGACTGTACATAGAAAAAAAAACATAGAAAAATGGGATCCTAGCCCTATATGATGAATCAGAAATCAGTATAAAATGTATGATATTGAATAAATAAATAAAAATTCTAGAAGTATTGACAACAATAGCGAAGTCCCCTTATACCTAGTATCGCAAGTTTAATGTACAGTAGATTGTTATCGTTGTGATAGTCTCTTTTATGAGGTTTCTGTGTTTTACATTATAGCCATTACCATATATATGATTGAATATTATCTGCTGTTGGCTTGTGTGGATGAATGTATGTGTTATGCAACATAGCTGACTTGAAACATTGTTAAAAGCTTCAGGGCCATGGGCCTTTCTCATGATGGAAAAATACAGAAGCACAGGAACTGTCCAATGAGTTGGGGGAGGGCACATTCAGAGCGTGGGGTTGCAGAACAAGCGGTCTTTTGTTAGATAACAGGAGCCAGGTGCGAGATAACGGTATGGCGCATGAGCGCATGGATGTTCTTCACAGTAACAGTTACATCTATCAACAGAAGCGCCAAGAGGCGGGGACCCGCCTGAGCGCCTGCAATAGGCTGAGCAAGTTTAAATCACGCCCAGTCTCTACTCTGACAGGCCGGCTCCGAAGCCGGAACTACTACTGTCATCAGGGTATATTATAATATATTTGTCAGGAACAAGTCAGTTCTCTGTTTTGCCCTGCGAGTTGAGACAGAGAGCCTGTATATACGAAAATTGCATTTACCACTTCTTGCTTAGCTAATAAAAAATACATAGTATAAAATCGGTGACTCATTGTCATATTTATCCTGATACCAGATTCGAATTGACGCAATTCTAACACTTTGTGATCTTTTTGTGATTGTCTCTTATCACTTTCAAAAAGTACTTTCAGGGAAAATGTGTGGGACATCACTGATCCATACAAAATACTACATCATGTCAAGTGGTGGCCACTTTTCTGCCAATCAATCAATATAATTTTGGATAAACAGGAAAGTGTTATTATTATTCCATTTGGGAAACTCAGAATATTGCAAGCGTACTGTCATTGTTACATGTATCTGCCTTGATTTGAAGACTTGACCATTCATCATGTATCTTTACTGCTTATTCCAAGTCAGGGAATTTGTATTTGTTTTTATTAGGGATCACCATTAGCTGTCGCCACTCTTCCCGGGGTACAAACACACCATATAAAAATTAAAAATAGTACATCATAAAACATTACCACACCACTACATATCCACAATACAAAATGCATAATACCAGTACACAACAATTTTACAATGTGCGTGTGTGTAGGATTTGTGTGCTAGCGCCTATGTGCGTATACGTGTGTCTGCACCTTTGTGTGTTTCTCTTCACAGTCCCCGCTTGTATCAATTACCTGATGTGGAATAGAGTTCCATGTAGTCATGGCTCTATGTAGGACTGTGCACCTCATCTGTTCTGGACATGGCGTGTCATGTTTTGTCATAGATTGTCATGTCTTGTCCCTGTGCTTTCTCTTCTATTCGTTTCCCCCTGCTGGTCTTATTAGGTTCTTTCCCTCTCTCTATCCCTCTCTCTCTCTATCGTTCCGTTCCTGCTCCCAGCTGTTCCTCATTCTCCTAACTACCTCGTTTACTCTTTCACACCTGTCCCCTATTTTGCCCTCTGATTAAGTCCCTATTTCTCTGTCTGTTTCCGCTTCCGTCCTTGTCGGATCCTTGTTTGCTGTGCTGTGTTCTTGTTCCGTCCTGTCGTGTTTTTGCCTTCATCAGATGCTGCGTGTGAGCAGGTGTCTCTGTCAGCTACGGCCTGCGCCTAACCGAAGCGACCTGCAGTCTGTGGCCGCTTCTCCTGTTATTCCCCTCTACAGACTAGAGGATTTCTGTTAGTCCCCGTTTGGACATTTCCTGTTAAGGATTCAGGATTTGTCGTTTTCTGTTTGGACTTGAATAAACTCTGTTTCTGTTAAGTCGCTTTTGGGTCCTCACTCACCTGCATAACATGGCGATTGTGAAGAGACCTCTGGTGGCATGTGTTGTGGGATATGCATGGGTGTACAAGCTGTGTGCTAGCAGATTAAATAGACAGCTCAGTACAAATAGTCTGTCAACTCTTCTTACAAAAACAAGTAGTGATGAAGTCAAGATCTCTTTCCACTTTGAGCCATAAGAGATTGATACAAATCATATATATTTCGGGACACTGTAAAGTCCATGGCGAATAAGAGCACCTCCCCCAGCCGCCCACTGCACGACCAATAAATCTACGATAATAGATCATTTCAAGAAGCATTTTTCTACGGCTGGCCATGCTTTCCACCTGGCTACCCCTTCCCCGGGCAACAGCTCTGTACTCTCTGCAGCAACTTGCCCAAGCCACCGTCCCCCCGCTTCTCCTTCCCCCAAATCCAGACAGCTGATGTTCTGAAAGAGCTGCAAAATCTGGATCCCTACAAATCAGCTGGGCTAGACAATATGGACCATCTCTTTCTAAAATGATCCACCAAAATTGTTGCAACCCCTATTACTAGCCTGTTGGATTGGAAAGCTGCCACTGTTATCCCCCTCTTCAAAGGGGGAGACACTCCAGACCCAAACTGTTATAGACCTATATCCATCCTGCCCTGCCTTTCTAAAATCTTCGAAAGCCAAGTTAACAAACAGATCACCGACCATTTCGAATCCCACCGTACCTTCTCCACTATGCAATCTGGTTTCCGAGCTGGTCATGTTTGCACCTCAGTCACACCCAAGGTCCTAAACAATATCATAACTGCCATCGATAAAAGACAGTACTGTGCAGCCATCTTCATCGACCTGGCAAAGACTTTCGACTCTGTCAATCATTCTTCTCGGCAGACTCAATAGCCTTGGTTTCTCAAATGACTGCCTCACCTGGTTCACCAACTACTTCTCAGATAGAGTTCATTGTGTCAAATCGGAGGGCCTGTTGTCCGGACCTCTGGCAGTCTCTATGGGAGTAACACAGGGATCAATTCTCGGGCCAACTCTTTTCTCTGTATATATCAATGATGTCGCTCTTGCTGCTGATGATTCTCTGATCCACCTCTACGCATACGACACCATTCTGTATACATCTGGCCCTTCTTTGGACACTGTGTTAACAAACCTCCAAATGAGCTTCAATGCCATACAACACTCCTTCTGTGGCCTCCAACTGCTTTTATGTGCTAGTAAAACTAAATGCATACAATTCAACCGATTGCTACCCACACACGCCCGCCCGACTAGCATCACTACTCTGGACGGTTCTGACTTAGAATATGTGGACAACTACAAATACCTAGGTGTCTGGTTAGACTGTAAACTCTCCTTCCAGACTCACATTAAGCATCTCCAATCCAAAATTAAATATAGAATCGGCTTACTATTTCGCAACAAAACCTCCTTCACTCATGCTGTCAAACATACCCTCGTAAAACTGACTATCCTACCGATCCTTGACTTTGACGATGCCCTTTACAAAATAGCCTCCAACACTCTACTCAACAAACTGGATCAAATCAAATGTATTTTATTTTTTATAAAGCCCTTCTTAGATCAGCTGATATCTCAAAGTGCTGTTCAGATACCCAGCCTGTCACGCCCTGACATGAGTATTCTTTGTTTTCTTAATATATTTTGGTTAGGTCAGGGTGTGACATGGATGATGTATGTGTTTTTATACTGTCTAGAGGTTTTGTAGATTTATGGGGCTGTTTACCATCTAGGTGTTTATGTATGTCGATGGTTGCCTAGATTGGTTCTCAATTAGAGGCATCTGTTTATCGTTGTCTCTGATTGGGAACCATATTTAGGCTGCCATCTTCTTTGGGTATTTCGTGGGTTATTGTCTATGTAATGTTGCTTGTTAGCACGGTGGTTCTTTAGCAGTCATAGTTAGTGTGTTAGTGTACTTTAGTTTTTCCATCTTTTCATTAAATCATGCATTCACACCACACTGCGCTTTGGTCTACTCAATACGACAATCGTGACACAGCCTAAAACCCCAAATAGCAAGCAATGCGGGTGTAGAAGCACGGTGGCTAGGAAAAACTCCCTTAGAATGTACTCTATCACAGTGCCATCCATTTTGTCACCAAAGCCCCATATACTACCCACCACTGCGACCTGTATGCTCTCGTTGGCTGGCCCTCACTACATATTCGTCGCCAAAAATCACTGAAGCTGGAGACTTATATCTCCCTCTAACTTTAAGCATCAGCTGTCAGAACAGCTTACCGATCACAGTACCTGTACACAGCCAATCTGTAAATAGCACACCCAACTATCTCATCCCCATATTGTTATTTATCTTCTTGCTCTTTTGCACCCCAGTATCTCTACTTGCACATCATCATTGCACATCATCATCTGCACATTTATCACTCCAGTGTTAATGCTAAATTGTAATTATTTCGCCTCTATGGCCTATTTATTGCCTTATACCTCCCTAATCTTCTACATTTGCACACACTGTACATAGATTTTTGTACATTGTCTTTTTGACTGTATGCTTGTTTAGATAAGTTATATTACATAGATAGACACATTACATACAGTACCAGTCAAAAGTTTGCACACACCTACTCATTCTGGTGTTTTTCATTATTTTTTACTATTCTCTACATTGTAGAATAACGGTGAAGACATCAAAACTATGAAATAACATATGGAGTCCTGTATTGTAGTAACCAAAAAAAGTGTTAAACAAATCAGAATATATTTTATATTTGATATTCTTCATTGGCATTCTCTCAACCAGCCTCACAAGGTTGGAAATACCTGGAATGTATTTAAATTAACAGGTGTGCCTTGTTAAAAGTTAACTTGCGGAATTTATTTCCTTTATGCGTATGAGCCAATCAGTTGTGTTGTAACAAGGTAGGTTTGGTATACAGAAGATAGCCCTATTTGGTAAAATACCAATTCCATATTGCAAGAACAGCTCAAATAAGCAAAGAGAAATGATAGTCCATTACTTTAAGACATGAAGGTCAGTCAATCCGGAAAATTTCAAGAACTTTTAAAGTTTCTTCAAGTGCAGTCGCAAAAACCAGCTAGCGCTATGATGAAACTGGCTCTCACGAGGACTTCCACAGGAAAGGAAGACCCAGAGTTACATCTGCTACAGAGGATAAGTTCATTAGCGTTAACTGCACCTCAGATTGGAGCCCAAATAAATGTTGATTTATTTAGAATTCAAAGCACACTTAACCAGCATGGATACCACAGGGTTCTATAGCGATACACCATCCCATCTGGTTTGCGCTTAGTGGGACTATCATTTGTTTTTCAACAGGACAATGACCCAACACACTTCCAGGCTGTGTAAGGGCTATTTGACCAAGAAGAACAGTGATGGAGTGCTGCATCAGATGACCTTGCCTCCACAATCACCCGACCTCAACCCAATTGAGATGGTTTGGGATGAGTTGGACCGCAGAGTGAAGGAAAAGCAGCCAACAAGTGCTCAGCATATGTGGGAACTCCTTCAAGACTGTTGGAAAAGCATTGAGTGAATGCCAACAGTGTGCAAAGTTGTCTTCATGGCAAAGGGTGGCTACTTTGAATAATCTGATGAACACTTTTTTGGTTACTATATGATTCTATACGTATTATTTTTACAGTTTTGATGTCTTCACTATTATTATACAATGTAGAAAATAGTCCAACTAAAGAAAAACACTTGAATGAGTAGGTGTGTCCAAACTTTTGACTGGTACTCTAAATACAGACATACATTTTTTATATTGTTTGATTATTTGACATTCTTTTAAAATTAAGTTGTGGTCAGCATGGTAGTTTGTTCTGCTCAACAGCGTTGGTATACTGTATAAAAAGGTGTTCTTATTTTAACACAGGCAATATCAGAATCTCTGACTATGGTGTTATGTTGGTGGACAGCCCCCAGGTTAGGTACCTGGGGGTTGAGTAGGTCACAGGAGGTGGGTGGCACCTTAATTGGGGAGGACGGGCGTATGGCAATGGCTGGAGTGGAATAAGTGGAATGGTATCAAATATTTTGCTCCATTCCAGCCATTATTATGAGCCGTCCTCCCCTCAGCAGCCTCCACAGGAGTCAGTAATAATAAAGACCAAATGTAACTTATATTACCCTTTACTCTACAGAAAACCAGCTCAGCTGATTAAAATGCTCAACCTCCAGATAAACTACCTAGGTTATACTAAATATACTAACTTTACATAGGGAACCACTGAGAGACAGTGGGCAGAACAAGCAAGGAGGTGTGCAAACTATGATGAGCATGAGTTAATGAGATCCTATTGGCATATTTTAGCATGTATTTGCATATTTCCGTCAAGGAACTTGAACAACGCAATTTTTGGAAACTTTACCAAAGGGTCAAGTGTAGAAAACGTACTGCACTCTATTCACAACTGCTTTTAGTTCTGGGAACAGAAAACTGTATTGATATTGGATGTTTCATCTAAGAGAAAATGTGCAGAATGTCGGCCCAGTTTCATCTCGCCTCATCTTCTCCCTTTGCCTGCCACTGGACTTTCTCTGTGGAAGCCTCCACCGGATGCTTCAGGTTTTCCCCCCCTTCATCTGTGGTTATACCCTGTCACCTTTGGAGAGGGTTCTTCATGAGAGGATTCTGAATGGCCTAAAAAAATCTGCAGTTCTGACATAACAAACAGTCAATGTAATGTGTCACTCAATGCCTAGAATATACTGTTTATTAGGAAAACCACACAACAGATTATATCAAGAGAGATGGCAATACAGTCTACTACTAATATACTTAACCCTAAGTGCCTTTGGAAAGAATTCACATCCCTTGCCTTTTTTGTTATGTGACAGCCTGCATCAATAAGTATTCAACCCCTTTGTTATGGCAAGCCTAATTACGTTCAGGAGTAAATATATGCTTAACAAGTCACATACTAAGTGGAATGGACTCACTGTGTGCAATATTAGTGTTTAACATGATTTTTGAATGACTACCTCATCTCTGTACTCCACACATACAATTATCTGCAAGATCCCTCAGTTGAGCAGTGAATTTCAAACACAGACTCAACCACAAAGACCAGAGAGGTTTTCCAATGCCTCGCAAAGAAGGGCAGACATTGAATATCCATTTGAGCATGGTGAAGTTATTGAATATCCATTTGAGCATGGTGAAGTTATTAATTACACTTTGGATGGCGTATCAATACACCCAGTCACTACAAAGATACAGGTGTCCTTCCTTGCTCAGTTGCTGCAGAGGAGGGAAACCACTCAGGGATTTCACCTGGAGGCCAACGGTGACTTTAAATTAAAAGAAGGAAGGCTGTACAGAATAAAAATATTCCAAAACATGCAACCTGTTTGCATTAAGGCACTAAAGTAAATCTGCAAAACATTTGGAAATAAATGACATTTATTCCCTGAATTCAAAGTGTTATGTTTGGGGCAAATCCAACAGAACACATCACAGAGTACCGCTCATCATATTTTCAAGCATGGTGGTAGCTGCATTATGTTATTGTTGTGCTTGCCACTGACAAGGACTAAGGAGTTTTTTAGGATAAAAATAAATGGAATAGAGCTAAGCACAGGCAAAATCCTAGAGGAAAACCTGGTTCTGTCTGCTTTCCAACAGAGACAAATTCACCTTTCAGCAGGACAGTAACCTTCAACACGAGGCCAAATATACACTGGAGTTGCTTACCAAGATGATATTGAATGTTCCTGAGTGGCCTAATTACAGTTTTGACTTAAATCCACTTGGCAAGACTTGAAAATGGCTGTCTAGCAATGATCAAAAAACAACTTGATAGAGCTTGAAGAATTTTTAAAAGAATAATGTACAATCCAGATGTGCAAACTCTTCCAAGGCTTACCCAGAAAGACTCACTGTCCTCGATGCCAAAGGTGATTCTAAAATGTATTGACTCAGGGGGTTGAATACTTACGTAATCAAGATATATACATTTTTTGCAAATGTTAGAAATTTTCTTCCACTGACTTTACAGAGTATTTTGTATAGATCATAGACAAAAAATGACAGTTTAAATCCATATTAACCCCACTTTGTCACAACAAAATGTGGAAAAGGTCAAGGGGTGTGAATACTCTCTGAAGGCACTTGTATGTTGTTATGTATTGACATTGTTAATTACACACACAAATCTCAAATCAGGATTTGGCCTATATTGCACACACATTGTGCAATATGGTCCATGAAACTTAAATTATGTGAGTTGTTGAGCAAATTCTTACTCTTTAACTTTTTTTAAGCTTGCCATAACAAAGGGGTTGAATACTTATTGACTCAAGACATTTCAGCTTTTCATTTTTTAATTCATCTCAAAAAATGTCTAAAAACATCATTCCACATTGACGTTATGGCGTTATGGGGTATTGTGTGTAGGCCAGTGACACTAAATGTCAATTTAGATTCAGGCTGTAAACACATCAAAATGTGGAAAAGTCCAGGGGTGTGTATACTTTCTGAAGGCACTGTACATCACTATACTGAGAGCGTGTCAGATTCTGAAATGACATATCTTTGTGTTTTTAAAAAAACATTTCGTTCATGTCCTTTTTGTGCCCTTATAATGCACAACAAGCAATGAGGAAGTGAATCACAAAAACTTATCTGGACCCTTCTTTAACATGACATTCACATCAAACATATATATTTAATTCAGAAATAGGACAATTCTCCTTTAATATGATAACACTTTTTAGGTAAGTTCTGTTTGACATTTAAGGGAATGGTCTCTTGTAAACAGTCCTTTCACATCACTGGAACATTCCTATGAAAATTAACGAGCCTCGTAAGGGAACAATTCTCTAAAGTTGTTTGAACATTTGTTGTTAGCTGGGGAGCAGCTTATTAGTTGAATCATGCATGTTAGAGTAAGTCTGGTACAAAATCATGTAGTTTCTAGGAAAGATGGTGGAAAATGCCTGAGGCCAATTTCTGTGACAAGATGATTTGTAAAAGGAGATACCTAGTCAGTTGTACAACTAAATACATCTTCAGAGAGGTGCAGGGGGTTGCCATGATCAACGTTCAAGTCTTCTGTGAATAGTGTGTTAAACTGCCTTGCTCAGGGGAACAACAGATTTTTTACCTTGTTAGCTCAGGGATTCGATCCAGCAACCTTTTGGTTACTGGCCCAACGCTCTAACCACTATGTTACCTGCCTGTGATAGTGTATGGTGATATGCATACCTCCTATACAGTGTCCTTTCACAACCTCATTGACCAAGTGTGACCAGGTTTTTTGTCAGTGCACCATATAGATGAAAGATCAGAATGTATGTAGATCATGAAAATGTGTACGTGGACTTTACCATAACCATTCTTTAGCTTTCATTAGAGTTATATGATCATTTTTGTGTCAACCAGGGAAGTAGAAAAGGTAAGATTTAAGCAAATTTTGAAATTGCCACCCTAATATGCTTACAGTATAGTATGTTCAAGTTTTGGTCTGATTTCACTCTTACAGTATACAGTATAAGTAGCCTTACGAATAAGATTTTTTATTTGTGAATATCAGTGAATTTTCAGTGTATGTCAGATCAAGTACGATACTTTTCCAGTTGTTCAATTATCATTTTGATTAATGATATACTATTGAAAAAGTATAGTATACACCTCGTTCTAGGTGAAAATAAACTCTAGTACACTGGTGAGCATCCAAGAGGCATCCAAGATCACCCATGTGGTGAAATTAATAATATACACACATTGAATCTTTATGGTAAGAATATAAATACCTCATGAGCTTAGTAAAACTGTTGACCCATCATAAACCAAAATATTAGGTTGACTCTTTGAACGCATGTTTAAACTAACATTTCGATCTCAGACACAGACCCTGCATCCATTGCCCCCCCAGCCTCATTTATAAAAAAAATAGTTTGCCCATTTTGAACTGCACTGATTAAAGATGCACTCCGGGATCTTAAGATCAAGAAATGTGCAACATATTTCACGAATTGGATTCGTGTGTTTTGGCTCGTGAGCACCATTTTCAAAACTACTGACAATTGTGGCTGCTTTGCGTGATGTATTGTTGTCTCTAACTTCTTGCCCCTTGTGCTGCTATCTGTGCCCAATAATGTTTGTACACTGTTTCGTGCTGCTACCATGTTGTGCTGCTGCCATGTTGTGTTGCTACGATGTTGTTGTCATGTTGTGTTGCTACCATGCTGTGTTGTTGTCTTTAGGTCTCTCTTCATGTAGTATTGTGTTGTCTCTCTTGTCGTGATGTGTGTTTTATCCTATATGTTATTTAATTGAATATTATTTTTAATCCCAGCCCCTGTCCCCGCAGGACAGGGGCTGCCATTTGGCAGGCCGTCATTGTAAATAAGAATTTGCTCTTAACTGACTTGCCTAGTTAAATACAGAATCTTTCCAGATCCTTGATTACCTTCGTCTGCTCTTATGTACTGCCATCTTCAATTTAAACATATAGGATACTCTCGTTACCCTGGTTTATGGGATGCGCCTTCTTTGGGCGTCATTTTATAAGTTATTGTAAACCACACCAGAATGGCTGCTTCCGCTGTCAATTACTCCCTAGAGCTTACTTCATACCAGCCTATATTTGGTGTGATTGGTATGATGATTTCCTCCCTTTAATGGAGTAATTGTAGTCTAATCGGGTGTTATAAGATGGGACACACTCCTTTCATGCCATTTCGCCCTGTGGGCGGTGCTATACGTCATGATAGGTGTGGGTTTCGAAGTGCAACGACTGTCCAATGCGCGTCCACGTCCTCCTAATTCATATTTTTTTCACCGACATCACTATGGTGGGTTTATAATTTATATTAGATTATGAATCACCTATGTTACCACAGAAGGGGACCGGTTTCAAAGCTCTCTGCCCCATTCCCAGGTACGTTACAAGGTGCTTTGTCGCCATAACCTATGACTGGCCGGTAGGGTAGTCATTGTTTTCCCCCCCTGGTTCTAATTTTAATGCGTGGGGTTCAATACTGTGTTACCAGAACGCATTTTACCGCCTAAACCAAGTGAGGCCCGTTGTGACAACAGTACCCCCAGTTGGCACTGCCAATCGGGGTACATCACTGATCGTCGGAGCCCTTGTACCCAGACTGGGACGGGCTTTAGGCAGACGGTGGCACATAAACACTTTTTTTCAACCCCAAGTTCCACTGTGTTCACGGGCGTCAAAAGTGTTGTGTCTCCCACATGTGAGTTCAATGAAAAGTGTCCCGTCTCCACATTCAGACACACAGTTGTCAAGAGTGGTGGAAATGGAAGAAGAATTAATCTCTCCTAGTCCACAAGGTGGCGTCCCACACATTCAGATGGCACTTCACGGGATGCTAGCTGTCTGCTCCAACCAATGGTGCGCATGCGCAGTGTTGCCCTGGATCATACGAACAGTGATGACAGACTATTGTTGATGCGGCCCTTCCAGCTCTGAGTACTAGCCACTCACCTGGACGCATCTCGCAACCTAAGCCAGTCGAAGAGCGGTATTAAATAAAAGGAATAGATCCAAACCTCAAACTTATAGCCTGTGGAAGGCCGGGATTCCAGCAAGGCGCTTATTTCACTGGCCTTGTCAGTCGTGATTGTAGATCATTCAATCGAAGTCGCGAAAGTGTGACTCCCCATAATATGTTTACCTTGTTTACCTCTTTGAGGGAACAGTAGTTATATTCATAACGTTACGTTTTTTCTGGCACCAAAATACTTTCTACCATATGTAGAGAACTCACATGTACTCATAAGATCAGACAACATAGCAACTATTGCATAATTCAATTACTGCCAACATACTTCCAATTACTGCTAACATTAAGGAAAAGGCAGTCTAGGATAAAGTCAGAGGATGCAACAGAAAGCCTGCAAGGTTGTTTTTCCTGTACAAACGGGGACATTTTTATAATGGACCATAACCTTGAGAAGTCAGTGTCAGCGGTGACTGCATATATCAATTTCTGTAAGGGCAAAAATGGTGAAATGCTATCCAAATAACAAGCCTTGGATTACTGTGAAGCTTAAACAGACACTTAAGATGAAACAGACAGCCTTTTCTGCTGGCAACCAAGAGGAAGTGAAAACCCTGCAGAGGATAGTAAAAACAACAAATTGACCAGGCTAAGGACAACTACAAAAAGAAAGTGGAAACCATGTTCCATACAGGGAGTCTCAGGCAGGCCTGGCAGAGCCTGGCAATCCCCACCAGGTAAGCCAAGAAGAGAACTCAAGGGAAAAACATAAAGGATGAGGAACGGTTGTGTCAATGAACCCAATACTTTTTACTGTAATTTTGATTATCAAGACGAGCTGGCAGACATCTTCTGCACTCTCTTTAACAGCTCCCTCTCAGAACACATGGTTGGTTCCCTTACTCTGGAATTTGAGACCCAACCAGTACCAAAGAAGAACAATCCAGCAGAGCTGAATGACTATTGTCCTGTGGCATCCTTTTTCTGGACTTCTCTGCTTTAAACTGCATGCAGACTCGCCTTCTCTGTGACAAACTCTGCATTTAGAGCTCAGGGACTAGGAGTAGACGTCCTATCACACAGGTGGCCTTCCTGTCACCTTTATGCGTTTCCCCCATTCCCACACATTCCAACAGGTTAGGGAAGAAAAGTGGGATACCTTGATTCATGTCCCGCGTGTTAAACAGAGATCTGTTGCCTTGGGATCAATCTGGCACCCAGACTCAGGCAGGTTGAAGCTAAAGGGTCTGGCCCCTGAACTGGAATGACTGACGGAGTGAGCTATCCCTTTCTCAGAGATTTTCACTATTCAGAGTGCTGGAGCACCTTCTACTAGGATGCTATAGACTCTCAAATGGGGATTATTTGCGCATTGGTGTAGGACTCAGGGTCAGGACCCGTTTAAGTGTCCTATCGGAGTCACATTACTATTTTTACTGGAGCTATTTGATGAAGGCCGATCGTCATCCACTATTAAGGTAGATCTTCCCGCCATATCGGCAAGTCATGTTGTTATTGATGGTTTATCCCCAAGTAGCCATGCACTGGCATAGGTTATGTCACTCAAGACTGCTTTGTTACTGGCTTTGGCATTGGACATGTGCATAGGGAATCTAATGGCTTTATTAATGAATCGATCATGCCTGCTTTGGAATCTCAGGTGATATTGAGGTATCAGCCTATGGTCATTAAATCCCATTATAGGACTAGAGTTATAGAGGTTGTGGTGTTTTACCCTCCTACTTTTACATCGGTAAGAGAGCATGCTTGAGAGAGCACAGACTTCACACACTGTGCCTAGCTAGAGCATTACTTTATGGTCCATATATCCATCTTTCAAGTGAGACATCACCCCAGTTAAGGTTTTATCATAGTCCAAAACGTGTACGTTTTTACGCACAGCAGTGTTCTAGAATATTGGACTGTTGGCTTTCATACTTTTCAAATTCTCAGCACAGCTCAAGCTATTTGTCCAGCTGTTAGCACAAATAAATAATGGACATGTTCGTTAGACATTTTGGGGAGGTGCGCATTTGGGCTGGGCATCCCCCTCAGATGGTGGTCTCAGATCCGTGTAGCTATGTCATAAAGGGGCGCAAGACAATCATGTCCTAGTGACTGTGGACTATGATTTGTGCTTTAGCCTCACCCAGTCCAGTTGCACTGTAATGTTTCAGAGAAAGAAAGGTGAATGAGGTTATTTCCACTGTCACTGTCTTATATGGAACACACACTTTTTACACCATTTCGCTGGATGGTTGGTGCTATACCTCATGGTGGGCGTAGCTTTCAGCGCCCATACAGGTGTGCACAGCATTGAGCCAAGCACTTGCTCAAGTAAGGATCGTGGAATTTATTTTCAACTCACTGCCTAACTACTGTAGGTCTAATGGATGTTACTGTTTCATCGGGTAGCCACAAAGATGAAGTAATTTTGTCATTTTGTTTGCTATTTCATGCAGCCACAGAATATAAAGAAGCTAAACAATTATTTTGTATAAGAATATCGCATTGTTTAAAGTTCAGATATATCATTCATGCATAGTAATGAGACGGTGTGTAAGTATGGCTCCAGGATAATACACTAAAGTTGTATGTAAATGCCATCGAACAAATTAATAAAGCCAAGGTCAAGGACTTCCGAGGAAAGGTAAGGCTCAGTCTAAACTGGAGAAAGACAGCATGGTCATGTCAAACCCTGCTTGTTCCCTCGACCTTGCTACCAACCACCAATTGCCTAAAGAGCCCATAAAATGTATCACTAGACAACTCACAGGCAGGAATCAGCAATGAATCCACAGGCCACTTGCCATCCGGCCCTCGCACCCTGCACCCCGTCCATTGTTATCACACGACAACACAGAATGGGACCTAACAGCACCCCCTCTGCTAGAAAGTGTGTGTGCCATCCATGGAGCAACAGATGACCAGCTTTTGGCAAAATGTTACCTTGTCTTTGAAAGCAAACCTTCAAATGTTCTGTGTCACGTTGCTATTGGAATGTAGAAGTACGCGTTTGCAGATCTACTGACACACATCAATTGCCCTGACGTATACTCTGGACTAACTGTTTGTAGTAAGTAAGCATGCGAAAGGGTAGCTTCTTTAGGCATCTGTTTAGACGGGGGAGGTCTAGGAATGGTCTGAGACCCCCACCCTTCTTTGGAATCAGGAATCATATGAATAGCTCACTTGGCCAATAGGGAATCTACTTCCTGTTGCAATAGTTTTGATGTCTGCTGTGTTACCGTGGAGACCATGACACCACTGAACCCTGCTGACCTTTATGTGAATTGGAGCATGTAGCTCTCTGTAATCGTACATAGCACCCAGAGTGCTCTGCATGTGCTATGCTACTCTCCCCACAAGAGTAGGAGGAGACGACAGATTTATTTGACCTATCCTTCTCCCAGGCCCAACGATATGTTGTGAATGGCTCATTATAATTTTCTTCTGCGTGCATTTGTGAGGCCAGTGCCGTTTATCAAACTCCAGGCGGTGCTATGGTCAGATGACATGAAAATATAACTATTTGGCCACGCAAATCAATGCTGGGTTTGGCGTTAAAAAAACCCAGAAGCATATGCAGAAAAGTAGCTCATACCTACGGTAAAATATGGTGGTGCATCTTTATGTTAGGGAGCTATTTTGCGTCCACTGGTCCTGTTTCAGTACAATTTTAAAGATCAATTGTTCATTTGACATGGTGGGATCTTTTTGCGTCAGTAAAATTCATTATGCGAGAAATGGTGGTGGAAAAGCCTTTATTACATTTACATTTAAGTCATTTAGCAGACGCTCTTATCCAGAGCGACTTACAAATTGGTGCATTCACCTTATGACATCCAGTGGAACAACCACTTTACAATAGTGCATCTAAATATTTTAAGGGGGGGAGGGGGGGTGAGAAGGATTACTTTATCCTATCCTAGGTATTCCTTAAAGAGGTGGGGTTTCAGGTGTCTCCGGAAGGTGGTGATTGACTCCGCTGTCCTGGCGTCGTGAGGGAGTTTGTTCCACCATTGGGGAGCCAGAGCAGCGAACAGTTTTGACTGAGCTGAGCGGGAACTGTACTTCCTCAGTGGTAGGGAGGCGAGCAGGCCAGAGGTGGATGAACGCAGTGCCCTTATTTGGGTGTAGGGCCTGATCAGAGCCTGGAGGTACTGAGGTGCCGTTCCCCTCACAGCTCCGTAGGCAAGCACCATGGTCTTGTAGCGGATGCGAGCTTCAACTGGAAGCCAGTGGAGAGAGCGGAGGAGCGGGGTGACGTGAGAGAACTTGGGAAGGTTGAACACTAGACGGGCTGCGGCGTTCTGGATGAGTTGTAGGGGTTTAATGGCACAGGCAGGGATTTATGCAAATATTGATATAAAAACCATCATATCAAAGTAAACTTGGAGTCACTTGATGATCTGGTGTGTGGTCCTCCCACTACAACTCCAGAAACGATACAATTTATTAGTCTGCGGATGAAATAAGTTATGATGAACTTTACAGGTTGGGAAAAGGGCATGGTGATCATTATGCTCCTTTCCAATAAATATCAAGGGTCCTATTCTGGTGACAGTATGATCGATGCTTGACTGCCGTTTGACAAGTAGTAATATTCTCGCTCTTATCTATAATATCTTATCATGTAGACTAGCCAACCCGCACAGCCTACCCGCATTGTATCTATGACTTGCTGTTGGCTAAAACCCACGTGCCAAGACCAAAGTAGGCACATCTGCAGTTTTTGTGACTATAGGTAGAGTTGAAAATGCGATGGAAACACATTGAACTTTATATTTGTATTCAGTACATGGGAACATAAATTAAAAATACATGCTGTGTGCACTACGTCATAACACACTGATTTAGTATCTGCAACAAGTCAGTTTGATGGAAATGGGCGACACCTCCCAAATACAGGTGTGCCAAGCTTGTAGCGTCATGCCCAAGAAGATTTGAGTCTTTAATCACTGCAAAAGGTGCTTCAACAAAGTACTGAGTAAAGGGTCTGAAAAATTATGTAAATGTGATTTTTCCGTTATTTTTTTAATACATTTGCAAAAATTTTGAATAACCTGTTTTTGCTTTGTCATTATGAGGTATACTGTGTGTAGATTGATGAGGAAAAACAATTTAATAAATTTTAGAATAAGGCTGTAATGTAACAAAATGTGGAAAAAGTCGAGGGGTCTGAATACTTTCCGAATGCACTGTACATTTGGTTTATGTTCTGTTAGAGTTTCTGTAGTGTTACATTTTTTCTCCTCTAGATCTACACTGAAGATGACTTCAAACCAAATATTTACCTTTACCTTTGCACAACAAATATATTGAATTAATTGTTTTGGAGTAGTTTACAAATACAGTTGAAGTCGGAAGTTTACATACACTTAGGTTGGAGTCATCAAAACTTGTTTTTCAACCACTACACAAATTTCTTGTTAACAAAACTATAGTTTTGGAAAGTCGATTAGGACATCTACTTTGTGCATGACACAAGTAACTTTTCCAACAATTGTTTACAGACAGAATATTTCACTTCACTTAATTCACTGTATCACAATTCCAGTGCGTCAGAAGTTTACATACAATAAGTTGACTGTGCCTTTAAACAGCTTGGAAAATTCCAGAAAATTATGTCATGGCTTTAGAAGCTTCTGATAGGCTAATTGACAACATTTGAGTCAATTGGAGGTGTACCTGTGGATGTATTTCAAGGCCTACCTTCAAACTCAGTGCCTCTTTGCTTGACATCATGGGAAAATTAAAAGAAATCAGCCACGACATCAGAAAAAAAACTGTAGACCACCACAAGTCTCGTTCATCATTGGGAACAATTTCCAAACGCCTGAAGGTACCATGCTCATCTGTGCAAACAATAGTATGCAAGTATAAACACCATGGGACCATGCAGCCGTACTACCGCTCAGGAAGGAGACGCGTTCTGTCTCCTAGAGATTAATGTACTTTGGTGCGAAAAGTGCAAATCTATCCCAGAACAATATTAAAGGATTTTGTGAAGATGTTGAAGGAAACAGGTACAAAAGTATCTATATCCACAGTAAAACTAGTCCTATATCGACATAACCTGAAAGGCCACTCAGCAAGGAAGAAGCCACTGCTCCAAAACCGCCCAAAAAAAGCCAGACTAAGGTTTGCAGGTGCACATGTGGACAAAGATTGTATTTTTTGGAGAAATGTCCTCTGGTCTTATGAAACAAAAATAGAACTGATTGGCCATGCTGCAGGAGGAACTGGTGCACTTCACAAAATAGAGGTTGGAAAATTATGTGGTTACATTGAAGCAACATTTCAAGACATCAGTCTGGAAGTTAAAGCTTGGTTGCTAATGGGTCTTCCAAATGGACAATGACCCCAAGCATACTTCCAAAGTTGTGGCAAAATGGCTTAAGGACAAGAAAGTCAAGGTCTTGGAGTGGCCATCACAAAGTCCTGACCTCAATCCTATAGAAAATGTTTGGGCAGAACTGAAAAAGCGTGTGTGAGCAAGGTCTGCAAACCTGACTCAGTTACATCAGCTCTGTCAGGAGGAATGGGCCAAAATTCACCCAACGTATTGTGGGAAGCTTGTGGAAGGCTACCTGAAACTTTTGACCCAAGTTAAACAATTTTAAAGGCAATTCTACCAAATAATAATTGAGTGTATGTAAACTTCTGACCCACTGGGAATGTGATGAAAGAAATAAAAGCTGAAATAAATTATGTACTCTACTATTATTCTGACATTTCATATTCTTAAAATAAAGTGGTGATTCTAATTGACCTAAGACAGGGAATTGTTACTACGATTAAATGTCAGGTATTGTGAAAAACTGAGTTTAAATGTATTTGGCTAAGGTGTATGTAAACTTCTGACTTCAACTGTATGTCAATTTGTCAATCCATGTTACTGGACTGAAACTTGTGGTTTATAATCTGTACAGCCAACACCACCGCTGACCCCACAACCGGACTGACCACAGGAACCAGTAAGTGTCATCAAATGAGTATTATGTTGTTTTTCTAGGTAATCCATATTCATGTAAATTAGAAACAAAGTGTTACTGCAATATCTATTAGCAACCACTGTAAATGACACTTTTAGAAAAAAAGGTGTGATCTAGAACATAAGGGTTCTTTGGCTGTCCCAATGGGAGAACCCTTTTTGGTTCCAGGTAGAACTCTTTGGGATTCCATGAAGAACCCTTTCCACAGAGTTCTACTTGGAACCCAAAAGGGTTATTCTATGGGGACAGCCGAAGAACCATTTTGGATTCCTTTTTTCTAAGAGTGTACACCATAACACTAGAATAGTGAACACTACTTGTTTTGAGTTTATTCTGTTGTGAAAATTAATCTATTTGTGTTCACTGTCTAGTACTCCAAAGACCTAACAATCTTTCACTACTGTTGATTACCTCTCTCCCTGCTGTAGATTCTGCAATACCTGCACCTACAACACAATTCACCACTGGTATGAACATCCTGTATTCCTTCCCAATCACATTAAAAAGAAACTGAATTGCTTAAAGAAGAATTGTTCTATTTTGAACTTTACACATCCTGTAAAAAAAATGGGTGAGATTACTTGACTGACATTTTCCACGCTTCAACTGGAAAATAAGTGCCTGGCACTTTTTTGTGTTTAAGTGTCCCCACTTGATATTGTCCTTCTACATACATTTTTTTATGGATTCAACGACATCTGTGCCATCACCTAATTTTCTGCCAACAGTTACTCTTTTGACAAATATCACATTTGTGCCAACTATGGAAAAACCACAATAGGAAGTGAGTTCAGTTGTTTTTTACTGTATCGTAGGGGACACGTTTAAATATAAAGTCACTTATGTTTCTAACAATGTGTCAAGAAGCAATTAAGATGTTGGCTACAGCATTTAGGAGAAACAAAACATGTTCAGAGCCATTTAATATAAGTAAGACCAGAAAAGACCTCTTTGGCTGTGTTTAGACAGGCAATCCAATTCTGATATTATTTTCACTAATTTGTATTTTGTCCAATCAGATCTGAAAATGATGTGATTGGTCAAAAGAGCAATTAGTGAAAAATATCAGAATTGGACTGACTGTCTAAACATAGCCTTAGTTACACACATGAAGCATATATGCAAAATAATGTAGCCTACAATTACCAATATATGTACATATTAAAGGGACGTTTGCATTTTCATACCAGTGAGGGGATTCTATTAACCTGTCCAGGGCACCCAGGTAGGCGAAGTTTGCACCAGGTGAAAAGTGATTGCATTTGTTTTGGAACCGGGCTGCCTCCCGGGCATGAGCCGGCAGCCCAATTCTAGCCGATGGCGAAGTCGGCTCAACAGAAAAGTGTCTTAGGTTAGCACGTGGACTAATGAGTAGGATTCTGTGTTTTCACATGCAAAAGTGATTGCTTTTTGATAAAAACGCTTTATCTGTCTTCCTAATGACAATTCAACCATATATGTTATGGAAAATAAATGCATGTTTCTGAACGATGGATCATGCTGCTTTGTTGACAACACAACCAAGTGGCGCAGATTGCTGTTTGATTTGAGCATGACGCTTTGCCCGGTCACATGACAGGCCACAGGCCGACTCAACCCAGGCTAGTTTGTCTACATACAGTACCAGTCAAACGTTTGGACACACCTACTCATTCCAGGGTTTTTCTTTGTTTAGACTATTTTCTACATTGTGGAATAACAGTGAAGACATCAAAACTATGAAATAACACATGGAATCATGTAGTAACCAAAAAAGTGTTAAACAATATTTGAGATTCTTCAAAGTAGCCACCCTTTGCCTTGACATCTTTGCACACTTTTGGCATTCTCTCAACCAGCTTCATGAGATAGTCACCTGGATTGCATTTCAATTAGCAGGTGTGCCTTGTTAAGTGAATTTGTGGAATTTCTTCTCAATGCGTTTGAGTTAATCAGTTGTGTTGTGACAAGGTAGGGTTGGTATACACAAGATATCACTATTTGGTACATTTAACCTGCATGGCTAGCACAGCATTCTGCAGCGATACGCCATCCCATCTGGATTACGCTTATTGGGAGTGCATCAGATGACCTGGCTTCCACAATCACCTGACTTCAACCCAATTGAGATGGTTTGGGATGAGTTGGACCGCAGAGTGAAAAAAAAGCAGCCAACAAGTGCTCAGTATATGCGGGAGGCTGGTTGACAGAATGCCAAGAGTGTGCAAAGCTGTCATCAAGGCAAAGGGTGGCTACTTTGAAGAATCTAAAATATATTTTGATTTGTTCAACACTTTTTTTGGTTACTACATGATTCCATGTGTGTTATTTCATAGTGTTGATGTTTTCACTATTCATATACAATGTATAATATAGTCAGAATAAAGAAAAACCCTTGAATTGTAACGGCGTTCGTTTGTTGAAAGAGAGTCGGACCAAAATGCAGCGTGGTGGTTACTCATGTTCTTTAATGACGAAAAGACGATACATGAAATAACTATATAATAGAAAACAACAAACGGACGCCGTTACAGAATCACCCACCACACACGGACCGAGCGGCGTGGTAACAGGCAGTGACAGCAGGAGCAGCGAAAGGAGGATGAATTGTTCGGAGAAGTTCCCTGGGATCAGCCGGGAGAATATTGCCGCCCCAAAGAAGAACTGGAGGCGGCAAGAGCTGAGAGACGCTGGTATGAGGAGAAACAACAGCGGCAGCAGGAGCTACAATATCAGGAATATACAACGTGGGAAGAAATAGACAGGTGGGCGGTCGACCCAGAGAGAGTGCCGGAACCCGCCTGGGATTCGCTGGAGCAGTGCGAAGAGGGCTATAGGAGAATGGAGTTGGAGAGACAATCACGACGGCGCAGAAGAAAGGCTCAGAGGGAGAGTGGCAGAGTCAGGAGATAGCCCTGAGCCAACTCTCCTTGTTAATCGTGAGGAGCCAGGGAGGAGACCAGAACCAGAGCCGGTGTTAGAGGTGAGCGAAGCAGAGACTGTGAAGGAGTTAATGGGGAAAGTGGAGTGGAGAGTAATGAGGGAGTTGCTAGCTTGGTGTTTTAGGTACAAGATTCATCCGACGGAGAGTGTCGGGGATTTGATGGCACCTGGGTCAGCGCTCCATACTCGTCCTGAGGTGCAGCTCCCCGCACCAGGCTTCCTGTGCGTGTCCTCGATCCAGTACCACCAGTTCCAGCACCAGGCCTTCTGTGCACCTCGCTTGTTCAGCGCAGCCAGCGCTTTCCCCCTCTCCTGCGCTGCTGGAGTCTCCCGCCTGTTCAGCGCTTCCAAAGCCTTCCTCCTCTACAGCGCTGCCGGAGCCTCCTGCCTGTTCGGAGCAGCCTGAGCTGCCAGACTGCATGGAGCAGCCAGAGCAGTCAGCCTGCATGGAGCAGCCTGAGCTGTCAGACTGCATGGAGCAGCCAGAGCTGCCAGTCTGCATGGAGTAGCCAGAGCTGCCAGTCTGCATGGAGCAGCCAGAGATGCCAGTCTGCATGGAGTAGCCAGAGCTGCCAGTCTGCATGGAGCAGCCAGAGCTGTCAGCCTGCATGGAGCAGCCTGAGCTGTCAGTCTGCATGGAGCAGCCAGAGCTGTCAGGCTGCATGGAGCAGCCAGAGCTGCCAGTCTGCATGGAGCAGCCAGAGCTGTCAGTCTGCATGGAGAAGCCAGAGCTGTCAGTCTGCATGGAGCAGCCAGAGCTGTCAGTCTGCATGGAGCAGCCTGAGCTGTCAGTCTGCATGGAGCAGCCTGAGCTGTCAGTCTGCATGGAGCAGCCAGAGCTGCCAGTCTGCATGGAACAGCCAGAGCTGCCAGTCTGCATGGAGCAGCCAGAGCTGCCAGTCTGCATAGAGCAGCCAGAGCTGCCAGTCTGCATAGAGCTGCCAGTCTGCACAGAGCTGCCAGTCTGCATGGAGCAGCCAGAGCTGCCAGTCTACATGGAGCAGCCAGAGCTGTCAGTCGGCATGGAGCAGCCAGAGCAGCTAGATCCGCCAGTCAGCCATGATCTTCCAGTCAACCAGCTTTCTTTCAGTACTGGGCTTCCTTTCAGTACTGGGCTTCCCCTCAGTACTGGGCTTCCCCTCAGTCCCGAGCTGCCCCTCAGTCCCGAGCTGCCCCTCAGTCCCGAGCTTCCCCTCAGTCCCGAGCTTCCCCTCAGTCCCGAGCTTCACCTCATTCCCGAGCTGCCCCTCAGTCCCGAGCTGCCCCTCAGTCCCGAGCTGCCCTTCAGTCACGTGCTGCCCCTCAGGCCAGTGGGGTTCTGGGTGAGGACAATTAGGCCATGGTCGGCGGCGAAGGTGGATTATCCCAGGACGCGAAGGGGAGGACCTATGACATTAATGGAGTGGGGTCCACGTCCCGAGCCGGAGCCGCCACCATGGACAGACGCTCACCCGGACCCCCCCCTATGGTTTTGAGGTGCGTCCGGGAGTCCGCACCTTAGGGGGTGGGGGGGGTTCTGTCACGCCTTGGTCTTAGTATTTTGTGTTTTCTTTAATTATTTGTTCAGGCCAGGGTGTGACATGGGTTATTGTGTTGTCGTATTGGGGTTTTTGTAGGCATTGGGATTGCGGCTGATTAGGGGTGTGTCTAGCATAGGCTTGGCTGCCTGAGGCGGTTCTCAATCAGAGTCAGGTGATTCTCGTTGTCTCTGATTGGGAACCATATTTAGGTAGCCTGGGTTTCACTGTGTATTTTGTGGGTGATTGTTCCTGTCTCTCTGTTAGTTATTCACCAGACAGGCTGTATAGGTTTTCACGTTCCTTTTGTTGTTTTGTATATTTATAAGTTATTTCATGTATCGCTATTCTACATTAAAGATCATGAGTAACCACACGCTGCATTTTGGTCCGACTCTCCTTCAACAGACGAACGTCGTTACATGAATGAGTAGGTACTGTATGTGTGTGCCTTTGTTTGTGTGCCTATGTGTGTGTGCACGGGCCTGTGTTTGTGTCATTACCCATGCATGAAGATGACATCTCCTCCCTCCATAAGCAGACTGCTGCCATGTATACTCAGTGTGCTTGTGGCTCCGGGCACTGAGAGAAACGCTGATGGATTGAGGCATATATAATCAAATTATTCCAGCATCAGTTACCATCCTCTGTCACCCAGATAAAATGCCAAAGCTTTATGCAGTACCTGAAACCATGCTTCAGTTGTCTCCCCCACTTTCTGTGTTCCTACGCTCACTTAATACATTGTCAATCTTCACTTATGTTCTGTCTTTTAATCATTTTTGGGGGGCACAAAATGAAAGGGTTGGTGGAGTAACAGATGGAGAGAGGGGAAATAGAAAATATATACAGTGAGCTCCAAAAGTATTGGGTGAGTGACACATTTTTGTTGTTTTGGCTCTGTCCTCCAGCACTTTGGATTTGAAATGATACAATGATGTTAAAATGATGACTGTCAGCTGTAATTGAGGGTATTATCATCTATACCGGGTGAACAGTTTACAAATTACAGACACACACATATCTTACCCCCTAAAAAATGCTTACCTTTCCTGTTATTGTAATGGTGAGAGGTTAGCATGTCTTGGGGGTATGATATTTGTGCATCTAACTTTCTCACTCATCATTATTCACGATTTAATTTAGGACTAAACGTACTGTAATCATGGTAGCATTCACTTTAATGTAGAAGTGTTTGGAAACTTATTATATTCTTATTACAATAAAAGCTCATCCAAAGTGACACAATACATTATTTACCATTTCATTTCCAAAGCAAATGGATCAAACAAGTTTGATGTCACAAGCTTGATGTAATCATTGCGTGCTAGGAATATAGGACCAAATACTAAACCTTTGACTACTTTAACACGCATATAAGTGAATTTGTCCCAATCATTTTGGTCCCCTAAAATGCAGGGACTATGTACAAAAAATGCTGTAACTTATTTTGGGCCAGAACTGTTGCAAAGGAATATCCAAACATTCTGTTACGCTGTCCTCACAGTTTTCCTTCAGGCCTATCCATGGCAGCCATGCAGACTAAATGGACCCAGGGTTTCAGATATGTTCTGCTACAGTAAAGCAGCTAAGGAGCGTCCTAGTGATGAAGATATGGCCAGCCGATAACAATATTATATTTACTCTACATATCTACTGTATTTGCAGTTATGCTGCAGATGTGGAAAAAAACATGACTTGATATTTCAGCATCTTTCATTGTTGTTTACAGTGACAATAATATGCTGTGTATTTGATAGACCGATACAATACGAACATTGCTGATCTATACATTCTAAATTCTTTTGATTTTTATGCATCACATTTTATGACTCCTGATATGGTAATCTTCAAGGCAAGCACGTAGAGACAAAATGTAATGATATGTTTTACCATTATTTCCAATGGGAATTCAATGTTTTAATAATTCCTAATGAAATGTATAGGTTATTACACATATATATATATAATTACCATTTTATCATATCATTGTGTTAGTTAATATCTCAAATCAAAGTTTATTTGTCACGTGCGCCGAATACAACAGGTTAAATGCTTACTTACAGGCTCTAACCAATAGTTTGGAGAAAAAAAAGTGTGTGTGTGTGTGTAGGTAAGTAAAGAAATAAAACAACAATAAAAAGACATTTGAAAATAAGAGTAGCAAGGCTATATACAGACACCGGTTAGTCAGGCTTATTGAGGTAGTATGTACATGTGGGTATGGTTTAAGTGACTATGCATATATGATGAACAGAGATTAGCAGTAGCGTAAAAAGAGGGGTTGGTGGGTAGTGGAACACAATGCAGATAGCCCTGTTAGCTAATGTGCGGGAGCACTGGTTGGTCGGGCCAATTGAGGTAGTAGGTACATGAATGTATAGTGAAAGTGACTATGCATATAAGAAAAATCCCGAGTAGCAGCAGCGTAAAAGAGGGGTTGGGGAGGGGGCACACAATGCAAATAGTCCGGGTAACCAGTTGGTTACCTGTTCAGGAGTCTTATGGCTTGGGGGTAAAAACTGTTGAGAAGCCTTTTTGTCCTAGACTTGGCACTCCAGTACCGCTTGCCATGCGGTAGTAGAGAGAACAGTCTATGACTGGGGTGGCTGGGGTCTTTGACAACTTTCAGGGCCTTCCTCTGACACTGCCTGGTGTAGAGGTCCTGGATGGCAGGCAGCTTTGCCCCAGTGATATACTGGGCCGTACGCACTACCCTCTGAAGTGCCTTGGGGTTGGAGGCCGAGCAATTGCCGTACCAGGCAGTGATGCAACCGGTCAGGATGCTCTCAATGTTGCAAAAAAAAAACACATAATAGCACAATTGGTTAGGAGACTGTAAAACGGCGGCCATCTCCTCCGGCGCCATTTTCCCTCCGGTCATCTGGTTATTTATGTACAGTAAAATAAAGTCCTACCGGTTTTCCTATAGAATAGTCCCATAAGTGAAAACCCCACCCATCTGGCACGTCAGGCAGACTCAAGAAAATGCTATTTCAACACAGGTCTGATCAGCAGAGGGCAGCTTTGCTGTGCTAATAGAACACAAGTCCGTTTATGGCTGGGACAAACTCGAGACTGTTTCGTAGTATGGTGCAGCACATTCAACCCAATGAATGATTTATGCTTGGTGAAATAAATGGAAAACTGAAAGTCCTGGATGTCCTTAAAATGCTTTGATACGAACTAGCTTTAGTGTCTAGGTGAACGATGCTGATGGTTTGCAGGGCTTAGAAACTATGCAGGAGCCTGCAGTGTAACAATTTTGGACTCTCACACGGAGAGGAAATGGACCATTTTAAATACTGTTTTTTTTAGTTGTGTGGCTCTGCTAGCATTGTCACTGGTTTATATCATAGCCAGAACTGACTTTCCAGCTGTTAGACTTGTGCTAGTAACAGAGCCTCAATGGTTTTCGTCATCACAATATTAGACGATGGTCCAAATTCTATCATAGCAGTTAGTGGATTTTCTGCTCTGCGTTTTATGAAAGTACCATTTGCACAGCAGTGTGTGTAGAGTAAAGGAAGTTGATACTTGATTTAGAAATTGGCTAACTTTTGGCTTGACCTGTTCAGTGCTCAGGTTAGCCTGGCCGACAAGTCGAAAAGAGGGCTGTCGACTCCTAAATGTGAACTCCCTCCGTCTGGAAAATGCTGCAGTGCAAATCAAAGGCACTTATGAAAGCACAGTGCAGGAGAGTCAATACTGTGCATAGTGTTAGTAATGAACACTGACAAAAAACTCTAATAGAGCAATAAGAGATGGCCTCTGAACCGTATTCATCTCTCAGATGGTTAAAATAAAAGTAGCTTAACCATACCAAAATTACTTTTTTTGTCATTTAACATTTTGACTCCCCTCCCACCAAGCATCTACCCAGCCTAACTCACAATGAGAGAGATGAAGGCAGAATGTAGTGGATTGACCAGAATAACAATGTTCATCCCCTCTCGATGAGCCAGCTGGCTTGTGCCAATAACATCCTCACACATCATCACATAATTTCCCCAAACAATCCAGCTTGATTGCCACGTCACTGACTGTAGTCTCTGAAGTGCATCACAAACAGGCACTCGAAGTGGCCCATGAGACCGGAGTTGGACTGCGATTGAACGCTTGACCCTGAAATGCTGTTGTGATTCAATCAAGCACTTTCCCTCATTGAAAGCCAATTATAGGACGAATTGCATGAGAGCTAAGATCATTTTCTGGCACCACAACAATCATGTCTGTTTTCGTATGTATACAATGATCAGTAGCTCGTGAACTGGTTGGTTGTCGAAAAGGGGCATAACCGATGTGTGGGCTTTCTCACATATTTATTACATAGTGTCCTGTGGTGTAAAGTACTTGAGTAAAAATAACTGTATGTCAATTCATAACATGGAACTTGATGTACTGTAAAAACGTGCTATACATTCCCATACAGAGGCTGGGTGAATAGGAATTCTCCAGAGATAGGACTTACCTCAGGGGTAATGAAAGACTATGTCTGTGAACAGTGCACATCTCAACAAACATTCCTTGAACTTGTGTGGCTGTGGACAGCTGTGTCCACACATGAATGTAGTCTTTTTTTCCCCCTCAAATTTCTTTCAGTATTGGATCCCAGTTGCTATTTAAGGAGTCTTTGTAGTCCTGTGTTTGTGCCATCTTAGGGTTCAGTATAAACTAAGAATAGATGGACTCTACTTGAAGCTGTCTGGGCATGTGGCACACACCGTGGGAACCGCCCTGTTTAGCAGACCTACCTTTAAAGAACACATGCAGAGTTTTGCAACCCTGTCAATGTAAACAGGGTAGGGGTTTTACATGACGACAAATGGAAGAGAGACATTTTGCACCCGAATTACATTACAAGGCATGGTGGCAAAATGGTTCTCCGTGTGTTAAGAAAGTAAAATAGATTACAGTTATAAGGTCAATGTAATTGTTCACTTATGATTATTATTTAAGCCATTGAAGTGAAGTCCATTTGTTGTACCTTTACATTACATCACATGAATAGTCTACTGTAGCCTATGCCATTAACACCACAGAAGCCTCAAAAAAGCCTTTTGAGGACAGTCAGGAATTTGCTCTAATCTTCCTGCTAGGTGGCTAACATTAGCAAGATGGCTAATGTTAGCTCGGCTAGGGGTTAGGGTTAGGGATAGAGCTAAGTTTACGAGTTTGGTTAAAGGGTTAAGGGTAGGGTTAGCTAACATCCTAAATAGTTGCAACTTAGCTAAAAAGTAGCAAGTAGTTAAAGTTGCTAATTAGCTACAATGCTAAAGTTGTCAATTATGAGATTTGAACTCACAACCATTGGGTTCTCAACATTCGTATTATACACCTACCCAACCACCCTACATTCATTTTTGGCTTAAGTAACCATCTGTCTTATGTAACCATACAAAATGTAACATATCATGCAGATTTTATATCCTAGATATACATTTACTATGTTACGTCTAGTCTACGAGACCAGGCTGCCTAAACAACAGCCAAACTATGACCCACAGTTTCCATTTGACACCATGTGAAAACTTTTTAACCTACTGATAACCTCCTCAAAACATTTATAGTGATTTATCCTTTTTCCTTTATCGTCTAGATCTTGTTTCATCTGGGAATGAATCCTCAAGGCGAAAGAAAACAGATGGCGATTACTTGCTTTCCAAAGGTTTTGTTGACTATTAATTAGGCATACAGATGATGCTTTTATTCCACAGACTCTCTTAATAATAATATTGCCTTGCATTTGATTAGGACAAGAAAGATAAGAGCATAGGATAGTGTTTCACAATGTAATTCAGGCTCTTTTATTATCTTAATTAGTTGTGCTTTGAAGTCGTGGACTTGTTCTGTTTATGTACTTCGGGAAGGCTATCTGGGGATCCGTGCAGATAGTTAGCCTGCGCCACCAGATTGTTTTAGGCCCCTGAGCTAAAGCCTATAGGGTATTAGCTCAGGGAGCTTACGCAAGTCTTTAGATCTCAGACAAGATTTCTCATCATCATTTACCCAACCACCTCCGCTACACATACATGAGCACACCTAACAGGCTGATTTCTTAAGTGCTCTACATATTAGGATTGGGAAACGAAGAAAAGCAAAAGTGGTTTAATGAAATAGATGTCTGTCTTTGTTTATCACCACGTTAGCTAAAATACCCAGGTGGCCTTCTTTAATCTAAAGTCCCATTGTTTACAAAATAGAGTGCACACCATCAGCCAACGGATGCTTCAATAATTAAAATGGATAGGCTGGCTTATTTGGAGGCTTTGTGAGTGAAATTGAAGTTGAAATAGAAAAAAAGAGAACTCCCAAAACAGCTTCCCTGGCTTTTGTATCTGTTCTGAGGAGTAACAAAGGATGCCGTCCAAATGCTTCCTTTCCCAAGGAGAGATGGGAAAGCTTCCAAGTGCCGGCCCAACCTTCCCTGCTTGTTTATTATTTAAACTCTGAAATGTGTTTTATGTCAGATTTTAAAATGGCTGCTCCAATGGAATTGTCTCTAGGCCATTTCACGCCAAGCTTCCACAGTGACTCATGAGCAAACTGATGACAAGTATTTGTTAGAATTGTGAAGATTTGACACATACTGTATGAGAAGAGCAGGTCACAAGCCATCCATCTTTTGTCACCAAATGACATATTGACCACACATTGACTTCACTGTGATTCCCTGGTCCAAGTCATCGCTGGGCCCAAAGAGTCTGCAAAGCGAAAGAATGACTACATTTAGTAATGTCTATTCACCGCTTAGCATTATCAATGAGTGCAAAATAATGAGAGCTGTATAGGACCCCTGTCATCAAAATATTGTGGGCCGTAACTTGTTGCTTTCAGTTCAATTCAGTTCAATTCTATTCTTACATTTTAGTCAAACCGGCAAAAAATTTCAGTAATTCTGGGAGTCCTAGGATCCATTGGGGACTTCTTGCAAGCTGAATTGTTTGCATTCATCAACATAATTTCAATAACACATTTCAATATTACTACTGAGGCCCGAGGTAAGTCTGGAAAAGATGCGGTAAAGATCCACATTGTAGGATTCTAGTGCCATGCACAAGAGCCCCATCACACAAAAAACACATACCTGTCTGATAAAACTGCATTTTTTCTGGGGAAGTAAGATTAACTGTGAAAGACTGGAGCAGTTAAACACAGATTCTAACCACATCTCCAATCATAGTTTTTATGCAAACATTTTTTTGTTTTGTTAATTTCACATGGTGGGATCATTTAGTGTTTGTCAAATGTAATATGCAATAAATGGCGGCGTAAACACATTCATGTGCAAATATTGATATAAAAACCATCATATCAAAGTAAACTTGGAGTCACTTGATGATCTGGTGTGTGGTCCTCCCACTACAACTCCAGAAACGATGCAATTTATTAGTCTACGGATGATGACATAAATGATGATGAACTTCACGGGTGGTGGGCGTGCACGGTGATCTTGATGCTCCTTTCGAAATAAATATCATAGACGGTCTTATTCTGTTGACATGATGATTGATGTTTGACTGCCGTTTTGACAAATACAATTACAAATATTCTCTTCTCTATAATAATCCCATTATGTAGACTAGCATACCCGCATCAATCTCAGATAAAGCATCCGAGTGAGCAAAACAGCGCCCCTCTGTCTCCGTATGTAGACCATGAATCTGATACTGTCTGGACAAAAGGAGTATTGAATGTCATACTTTTTCAGGCCAAACAGCATCAGACACATAGGCTTTCACCTTATGCCCTTGGGGGAATCCCCGTCACCATCTTGGACGGTGGTCCAAATGATAAGCCAAGCAAGGGAAATTTGCAACATAAACCCCTGAGCCCTCGTTTTTAGTTGAGTTTGCGGGTGTACAATTATGTTCACTTCGGGGCCTGAAACTCCCCATAATTCAATTTGCAACAATTGTACATCCACTAAGAAAAGTCAGCCAAAAATTAAAACCTCAAAGTCAATATGGAGTCAACATACAAGTTTAAGTAAAAACAAATATAAATAAGTTAGAAATTGTGCTACTAATGCACATGACGGCACAAACACGTCACATAAAAGTAATTATGTTTTGTTTGGTTATCTTTTGGAAATGGTAGAAATAAAACATTTTCCTTCTTCAGAAGTTCCAGCTAGGCAGGCTAACGTTATTTAGCTAATTGATTTTCTAGCTATCGTACAGTAGACGTATATTAATAATTATATATTTAATGTAAGTAAACATGCAATCATAATTGACTGTAGCTCTCCCTGAAAACATAATCGTCTCGGGATGAACAAGTGATGAATTTCCGGGCAAGGGTATACTCGGCAGAAGTGTCCACTTCATTTGAAGGCTAAGGGTGTGTCTTTTAAGTGTTTGGACTGCGTCCATAGTCTAGTAAAATAGAGCAGCTCTTTGTCGCTCGCTAGTTTCCGCAGAGAGGAAGAATCGAAGTGAGAGGGCTCACTCTCACCAAAATCTGGTCTGAATAAACTCAATGCATTTCTATGGGCATAATATGCAGACCTAAGTTGTCGCCTGCATTCCTGCCTTTGGGACAACGACTTGCGTTGTTAGGGCGGAAACATGGGCATCTCGTCATTATGTAGACATCTCTGGTTTCAACCACTTGCGAACTAGAAAGGAAAGTTGACGCCTGCAGTGTTCGGATGCAGGCTTCCCCTAAAGTAAATTGATGTTTTGTCAAAATACTTTACCAAAGATATTGACTTACCCAAAGAGTATCGTTAGCTTCTTTAAAAAAACGGTGGATTATTTTAAATCACAAGTGCATAGGCCTGTGCCAATTTGAAAAGCCAGCAATTTTGGCAGCGAGTGTGTCAATAGGCCTAGCTGAATATTGAGTTGCGGCTGTCAGTGAAAAGCATCTACAATGTGTGTGTCTCTCTCCAGAAAGCATGTCTCCCGCCAATTCTTGCACATTCATTATTTCATTGTGTGATTTGTTTTTTAAAATCAATTCCCCATTACATATGTAACCGGTAGGCCTAGTAAATGTACCGTTAATCCCTGTCATTTGGATACATTAATTTCTGCATGTATTAGTCATTTACCGTTCTCATTCTCGGAGTGGAAACGTCGTTTCAATTAATCAATATATAAAATGTATTTATAAAGCCCTTTATTACATCAGCCGATGTCACAATGTGCAACACAGAAACCCAGCCTAAAACATTCACAACAGATTTCACAACACATTATGTCTGTGCCCTCAGGCCACTACTCTTCTACCACAAATCTTCAACACAAAATCAATGTGTACGAGTGTATAAAGTGCGTATGTTATCGTGTGTGTATGTGTGTCTCTGTGCCTGTGTTGTGTCTCTTCACAGTCCCCGCTGTTCCATAAGATGTATTTTTATCTGTTTTTTAAATCGAATTTTACTGCTTGCATGAGTTACATTGATGTGGAATAGAGTTCCATGTAGTCATGGCTCCATGTAGTACTGTGCGCCTTCCAAAGTCTGTTCATGACTTGGGGACTGTGAAGAGACTTCTGGTGGCATGTCTTGTGGGGTATGCATTGGTGTCCGAGCTGTGTGCCAGTAGTTCAAACAGACAGCTCGGTGCATTCAACATGTCAATCTCTCCTCCACTTTCAGCCAGGATAGATTGACATGCATATTATTAATGTTAGCTTACTGTGAACATCCAAGGGCCAGCCAGGCTGCCCTGTTCTGAGCCAATTGCAATTGGCTCAGAAGTCCCTCTTTGTGGCACCTGACCACATGACTGACCAGTAGTCCATGTGCAACAAAACTAGGGCCTGTAGAACCTGCCCTGTTGATAGTGTTGCAAAGAAGGCAGAGAACTGCTTTATTATGGACAGACTTCTCCCCATCTTAGCTATTGTTGTATCAATATGTTTTAACCATGACAGTTTACAATCCAGGGTTGCTCCAAGCAGTTCAGTCAACTCAACCTGCTAAATTTTCACATTATTAATTTCAAGATTTAGAGTTTAGGGTTTAGTGAATTATTTGTTTAGGGTTTAGTGAATGATTTGTTTCTGAAATATTTAGGACTAACTTATTCCTTGCCATCCATTCTGAAACTAACTGCAGCTCTTCAAATCAAATCACATTTTATTTGTCACATACACATGGTTAGCAGATGTTAATGCGAGTGCAGCGAAATGCTTGCGCTTCTAGTTCCGAACATGCAGTAATATCTAACAAGTAATCTAACCTAACAATTTCACAACAACTACCTTATACACACACAAGTGTAAAGGAATTAATAAGAATATGTACATAAAAATACATGAATGAGTGATGGCCAAACGGCATAGGCAAGATGCAGTAGATGGTTTAGAGTACAATATATACATATGAGATGAGTAATGTAGGGTATGTAAACATTATATAAAGTGGCATTGTTTAAAGTGGCTTGTGATACATTTATTACATACATTTTTCATTATTAAATTGGCTCGAGGTGAGTCAGTATGTTGGCAGCAGCCACTTAACCCGGACAAATTGTGCGCCGCCCTATGCACATATAAATAGTCATAATTGGCACATAGGTCAAAATGGTAGGATAAGTTGTGAGCTTATGTCTCTCCGGCCTCTAGGTCACCAGGCTGCTCATTTAAGGCGCACACCTGTCACCAGCGTTACGCGCATTTGCTTATAATGACACTCACCTGGACTCCATCACCTCCTTGATTACCTGCCCTTTATATGTCACTCCCTTTGGTTTCCTCCCCCATTGCCATTGTTTCTGTTTCATGTCGGTGCGCTGGTTGTTTCTTGTTTAGTTAATTTATTAATTAAACATATTCACTCCCTGAACTTGCTTCCCGACTCTGTGTACATTTTACAGCTTCCCCTCCTAGCTGCCTATTGTCTTTATTATAACACCGATTGACACCCACAGGAGGACCTGTGAAAAAACAGGCCTGCCTATAGATCAAATCAAATGGCCATACAACTGATTTGTTCTCAGCGCCAGCCCTGGTTTCACCATTGATTTTATATCATGAAAATTGTATAAAAACATTCAGAAGCATAGTACAGTATATTGAAAAAACAATATTAACCTAGTACTTTACACTATACTGACCTTAATTTTTTGTTCTGTTTTAGCGCTAAATACGTTAGTCTAAAGGAATAGACTGGCACATCACAACAACAAAAATAAGGTTTTCGTCATTTCAAAATTGAGATGCAGAGCCCTAGCTGGATGGACATCCATAAATGGCATTCCCTATGGATGGTTTGTAGCTATGGTGTTCAGCTGTGAATAATTATGGACACACACACACCAAAAACCTAGCTGCAGTGTACGGAATCATATCCCTAAAATGTAGGGCCTAAATGAAGCAGGAAAAAAGGCTGTAGAGACAGGGGAATGAGATTCTGCCTTGGTGGTGTTCAGCACAAAATCTCCTACTCACAGAGTTGGCAGGCTCTTTCAGTCTAGGTCAAGGACTCTGAGAAATTGGCCCCCACACTGCATGCATTTTCTCTGATATCATCATCCATATACTAAGTGGGTCCATTCACCTGGAAGCGACAGCAATTAACTTCTGTCACCTCCTTCTTAAATCTGGGCAATAAGAAGGTATTCTTCGATTGTTTCCGCTTGGGCTTAATCATTCAAGTTCAATTTGGAAGCTGGAACGAGGTGAAACAGACATGCAAACTCTTATTCAAGCACAGACAGACAGACAGACAGACAGACAGACAGACAGACAGACAGACAGACAGACAGACAGACAGACAGACAGACAGACAGACAGACAGACAGACAGACAGACAGACAGACAGACAGACAGACAGACAGACAGACAGACAGACAGACAGACAGACAGACAGACAGACAGACAGACAGACAGACAGACAGACAGACAGACAGACAGACAGACAGACAGACAGACAGACAGACAGTTAGAACACTCCCACGCTCTCCCTCATATTGCTGGAGTGTTAGGGGAAAAAATATTTCCGTGTAAGTGAGAGTGCTTTGTAAACGACAACGCCAGGCTATTTCATTTTCCATTACATATAGCAATACCTCAACACCAGCTTACTTCAGGGAGTCACCAGCAAAATCTAATCAGAGAGGGAAAGCACAATTTTGAGGCCGTATACTTTCCTCGATCAATTCCATCCTTTTCTTGTAAAGGAGAGGAGAGGTTTGACCCTACTAAACTCAAAAATCTATTCCAACTCATTTCGAATTATATACACCTTCATGTGGCAGACTGAGTGCAGCAGCACACATACATTTTCATATTAAAGCTGGGATTGGCGATTTTCAACGAATACGTTGCCACACAAACTTTGAGAACTTTTCACAGCTGGCTTTATGTAAACACAAGTTTGTGAGTCAAGTAGCTGCTGTTTGGCTTCATATGAACTATTGAACACCGCGGACATGTTTGTTTATAATCTTGACCATGTGCTAGCATGGTAGGCTAGTCGACACATTGTTTGTTTTTGAGTGACTGATGATTTTTGACTTTGTAATAGAGAAAGATGGTTATGGGATCCCACAACATCCCACTGGTCAGTGTCCATTTCAGGAAGATATGATGTAAATACAGACTTAAGTTATTAAATACCTGAAAAGGTGGTCAGACAGTAAAGCAGTGATGTAGTTTGACATTTTGAACTGTGAGAACTCATTTCTGATTGTTATTAGGCGGAGGCTGCGGTTCCCGAAGATAACCCCACTTTTGACCTTGTCCCACCCCGATGAAAGCCTCTTCCCCAAAGCAAAACATCTGTATCACATTATGTGCATGCATTTATTTACGCCTTGATCACACCGACAGCGTCATTGCATTTTAGCACACCAGAAGTACATTCATTTCGAATGGAACACTGCGTTTGCCTTGCAGAGGCACTTGCAGTGCGTTCTGTGTGGTGCACACTTTGTATTTGTCGAATGTATGCATCCAATTATATGCGTAGACTGCTTGACAGAAACGGTAGCAGAAGGTGATGTTTGTTGCACACATATCCAGATGATGCTGTATACCATTTTGTGCAATGACGCTGTTGGTGTGATCGAGGCGTTACCTCTACTTTACTTACATATTTTTGTGGCCACCTTCCCTTCGTATTTCTCAGTCTGTAAAGTAGGGAATCCCATACATGTTTAGCTTCCAGAGAATTCAGGACCGCAGCCCCTATTATCACTCAACCATTATTTGACCAGTTTAGACTCTCAAATGTTACACAAGATAAGCATAATGTCAAGAAGATAAACATTTAGTTATCTTAAAAGTATGAGCTTGTGACAGCATTGGGAAGGTAACGGTGTTATACAGTACACCTGCCAAAAGTAAAATTGCAACAAAATTATTTAAGTTAAACTCTATTTTCGGGACCCCACAGCCACTTATGTCTGCTGGAGTGTTTGAGTCTGGTAACGGTTGAAACAGATGGACATTGCCTACTCTGTGTAAACACACTGGACTGTGGTGTGGGCTACATTACATTTCGAATTCCTTAGCAACCTTCACATGCAGCACTATGGTATAAAAAGTATAATGACCAGTCCAGTTGTGAATAGGCCCAAGCATGGGCAAGACATATCAGTATTGTCTCTCGAAACAGATAAAGCCTAGTCCTGGATTAGAAATCACTTTCAATGGAGATTCTCTATTGAACATTCTTCTTAGTCCAAGAGTAATCTGGTCCAGGAAATCAGCCTACAGTGTGTGGGAGTGTGTCGGCTATACCTGTGGGATTCTCAGACAGATTTTGGGCATGGAAGTGGGCATGCAAGATGGGCAGATGATGAGGGGGAGAGGGCAGGCTTGGCTAGGGAGTCGACGTTTGTGCGCGTGTGTGCGGGTGCGCGTGTGACTTGGCAGTCTAGGCAGTGAAGATAAGAAGTGTGATTAAGAGAGGGGGAGATGGTGGGAGGGGCTTTCCATTAGCTAATGGGGGTTGTTACTTCGGTGCCAATACAAGTTGGTGGCATACACATGCAGAACACTAATGGTGATGCTCACAGTAATACTTCATTATAGCCTACATAGCTAGGCATTAACCCAGGGGAGGTACATTATTATTTATGTAATTATGTAAATACATTTGAACATGTAATATGTGGCTCAGTTGGCAAAGAATCTGTCTGGGCCACCTGTATGAAAATGTATGCACACACTACTGTAAATCGCATAAGATTAATGCATCTGCCCACTTTGTCTCCAGGTGTGTCTTGTTATGAGGGTTGGGATGCACTTTGAAACAATAATTAAGACATGATGCACTATGTCACTGTACTGTTAGTGCATTCAGAAAGTATTCAGACCCATTTACTTTTTCCACATTTTGTTACGTTACAGCCTTATTCGAAAATGTATTAAATATTTTTTTCCCCTCATCAATCTACACACAATACCCCATAATGACAAAGTGAAAACAGGTTTTTAGAAATGTTCGCAAATGTATAAAAAAAAAAAATAGAAATACCTGTAAGTATTCAGACCTTTTGCTATGAGACTCGAAAATTTAGCTCAGGTGCATCCTATTTCCATTGATCATCCTTGACATGTTTCTACAACTTGATTGGAGTCCACCTGTGGTAAATTCAATTGATTGGACATGATTTGGAAAGGCACACACCTGTCTAGATAAGGTCTCATAGCTGACAGTGCATGTCAGAGCAAAAACCAAGCCATGAGGTTGAAGGAATTGTCCGTAGAGGTCCGAGACAGGATTGTGTCTAGGCACAGATCTGGGGAAGGGTACCAAAAAATGTCTGCAGCATTGAAGGTCCCCAAGGGAAGAAGTTTGGAACTACCAAGACACTTCCTAGAGCTGGCCGCCTGGCCAAACTGAGCATACGGGGGAGAAGGGCCTTGGTCAGGGAGGTGACCAAGACCCCGATAATCACTGTGACAGAGCTCTAGTGTTCCTCTGTGGAGACGACTCCACCAATCAGGCCTAATTGGTAGAGTGGCCAGGCGGAAGCCACACAGAAAAAGGCACATGACAGCCTGCTTGGAGTTCGCCAAAGGCAACTAAAGGACTCTCAAACAAGATTCTCTGGTCTGATAAAACCAATATTGAACTCTTTGGCCGGAATGCCAAGCGTCACGTCTGGAGGAAACCTGGAACCATCCCTATCGTGAAGCATGGTGGTGGCAGCATCATGATGTGGGGATGTTTTTCACCGGCAGGGACTGGGAAACTAATCAGGATCGAGGCGAAGATGAACAGAGCAAAGTACCGAGAGAATGAAAACCTGTTCCAGAGGTTCACCTTCCAACAGGACAACGACCCTAAGAACACAGCCAAGACAATGCAGGAGTGGCTTCGAAACATGTCTCTGGATGTGCTTGAGTGGCCCAGCCAGAGCCCGGACTTGAACCCAACCCATCTAACATCGCTGAAGAGACCTGAAAATAGCTGTGCAGAGACACTCCCCATCCAACCTGACAGAGCTTGAGAGGATCTGTAGAGAAGAATGGGAGAAACACCCCAAATACAGGTCTGCCAAGCTTGTAGCGTCATACCCAAGAAGACTAGAGGCTGTAATCACTGCCAAATGCGCTTCAACAAGTACTGAGTAATAGGTCTGAAAACTTATGTAAATGTCATACTTCATTTATTTATTTTTGCAAATATTTCTGAAAACCTGTTTTTGCTTTTCATTATGTGAACTGTGTGAAGATTGATGAGGAGAGAAAAAACAATTGAATCCATTTCAGAATAAGGTTGTAACGTAACAATGTGGAAAAAGTCAAGGGTTCTGAATACTTTCCGAATGCATATAGCCTACTTCTTATCCTTGGTAATTCTGTTTTCCAAGAGAAGACCTAAGGAAAGCCTGTGGTGTAATAGACATGGATAAAAAGAAGGGATGTTGACTGGGGCTTGTAAAAAAGAAAGAGTAAGCATCGTGTGCCCAATTTGGAGGACTCACTTCTCTCTGGTCCTGCCTCGTCTTCTCTCATTCTGTCTAAACCCCATAAAATGTACTCTGTGGTTTGCTGGCATTTCCACAGCAACCAGGGTCACTGATATAATTCAAAGCTGACATAGCAAAGAGTTACGGCGAAATAAGTAAAACAGTCCAAATGGTGTGCCATTGCCACAGCTTACATGTTGGTGATTAATTGATAGATATGGGTTATTGTGTGTTATATATTACCATATTATTTACAATAGGAATGTTATTTTGTAAACCGTAATACATTCCAATTTAAATAGACCCTAAAAGGAGTCTTGAAAGAGATTAAAGAGTCTTAATTTGATTACTGTCTGTCTACTATCTTGAGTCCCCATACAGTTCTCCTTGAATCACAAGTAGCCTACACGGTTGGATAACTGTCATTGCTGAATGTGAACATTTTAGAACCAAAATCTTATGAGGCAATTTACTGGCAAGGCTCTCCCCTGTAGGCTTCTGGATGTAGTGATATTTGTTGGTTACAACAGATTCCCTGTTGATACAAGTGGGAAGGCTGATATAATGTCATGTTTTGTCATTTATTATCTTGTCTTGTCCCTGTGCTTCCCATTCTATTCGTTTCCCTCTGCTGGTCTTATTAGGTTCTTTCCCTCTTTCTATCCCTCTCTCTCCCCCTCCCTCTCTCACTCTCTCGCTCTCTCTTCTCTCTATCGTTCCGTTCCTGCTCCCAGCTGTTCCTATTCCCCTAATCAATCATTTAGTCTTCCCACACCTGTTCCCGATCCTTTCCCCTAATTAGAGTCCCTATTTCTTCCTTTGTGTTCCGTTCCTGTCCTGTCGGTTCCTTGTCTAGAATTCACCGTGCTGTGTTTGTGTATCGCCCTGTCGTGTCGTGTTTTCCTCAGATGCTGCGTGGTGAGCAGGCGTCTGAGTCTGTCTGGTTCAAGTGCCTTCCCGAGGCAACCTGCTGTTCACCTGCTGTTCAAGATCGAGTCTCCAGTTTGTCCTCGTCATTTCGAGTGAAAGTTGTGTTTTTTGTTTGTATTTACTTTACTGGATTAAAGACTCTGTTTTCGCCAAGTCGCTTTTGGGTCCTCTTTCACCTGCATGACAGAAGGAACCGACCAAGGAATGGACCCAGCGACTTCAGACGCTCGTTACACTGCCGTCGAGATCCAAGGAGCCATGCTCGGCAGACACGAGCAGGAATTGTCTGCTGCTCGCCATGCCGTGGAGAACCTGGCCGCTCAGGTTTCCGACCTCTCTGGACAGTTCCAGAGTCTACGTCTCGTGCCACCTGTTACTTCCTGGCCTGCCGAGCCTCCAGAACCTAGGGTTAATAACCCACCTTGCTACTCCGGGCAGCCCACTGAGTGCCGCTCCTTTCTCACGCAGTGTGAGATTGTGTTCTCTCTCCAACCCAACACATACTCTAGAGAGAGAGCTCGGGTTGCTTACGTCATTTCACTCCTTACTGGCCGGGCTCGAGAATGGGGCACAGCTATCTGGGAGGCAAGGGCTGATTGCTCTAACAAGTTCCAGAACTTTAAAGAGGAGATGATTCGGGTTTTTGACCGTTCAGTTTTTGGTAGGGAGGCTTCTAGGGCCCTGGCTTCCTTATGCCAAGGTGAACGGTCCATAACGGATTATTCTATTGAGTTTCGCACTCTTGCTGCCTCTAGTGAGTGGAACGAGCCGGCGCTGCTCGCTCGTTTTCTGGAGGGACTCCACGCAGTGGTTAAGGATGAGATTCTCTCCCGGGAGGTTCCTTCAGATGTGGACTCTTTGATTGCTCTCGCCATCCGCATAGAACGACGGGTAGATCTTCGTCACCGGGCTCGTGGAAGAGAGCTCGCATCAACGGTGTTTCCCTGCTCCGCATCGCAACCATCTCCCTCCTCTGGCTCAGAGTCTGAGCCCATGCAGCTGGGAGGGATTCGCATCTCGACTAAGGAGAGGGAACGGAGGATCACCAACCGCCTGTGCCTCTATTGCGGAGTTGCTGGACATTTTGTTAATTCATGTCCAGTAAAAGCCAGAGCTCATCTGTAAGCGGAGGGCTACAGGTGAGCGCAACTACTCAAGTCTCTCCATCAAGATCCTGTACTACTTTGTCGGTCCATCTACGCTGGACCGGTTCGGGTGCTACATGTAGTGCCTTGATAGACTCTGGGGCTGAGGGTTGTTTCATGGACGAAGCATGGGTTCGGAAACATGACATTCCTTTCAGAGAGTTAGAGAAGCCTACGCCCATGTTCGCCTTAGATGGTAGTCATCTTCCCAGTATCAGATTTGAGACACTACCTTTAACCCTCACAGTATCTGGTAACCACAGTGAGACTATTTCTTTTTTGATTTTTCGTTCACCGTTTACACCTGTTGTTTTGGGTCATCCCTGGCTAGTATGTCATAATCCTTCTATTAATTGGTCTAGTAATTCTATCCTATCCTGGAACGTTTCTTGTCATGTGAAGTGTTTAATGTCTGCCATCCCTCCCGTTTCTTCTGTCCCTACTTCTCAGGAGGAACCTGGCGATTTGACAGGAGTGCCGGAGGAATATCATGATCTGCGCACGGTCTTCAGTCGGTCCCAAGCCAACTCCCTTCCTCCTCACCGGTCGTATGATTGTAGTATTGATCTCCTTCCGGGGACCACTCCTCCTCGGGGTAGACTATACTCTCTGTCGGCTCCCGAACGTAAGGCTCTCGAGGATTATTTGTCTGTGTCTCTTGACGCCGGTACCATAGTGCCTTCTTCCTCTCCGGCCGGGGCGGGGTTCTTTTTTGTTAAGAAGAAGGACGGTACTCTGCGCCCTGCGTGGATTATCGAGGGCTGAATGACATAACGGTTAAGAATCGTTATCCGCTTCCCCTTATGTCATCAGCCTTCGAGATTCTGCAGGGAGCCAGGTGCTTTACTAAGTTGGACCTTCGTAACGCTTACCATCTCGTGCGCATCAGAGAGGGGGACGAGTGGAAAACGGCGTTTAACACTCCGTTAGGGCATTTTGAGTACCGGGTTCTGCCGTTTGGTCTCGCCAATGCGCCAGCTGTTTTTCAGGCATTAGTTAATGATGTTCTGAGAGACATGCTGAACATCTTTGTTTTTGTCTATCTTGACGATATCCTGATTTTTTCTCCGTCACTCGAGATTCATGTTCAGCACGTTCGACGTGTTCTACAGCGCCTTTTAGAGAATTGTCTCTACGTAAAGTCTGAGAAGTGCTCTTTTCATGTCTCCTCCGTTACTTTTCTCGGTTCCGTTATTTCCGCTGAAGGCATTCAGATGGATTCCGCTAAGGTCCAAGCTGTCAGTGATTGGCCCGTTCCAAGGTCACGTGTCGAGTTGCAGCGCTTTTTAGGTTTCGCTAATTTCTATCGGCGTTTCATTCGTAATTTCGGTCAAGTTGCTGCCCCTCTCACAGCTCTTACTTCTGTCAAGACGTGTTTTAAGTGGTCCGGTTCCGCCCAGGGAGCTTTTGATCTTCTAAAAGAACGTTTTACGTCCGCTCCTATCCTCGTTACTCCTGACGTCACTAGACAATTCATTGTCGAGGTTGACGCTTCAGAGGTAGGCGTGGGAGCCATTCTATCCCAGCGCTTCCAGTCTGACGATAAGGTTCATCCTTGCGCTTATTTTTCTCATCGCCTGTCGCCATCTGAGCGCAACTATGATGTGGGTAACCGTGAACTGCTCGCCATCCGCTTAGCCCTAGGCGAATGGCGACAGTGGTTGGAGGGGGCGACCGTTCCTTTTGTCGTTTGGACAGACCATAAGAACCTTGAGTACATCCGTTCTGCCAAACGACTTAATGCCCGTCAAGCTCGTTGGGCGTTGTTTTTCGCTCGTTTCGAGTTTGTGATTTCTTACCGTCCGGGTAGCAAGAACACCAAGCCTGATGCCTTATCCCGTCTGTTTAGTTCTTCTGTGGCTTCTACTGATCCCGAGGGGATTCTTCCTTATGGGCGTGTTGTCGGGTTAACAGTCTGGGGAATTGAAAGACAGGTTAAGCAAGCACTCACGCACACTGCGTCGCCGCGCGCTTGTCCTAGTAACCTCCTTTTCGTTCCTGTTTCCACTCGTCTGGCTGTTCTTCAGTGGGCTCACTCTGCCTAGTTAGCTGGTCATCCCGGTGTTCGAGGCACTCTTGCGTCTATTCGCCAGCGCTTTTGGTGGCCGACTCAGGAGCGTGACACGCGCCGTTTCGTGGCTGCTTGTTCGGACTGCGCGCAGACTAAGTCGGGTAACTCTCCTCCTGCCGGTCGTCTCAGACCGCTCCCCATTCCTTCTCGACCATGGTCTCACATCGCCCTAGACTTCATTACCGGTCTGCCTTTGTCTGCGGGGAAGACTGTGATTCTTACGGTTGTCGATAGGTTCTCTAAGGCGGCACATTTCATTCCCTCGCTAAACTTCCTTCCGCTAAGGAGACGGCACAAATCATTATCGAGAATGTATTCAGAATTCATGGCCTCCCGTTAGACGCCGTTTCAGACAGAGGCCCGCAATTCACGTCACAGTTTTGGAGGGAGTTCTGTCGTTTGATTGGTGCGTCCGTCAGTCTCTCTTCCGGGTTTCATCCCCAGTCTAACGGTCAAGCAGAGAGGGCCAATCAGACGATTGGTCGCATACTACGCAGCCTTTCTTTCAGAAACCCTGCGTCTTGGGCAGAACAGCTCCCCTGGGCAGAATACGCTCACAATTCGCTTCCTTCGTCTGCTACCGGGTTATCTCCGTTTCAGAGTAGTCTGGGTTACCAGCCTCCTCTGTTCTCATCCCAGCTTGCCGAGTCCAGCGTTCCCTCCGCTCAAGCGTTTGTCCAACGTTGTGAGCGCACCTGGAGGAGGGTGAGGTCTGCACTTTGCCGTTACAGGGCACAGACTGTGAGAGCCGCCAATAAACGCAGGATTAAGAGTCCAAGGTATTGTTGCGGCCAGAGAGTGTGGCTTTCCACTCGCAACCTTCCTCTTACGACAGCTTCTCGTAAGTTGACTCCGCGGTTCATTGGTCCGTTCCGTGTCTCCCAGGTCGTCAATCCTGTCGCTGTGCGACTGCTTCTTCCGCGACATCTTCGTCGCGTCCATCCTGTCTTCCATGTCTCCTGTGTTAAGCCCTTTCTTCGCACCCCCGTTCGTCTTCCCTCCCCCTCCCGTCCTTGTCGAGAGCGCACCTATTTACAAGGTACATAAGATCATGGACATGCGTTCTCGGGGACGGGGTCACCAATACTTAGTGGATTGGGAGGGTTACGGTCCTGAGGAGAGGAGTTGGGTTCCGTCTCGGGACGTGCTGGACCGTTCACTCATTGATGATTTCCTCCGTTGCCGCCAGGATTCCTCCTCGAGTGCGCCAGGAGGCGCTCGGTGAGTGGGGGTACTGTCCTGTTTTGTCATTTATTATCTTGTCTTGTCCCTGTGCTTCCCATTCTATTCGTTTCCCTCTGCTGGTCTTATTAGGTTCTTTCCCTCTTTCTATCCCTCTCTCTCCCCCTCCCTCTCTCACTCTCTCGCTCTCTCTTCTCTCTATCGTTCCGTTCCTGCTCCCAGCTGTTCCTATTCCCCTAATCAATCATTTAGTCTTCCCACACCTGTTCCCGATCCTTTCCCCTAATTAGAGTCCCTATTTCTTCCTTTGTGTTCCGTTCCTGTCCTGTCGGTTCCTTGTCTAGAATTCACCGTGCTGTGTTTGTGTATCGCCCTGTCGTGTCGTGTTTTCCTCAGATGCTGCGTGGTGAGCAGGCGTCTGAGTCTGTCTGGTTCAAGTGCCTTCCCGAGGCAACCTGCTGTTCACCTGCTGTTCAAGATCGAGTCTCCAGTTTGTCCTCGTCATTTCGAGTGAAAGTTGTGTTTTTTGTTTGTATTTACTTTACTGGATTAAAGACTCTGTTTTCGCCAAGTCGCTTTTGGGTCCTCTTTCACCTGCATGACATATAATAGCAAAATAAATATTATTTTTGTGAGATATAAATATAGGCCTATAGGCTACTTCAAATTGTGTTCAACTCTTGCAATGTAATTGTATGTTGTTGTTCTATAAGATCAAGTCTGTCAACGTGACCACACAATATATATGTAGGCCTTCCAGCAAATAGCAATTCAATTAAAGTAGTCTATGTATTATTCCAGGTACACTATTATAAGCACAATAAATGAGAATTAGAATTTTGGCAGTAATGGGAATTCTTATGCAACATGCATCTGTCATGTCTAGCCTACTATACGCAGTTTTGGGATGGATAAATGGTGTAAAATGAATAGTGTATAGGACTACCATCAATTGTAAAACGGATTTACAAATATGTGCTGGAAGAACAAAACGTTAATCGTATCTCCAACCCAATTTTCCCATTGACATCAACATGGAATTTCGTCGTGTAGGCCGAGAATATACGATTAAATGCACATCTGTAAAAACAAAAAACACAACACCACCCGTCATGATAAATACCTTTACTAAAATAATTAAAAGCCTGAATTTAAAGCCTGTATTTCGGGGTGTCACACCAAAAATACAAATGACAAGTCACAGTTAGTCATTCGTGCGTAACGGTATTGCGCACATTTCATCATCCAAATCTTTAACCGTCCACTGCACGCGCGGAGTAGTCTACAAGGCATTTCATACTGATATATTTTTTTAAGAGCCCAACCTACTCGCGCATCGATTGGCCAGGTCGACTCTTCTGTCGGTTTTCATTGGTTTATGATAATGGTATTTCACTCATCTTTTGCCCATGTAATTTACCATTGATATTGTATGTGGTTGCTGGCATAGGTGCGGATCATTTATAACATACGAAAGGGAGAAAGACAGGTGTCCACAAGAGAGGATGCGCATAAAATAATACCTTTTTTTCTCCTCGCTCCCTTGCGAATGCCATGATGTGGGAATGGAGTTTCCAACTGAGACAGGAGATGCGTGTCCAAAATGTAGACATTTGCATGTAACCAAGACATGAGGATAAGCACTAAGAATGTTTTGCGCAAAATTGAAAGACCTGAAAATCTCTGGAGAATGCCCGTTCTCCGGTATCGGTCGTATGGACGAACCCGGAGACTTTGAGGAATGTATAAGTGACCATACCGGGGATGTACAGGCAATTTCCAAGGATGTGTATGGAAATGTATCAGAGGTGCTACCTCAAAGGAAGACAAGCAAGACTAGAGTCAATCTTCATTCATTAGGGGAGAGCATCCGCAAATTGGCATGTCCGGAGGTAAATTGAGATTGTACTACAATAAAGCAATTTCTCAAAACATTCATCAGAATTGATTTGTGTACTGTTGTTGAGTGTAGTCTCAGAAGATAGCAGTTTACACCGTGGAACATGTACAGTTCGAAGGAAAAAAACGTCTGTTTTGCTGGTTTTATCTCGAACCAAATTATTTATTTGCTGTTGTGTTGATGTGAGTGCAATGGGCCAAACTATAAGATTTCTTATACAAATATATTGTCAATAAACTTCTCGACTTGTTGTTTACAGTTTCAAAGACTGCATACTGCCTTTCTGCAAATGATGAAACAACATACGTTAGACACGAAATGGTAAGAAATAAGTCCAATAAATGTTGGCGAAATGAATGATTTAAACTATGCCGCCCTGATATTTCATTATTATAATAAATGACAATGTTCAGTTCAATTGAATGCGTTCAGATATTATTTTTTATTGAAGACCTATTGACTACATGCCATGCATGGATGCACCATGTATCACGACCTGTATATGGTCAATCAGCAAGATGGCTTTGAAGGTAATACAAGGAATAGGAAAAATAGCCAAACTGTAGGTTAGAAACTTTTTTTCATAACATGCATGGGATTTCAAGGAATAAGATATCTAGACCCATTTCTTAATGTGGAGAGTGCAGTGCTTACTAATATAATACTAATATAACTTCTGTCCACAGCCCTTCTGTGTGTTACGCAGACATCTGTCAAGATAGGAGCTTTGATCGACCAGAGAATTTAAAGGAGATCATGAAGAATTATTCTCTAAAAACAGGTATTGTAAAGCTGATCAAATTCAAACACTGAACATGAGTTGCTTTTATTCCATTTTGGATGTTTTTAAGGTCTGTTATATCCATGCCTCTGTGAAACAAAAAGCACATCTTGTTTTACCTTGTGTGGAAAATAAAAATGTTTTATTCTATTCGTTTGTATTATTTTCTATTCTAATATACAGTATTGCATTTCATTTTTTATTTACATAGTGTTATTATATTCTATTACATTTAATAACTGTTTTTGCCCTGCTTTTTACAACTAGGTATTCACATGGACGCTTTGAAAGTCTCCCTTGGTGAAGAGCTGTTCCAAACGTGCTTCGACGAGGACGGCCATATTCTGCGGGTAGTGGGGGGAGCCCTCAGCGACTTCCTGAACAGCTTCAATGTCCTGTTGAAACAGAGCTGCTGCCCAAACCCGCTAGCACCAGCCGCTCTGCAAGCCGAACCAGACAGGAGAACAGATTATGTCAACAATGAAGAAGCATCGGTGTTGTGCCTGGACAAGGATCTGGGTCTGCTCACCGTCTACTACTTCAACCCCAGGCAGACCACGGAGCTCTTCTTCCCTGGGGTCATCAAGGCGGCCGCCCGCCTGCTCTACGACACCACCGTGGAGGTGTTGATGGACATGGACATGGAGATGGACCTTCAAGGAGGCACCAAGGAGAGTGTAGGCCCCTTGCAGTTTCAGGCTGGGCCCCGGCAGCCCAGCCTGCTCTACTCGGTGGTGGTGAAGAACGGCAAGAGCCTGAGCCCCAGTCCCATGAGGGCCACGTCTGTTGGGACCATGCCCACCTCACTCTTCTCCTCCACCTTCCCCTTCCACCTCTTTCTGGATCAGGACCTGGGCCTGTTACAAATCGGGGATGGCCTCCGGAAGAGACTTAGCCGGAAGGACGGCCCGAGGCGGCCCACTGCCTTCCTGGAGCACTTTGCCATCGTCATGCCCCAGATCAGGTGCACCTTCCAAGGCATCTTGACTATGCTGAACACACAGTTCATCATTCGGATAAAGCACCAAGGTGGCTCCATGGCCGATGACACAGGGAGGGTATGACCCTATTTCGACTGAATATCAGACCTGTGTTCAAATGGTTTGTTGGTTTGAACAGTCCCAAATGGTTTGAACAGTCCCAAAGGTGCAAACCCGCCCATTTGGCAGTACAGTCATGTTTAAGCTAACCTAACATAGCAGCCGTAGAAAGACGACTGAGCGGAGTTCCCACTATCGTTTTTCAGTGGAAAGTTAGGTGGAAAATACTATATCCTTGAAACATCTACTTTCTGTCTGGCTCAAGCAAAGACTCAGTCTTTGATTTCCAAAAACATTTGAACTCAGGTCTGCTGGATATGACCCTTTGGAGTTGAGATGAATGACTCACATGGAATCGAAGGTTGTCTAAATGCAGATTTAGAAAGATTCAGAAAGGCAAAATGCCGCATTGTTAATTCTTATGTGCTAATTAGCGGAATGCTCCCCCTGAGGTAGAGAACAACATAAGCCCAGGATGGAATTGGACAGCCTGGTCTCATAGACTAGATTTAATATAGTAAATTGAAATCCGGGACACTCAAATTAGTATGATTTGGTTACATAAGACATATGGTTACTTAAGACAAAAAACAAAAGTAGGGTGGTTGGTCAGGCATATAAAGCAAACGTCTAGCAACCCAAAGGTCGCGAGTTCATATCTCATTACAGACAACGTTAGCTAATTAGCAACTTTTCAACTAGTCACTACTTTGCAACTACTTAGAATGTTAGATAACACTTCCCTTAACCCCTTTAGCTAACCATTTCGCTAACCCTAATCCTTTTAGCTAACCCTAATCATAACCATTTAACCTAACACCTAAACTTAACTCTAACCTTAACCTCCAACCCTAACCCCTAGCCTAGTTAATGTTAGCAAATGTTAGCCAGCTCGTTGGAATTCGTAACACATCATACATTTCGAAAATTTGTAACATATTGTACATTTACAAGTTCGTAACATAACATCAATTGGAGAATTTTGTTCACTTTGTGCTATCTAGCTACATAAACTACAACGCTTTCGGCAAACTCACCCTTGATTAGTAATTTGGGCAGATGATTTAATCAGATCTGTTTTCTTTGTGTACCTTGTAGTAGTGTCCAGAGCCTGAACAACTAAAGACAATACTTACAGTCATGTCCAAAATGATTGGCACCCTGGACAAAGATGAGCAAAATTGTATAAAGTAAATACACTGACAAAAATATAATAGCAACAAGAAAAAATTTCAAAGATTTTACTGAGTTTATACATTTTGTACCATTATTTTACCAGGTAAGTTGACTGAGAACACATTCTCATTTACAACAATGACCTGGGGAATAGTTATGATGATGATCATGCTGTTTAATCAGCTTCTTCCCACACCTGTCAAGTGGATGGATTACGTTGGCAAAGAGAAATGCTCACTAACAGTGTAACGCACTCTATGCGTAGTGGGTGCTGAGTCAGGCGCAGGAAGCAGAGGGTAAAGAACAATGTTTTATTCCGGCGCAGATAAAATGGTCACGCCAAAACACCAGGCGCAATAACAAGACCGATCCAAAACCAGAGGACCCAACCAGTTCGGAGAAAAACAAAGGAGATCGCACAACCACTAACATGAACAGAGGGGGAGAAAAATAAGCCCGCACAAAGAGCAGGCGGGCATTACCGGCTTAAATAGCCCAACTAAAACCTAAACAAGAAACGGGTGTAACCAATAAGATAAAACCAAGAGAAAAGGGAAAAGGGACCTCCGAGCACCGCCCGAACAGGAAGACGAGCCAACTTCGGTGGGAGTCGTGACAAACAGGGATGGAAATAAATTTGTACACAAAATCTGAGAGAAATAATACTTAGCTGTATTGTATGCACATTTTTTTTGTGAAAATCTTATTATTTTATACTAATACAATTGCTCAGAGAAATAATTTTTCTTTAAGTAATAAATAATACAAGTAATACAAACAAATCATAAAAAGATAGGGGTCCAAGTAATTGGCACCACTGTTTTCCATACTCCGCCACCCTCCCCTTGCGAGGATAATGGCTACTGAGACTTCTTCTCACATGTTTTATGAGATTGAACACATTGGGAGGGACCTCAGACCATTCCTCCATATAGAATATTTCTAGACCCTTCAAATCCTTTGTCTACATGTTTTCAATGGGGTTAATGTCCTGAGATGGCCATTGCAAAAGACTGAGATGGCTATTGCAACATTTTAATTTTGTGGTCAATCAACCTTTTTTTTGTGTGGATTTTGATGTGTGCTAGGGGTTATTGTCTTGCTAGAAGATCCACTTGAGGCCAAGTTTCAGCCTCCTGGCAGAGGCAACCAGGTTTTTGGCTAAAATGTCCTGGCACTTGGTAGTTCATGATGCCGTTGACATTGACAATGGCCCCAGGACCAGTGGAAGCAAAATATCCCCTGTATCCATACTACAGTGCAGGTACCATTGGAAACCTGTGGAAGGAATTGAAGGCAGTCCATAAGAGCAGATGAAGGTGTCACGATCGTCGTATGGAGGGGACCAAAGCGCAGTGTGAATACATTTTTCTTTATTGAAATGAAGAACAAGAACACTTAAACAAAAAATGATTACAACGACCATGACCACTTTATAAACAATGTGCAACATAACATAGACAATAACCCATGAAATACCCAAAGAAGATGGCTGCCTAAATATGGTTCCCAATCAGAGACAACGATAAACACCTGCCTCTAATTGAGAACCAATCTAGGCAACCATAGACCAACATAAACACCTAGATGAAAACAACCCCATAAATCTACAAAAACCCCTAGACAGTCCAAACACCCTAGAAAGAGACAAAAACACACATATCACCTATGTCACACCCTGACCTAACCAAAATAATAAAGAAAACAAAGAATACTTTGGTCATGGCGTGACAGAAGGATATCAAGGATCTGGAAAGATTCTGTAAGGAGTAATGGTCTAAGATCCCTCCCAAAGTGTTCTCCAATCTCATTAAACATTTTAGAAAAAGGCTTTAAATTACTTGTTAAACCAAATCTCTTTCTCTGAGCAATTGAATTTGAGAATACAAAATAGCTCAGTATTTGTATTATTTATTTTATAGTCTTTTTTGCTCAACTTGATCAAGTGTGCCAATAATTTTGGACCTGACTGTGTCTGTACCATTTAGCATGGAGAACCTAGACAAATACATTTATCTCATGCCTTGTTTCCCTCTCTTCTAGCTCATGGACCTGAAAGGCCAGATGATCTACATCTCAGAGTCCAATGTCATCCTCTTCCTGGGCTCCCCGTGCGTAGACAAGCTGGAGGAGCTGACTGGCCGGGGCCTCTACCTGTCTGACATCCCCATTCACAACGCCCTGCGCGACGTAGTCCTGGTGGGTGAGCAGGCCAAGGCTCAGGACGGCTTGAAGAAGCGCCTAGGCAAGGCCAAGGCGGCCCTGGAGCACGCTCACCTCGCCCTGGAGGAAGAGAAAAAGAGGACAGTGGATCTGCTTTTCACCATTTTCCCGGGGACGGTTGCCCAGGAACTTTGGCAAGGCCACACGGTGGATGCCAGGGAGTTTGAGAATGTCACCATGCTGTTCTCTGACATCGTGGGCTTCACGGCCGTGTGTTCACGCTGCACACCTATGCAGGTGGTCACTATGCTCAATGAGCTGTACACACGCTTTGACCACCACTGCGGGGAGCTGGATGTATACAAGGTGTGTGTTACAGCAAGGCCCAAGGAAACTCAGGGAACTTCTCAATCAAAACTGGATTTACCAGATAAAACTAAACATTGTTTAGTGGTTACGCTTTATTTTGCAAAGTGCCTGGTAATTACTTGGACTGATAAAGGTGAAACTAAATTCAGAATAATAACCACTGAATGTATTTTTTTATGGGGATCGATTGAATTAATTGAAACACTACGCAACATTTGGTACAATGCAGTTATCAATTGTGTGGAATTAAGAACCAGAAAGTAACAGGATGTAATATAATTTCTCAGTAAAACACCAGTTAAACAGCAGTTGAAATGAAAAAGCAAAAAGTGCCTTAGAGTGTAACAGCTAAAATGAACATTATTGGGAAAATGGACTCCAAATGTGCCCAAAATGTTTCTTTAGTCTTATTCCACATCCCCAATTACGGGGTTGGATTGAATAGGGAAGGCACTCTATATAATATTATGTTTATATCAACAGATTATTTTTAGAACAACAATTTATGTTGTTGACTGCAGACCCTTGCTGGCATTCCCATATTATGTTCAACCCAGCATGAATACGGCTTAATTTGAATGAATTTAGCCATGGAGGTAATAAGGTTAGATATGCCTTATGTTACTCTTCGATAGCGTTTTATAAGAATGTGTTAACTGATATGAATCATTTGAGAGTGGAGGCTTGTTTACGTCTTTCTTTTGCATAATTTAGCAATAATTCATCAATGTATTAATATAGACAATACTTAGCAGTTATGTCTTGACCAAAGCAATTTAGAGAGAATAATAGTTGTGCATTCTTAACAGTCCATCAATAATTAAAAGGTCTACTCCAAAATAAGAGTCTGCAATATAAAAGAGATGCACATTCTCCAAAAAGGGGAAAGACCATGGTTGTTTTTGACCTTGTCAGGATAAGACTGTTATGTGATTTAGGCACAAAAGTACTTTAAATTCATGTTAGAAAGTTATTTCCGCTGTGTTCTCTCATAGATTACACAAGTCTTGGGCAAAAATGACACAATTCCACCATTTTATCTAGGTTTAATATTTCTTCAAGAACAGACTGTACTTGTCTCATGGCCAAACTTGCTTGCTCTCAGCCAACTGTCCTGTAATCTGCGGGGAGTTTGGCTAATGTAATCAGTGTGTCACTGAAGTATAACAGAGGAGAGCAGCATGTCTGACGGATCATTCGTAAAGTACTGGGAAGTCAGAGGTTCCTTTAGGACCTCTGTTTCCATTCCCGGTCCAAAAATAGATTTGGCTGCTTTCCAAATGGCACTCTATTCCCTTAATTGTGCACTACAATTCACTATATGGAGTGCCATTTGGAACATCGAATTTGACCTCACATTGTTCACTGTCGAGTGCTCTCCTGCTCCGGAGTAAAACATAAACAAACACCTCCCAGAAGAACTATTTTGATGCTAATTCACACTGATTAAATTGGCCCTGATGATTGTTTTAATGTGTTTGTGTTCGAATGTGTCAACATCTACCTGTAGGGGAAGACTGTGTGACAAATTAAAATTGGTACAGTAGTTTTTGCTCACTTGACGTGTTTTCCATTACTTGTGCTTTTCATTAGGAGTATATGAATTGGAATTGTCTAACGCACAAATAAAGGAATTAAGAGGGCTAGAAAAACAATCCTTCAACTTAAAGTCCTATGCATACATCATACAACTATTCTCTCTCTGTACAGTCAATGTAGAAATTAAGATCAGAGGGTCTGTAGACAATGGGGGGGCACATCTTTAAAAAAAAAAGTTGAATGGTTCCCCCTTTCTGATCTATGCTATCTGATATTATACAAATCTTGTGATGAAGTTAACTGTATGCCATGTAGTTTGTCTATGGGATATTAAAGTATTCTTTTCGACTGTATCTAGGTGGAGACTATCGGCGATGCGTACTGTGTGGCCGGTGGCTTACACAAGGAGAGCGAGACTCATGCAGTGCAGATTGCCTTCATGGCGCTGAAGATGATGGAGCTGTCCGATGAGGTCAGGACGCCCACTGGAGAGCCAATCAAAGTGAGTGTTACAGCTTACCTTCTCCACAGTGTGAAACCATCAATGGATAAGCCCTTTTCAGAATGGCACTGAGTAGCACAGGAAGTTGCCTGGGCAAGAGAGTTTTGTACACAAAACTGATTTTCAGGCTTTTCTACTGTTACGCCATTTGCTCAAGATGTAGACAAAGTTGTTCCCCTGGTAGCTGGTTTTTGTTTATATCTAGAATGACAATATTGTTCATCTGAAAGAGAGTGACTCTCCGTTTGTGCTGATCTATGACCCGCTAGCACCTCCCCCGTTAAGAGGGGGATGAGGCAACCTCAAGAGTTTTTATTCACACACACAGACGGAGATGTACATGGGGATAAAGAATGGTAATGGTTCTGAAACAGGAGAAACAAAGGTAATGAATACACTGTACACAATGCAATAAGGGTTCCCAACATTTTCCCCCGGGGCCCCCCTTTTCACATTTGATTAATTCATGTTTATTGAGATAGCCTATATTAAATACAGCTTTTATAATTGATTTTGTTTAACTTGACGGACCTAGGACAATGTTGTAGTTTTGAAGCTCATTTCCTGTAATTCTACGTAGTTTAACAAAACTCATTACATCTTTTGGGTAGGCTAAATAATAATACTACTAATAATAATGGATATGGAACTCTAGACCCGATTTACCCAAATGTTTTTCCGCTACCAAATATGTTTTATTTATAAAACCCTCAATTTAATTATACATGTTCTCTTTTTCAGAAAGTGAATAGATCAATTGGTAGCGACAGTCACACATCGTATAAGATTACTTCCCAAGCAAAGTCCAATTTCTTTGACTCTTCGACTTTAGAAGGTTGTAGCTCAACTTCTGAATATCATAGAGGAACAAAATATATTCCCATTGGCATCAGAGTCGTGTCTTCCTCTGGCATTTCACAGCTTGTTTCTTGCCAAAAGCATCGAAGATTTATGCATAATCTTAGATTGGTATAAACAATCGGGAATTGTAAATGATTTTATATGATTATTATTATTATTACTATTGTTATTTGTAGTCATTTTTTTACCCCCGCAAAACGTTGGTGCCCCCCCAGGTTGGGAATCCCTGCAAAAAGTGATAGCACAAGTAGAGTAACAAGGTTATTAACATGGGAAGGACTGTATGAATGTATATGCTACCTGCACATATTACAATGCAGCTATACACAAAGTCAGCATATAACAACTATAAGAACATCAAGCAGGAATTATATACATGTCACAGTATATGCATGTCACACTCACTTTGGTCATGCACACCAACCCACAAGTCCAGAGATATAGTATGAATGAGTCCAGTTGTTGATGAGCAGAGACAGAGATGTTGTGGGAGACTGTGTATTGTGTGACCTGCAGAGTCAAGAGGATGGGCAGATGTCAGGCCGGCTAGTAACCACCCTAGCAACCTGACAGTGTCTCATCAACATCTCAAATTTGGAGATTATAATGAGAAAGCTTCAGCTGTTCCTGTCTTTCTGTATTTTTATATATTAATTGACATTTGACATTATATTGAAAGCTTAGAGGTAGTTGACCCCATTTTATGAATACCTAGAACACAGATTATGGACCCAAACCATGATTTGGATTTGTTCACTTTGCTACAGTTTAGCATTAGCATCATTGAACACAAAACAAGGGGTATTCTACAAAGCAGGATCAAGGAGTTAGCCAGCTCTTTAAGAAGATAAGCTTTAAATGTGCACTGTCTTATATACTAAACAACCAAAAACACATCTAAGTTTAGCTTTCCTCTAATGAACTAGAAAATCTATAGTTATTTCAGGTTGATTTTCCAAAGTAGCTGGCTAACTCATATATCCTGCTTTGTATAACCCTCTGGTTAAAATGCTCCAGAAAGGAGGCCTAAATCACATTCAAGTAACTTCTAAAATACAACTTTGTGTTCTGGGTGGTCAAGCGGTCTAAGCCGCTGCCTCTAGAATACACAGAGAACACACATACTATGTAATGTTGTGAGCAGGGGTTCAAATCCAACACTCTCTGCTGTCAGTTATGCGACTGCCGTACTCCTTCGGATAGGACGTTAAACGGATATCTTGACTCTGGGGTGACTCTGTGGTCATTACAATTTCATGGCACTTATCGTAAGAGTAGGGGTGTTCTGGCCCCATTTCCATCATGGCCACCTAATCATCCCTATCATTCCTAATTGGCATATATCACTCTTCACCTCTACACCATGCTACCTGATGGTTGCCTTGCATGACCAAAGTGGGTGCCACACATTGATGGTGGTGGATGAGGTGAGTGGATGAGGTCCTCCCTACCATGAAAGCAGCATCTGGAAAATTGATATATAAATTCAATCAATAAATCAATCAAAGTAATAATTTGGCTGAGTAATCCATTCAGAAGTAGAACATGTGGATAAGGTTCTATCACATAAAGCATCACAGTCGATAGCATGGGAAATGTTTTTGAATTATTATCATCAAATTACATTTAAATTATATTTACTACAGTCAAAATGTGATTTCCCCCAAAAAGATAGGAGTTGCAATGACTTGATTGTGATTTCCAAGACAGTCTTTGAAGAACAATCACAATTTGTTGTTCCTTTAAGTCACCTTGGTGAACTTTACTTTTCGAATACACAAACATTTACATTTATATTGGATTAAAGTTGATTTCACCTTATAGCTGTCACTTCAAAGGAAAACGTAATATAATCAATGAAGCTTTGATTTAATGTTGCAATTTTTTCCTTCAATGCAAGCTATCTTTTTTTTATATTTACAGATGAGAATTGGCCTGCACACTGGCTCAGTTCTGGCCGGTGTTGTTGGCGTGATGATGCCGCGCTATTGTCTGTTTGGCAACAACGTCACATTGGCAAATAAGTTTGAGTCCTGTAGCGTACCTAGAAGAATCAACGTTAGCCCCACAACCCACAGGTGACTTAACACTTCTGCACTACCAAAATATTTTGTAGTTAATTTCACTGCCAGATCTCCCTAAGCTCAGCCACTAGCTAATGTTTTATATTTAAAAAAAAATGTTTTGAAGAGTCTTGTGTTTACACTTTGCATTGATGATCACATGTATCATTATGATCTGGTTATAATGCATCGTTGGACATGTCATTAGCATGTATGTATTTATAATGTCTTTATTTGAATGTCTCATTAATTTGGATCACACTGTTTATCGCAAAAGTCACACAGTAAATGATGTGTGGTGTTCTTCAAATGACAAGCTACCTATAACTCGTAATAATGAAAGATGCACTGGCATTCATCAGAAGATAGACCATAAAACCCTATAGTGTCAACAGGTCTTGCCTGGATCTGTACTATTTAGTCTTCGTTCTTACACTACGTCCACTGTTGGGCATAGAATTAGAACCCTGATTTGGATACCCAACATTTGTCATAGTCAATAAAGCCAAGGTCTTTACGACACACATTCTAGGATGTTCAGTGTGGTCTCTTTAGGGGCACAGTTGAAAACAGTTTCACAAAACACTTGATTGGCCAGAAAGTTCACCCACCTGGTTTCCCAAGTCTAAATCTGTCCCTGATTGGAAGGAAAGAATGAAAACCAGAAGGGCTATGGTTGTTCTCTCAGACTGTAATAAGATAGCCCTGGTGTAAGGGCCTCTGAAATGTGTGACCAAAACATTTATGGGTATTTGGTAGCACTTTCAATAAAGTCCTTCTTGCACCTGTGTAATAACACTGTAATTACTACATTAACATTGTTACAAATTTCTGCGTTGCTCTTTATTATTAAAATGCAGTTACTAAAGTAAGATGTAAAAATAAGTTACTACATTGTTATTACTAGTGTAATTACAGTGTACTGGTTGATTATGTTACTGTATATTTTTTGTAAGGAAGGCAAAACATTGTTTGTGTGTTTCAAGAGAACGTGCTTAACTTCCTATCCAGTTGTTGCTTTTTGGTTTCAGACCGTAACTGTGTTATACAATAAATTCATACACACATTCTCACAGTACAAGATAAATTGTTTATGTGGTCTTGCACAGGAAACGGGATCCAATGTTGATGGAATAGAGAGCCCCGTAGCCTCCATTTCTATCTGCAGCACATACTAAAACGTTGTATTTACATTCAAGATGGTTCATTTGTCCTTTTGGGTTTCCAGATTGCTGAAAGATTGTCCAGAGTTTGTCTTCATTCCCCGGACCAGACAGGATCTTCCGCCAAACTTCCCACCGGATATTCCTGGTGTTTGTTACTTCTTGGAGGCTTTTGATCAATGGTCGGGCAAAACCACAAGTGACTGTGAGACCGAAGAACCATGCTACAGCAATACAAACTTCATGGCTGAGCAAACATAGATGGTATGATGAGACACAGCTAAACCTGGGTTCAATGAATATTTTAAATCTTTGAGCGTTTGATTGAGCCTGCCTGGAGCACCAAACCGGCAGAGTTTGCACTTTTAGCAATATTCCATTGGATTCATTGCACAATGCAAGCTCAATCGAGCAGAGCTAAAGTATTTGAAAGAAAACTAATATTTGTACCCAGGTCTAAATACAGCTAGCACCCGTTGCTGTAGATTTCTTTAGGTGATGTAGAAATGTTGATTATTCTCTTACAAAATCGCTAGATGTACATTTTGTATGCTTTCACTGATTTATTCACCTCACCAGATTCACATAATTTCTTACACTGTAATTACTCTACAACTGCCTATGTAACTACCATGTAAATACATAGGAATTAATCACACATTGGGACTTAAAGGGATAGTCACCCAAATTACATATCGGTTTCCTTACCCTGTATGCAGTCTGTGGACAAGGTAAGAAATTTAATTTGAATTAACTGCTCTCCAAATGCAAGTCAATATCCCCGCATTTGTCGTCTCTCACCTTATCCTTAGACTGCATACAGGCTAAGGGCCAAGCATATGTAATTTTGTAATTTGGTTAAACTATCCCTTTAAAGAGAATTACACAATAACTAATGTCACGGCATGGCTAGAACACAATGAATTCCATTACAATTAGCATTTATTACTGTGATTATTTTTGTATTGTCCAAGTGACAATAAATATTGTGATTAACAGGTTTGTGTGTCTACACTTCTACTACTCTGATGTTTGGAATATATTTTCAGTTTTTGCATAGTAATAGTACATGTAACTGCCAAAATAAAGGAAACACCAACATAAAATGCCTTAATAGGGCATTAGGCCACCACGAGCCAGATGCACCCTGGCATAGATTCTACAAGTGTCTGGAAACTATCCAATGCAACACCTTTCTTTCACGATACATTTGATCATTTTATGTTTTGTTGATGGCGGTGGAAAATGTTGTCTCAGGTGACGCTCCAGAATCTCCCGTAAGTGTTCAATTGGGTTGATATGTGGTGACTGAGCATATGGTTGACATAGTTGTCATGCTCATCAAACCATTCAGTGACCAGTCCTACCTTGTGGATGGAGGCATTGTCATCCTACGGAGCATAGCCATGGTAGCCAAAATAATGGCCTGCCCAGCATTTTTATACATGACCTTAAGCGTGATGGGATGTTCATTGCTTTATTAACTCAGGAACCACACTTGCATGGAAGCACCTGCTTTCAATATACTTTGTATCCCTTATTTACTCAAGTGTTTCCATTATTTTAGAAGTTACCTGTAGATTGTGTCGTGGAAAATGTAATCGATAATGAGGAGAGACAAGGTCAATCACCAATCAGGATATTTATTTATTCAAAACATATTAATAACATTGATGAATTATTGCAATAATGAAGCTGGTTGACGAACTACCCGTAGATGATTCATTGAGAGCCCAACGAGCTGATTTGAGCCACAGCATTTTACATCCTCCTGAATGTTCATGACAACCAACAGCTGTGTGGAATGGGTCACAAGGTTAGGATTTATATGAAAGAAATGATACATTCACAGCAAATATCTGCTGTAAAGACTGTTCTCATTTTGTGGAAACCAGGGTCTGCCCCCCAAAACAAAGTTCCTCTCATCATTATCCATACCCTAGCGATCTCCACCCCGGTACCTCCCAGCACACAAACACTAACTATGGAATGCGGTCTTTAGGTTTTATCACCAAAGGCATCGTAAATCCACTGTCAGCATTAAGCTCCCAGAGGCCCAACTCAGAAGACTATGCACAGATGAGGGTGTTCTAAGCACCTTATTCTATTCCATAAAACAACCATTTGATGCAATAACAGTATTATAACATAATCTTGCAATTTCACTCTCACAATTGATATTACACTGCAACAATGTGAGGATCAAACATTTGCTGAAGTTTGTTTTGCATTTTCACAGGAAGGAAATTGTGTCCAAAATGGCACTCTATTCCATCTCTGGACCTCAAGGCCAGGGACTGATTTAGGTGGGTGTAATTAATTATCTGCCTTATTTGACGATGACCAGTTGTTGTTGGGGGTCAACTGCCTTCCTCAAAGGCAGAACAGCAGATTTTCCCACCTTGCCAGATTAGGGATTCAAACTAGAGATCTTCCTGTCCAAACGCTCTTCCTGTCCAAACGCTAATTTATTGTGTTATTTTCTATTATTACAATCATGAAGCCCTTGGTCATTATAGGCTCCACAACTCGAGACATGGATCAGTAAACAGGAGGTAAAACCTGTCCACCCCTCAACATGAATAAAAAGCTACAGAAACACTGATTGTGTCCCAAACAGCACCCCATTACCTACGTATATAGTGCATGAGTTTTGTGCACTGTCCTGAAACTACAAGGCCCATCCAAGTTGACCTGTGAGTCAAAACCAGTGCAACAGCACAGCAGCTTTGGCTAAACGAAGGGGATTATGTGTTCTTTCGTCTTTTTGGAACATCATAGAGATTCACAAGCTATCTCAAAACAGTAATAAAAGCTTTTATTAGTGGACATTTGATCAAATGTTTGATTCTAAAAGGACATGTGACATGATAAGAATGGGCTTATATCTAAACATTATACAAATATATATATATATATATATATATATATATATATATATATATATATATATATATACATACATACATACATACATACATACATACATACATACATACATACATACATACAGTTGAAGTCAGAAGTTTACAAACACCTCAGCCAAATATATTTAAACTTAGTTTTTCACAATTCCTGACATTTGATCCTAGTAAAAACTCCCTGTCTTAGGTCATTTAGGATCACCACTTTATTTTAAGAATGTGAAATGTCAGAATAATGGTAGACAGAATTTTTTATTTCAGCTTTAATTTCTTACATCACATCCCCAGTGGGTCAGAAGTTTACATACACTCAATTAGTATTTGGTAGCAGTGCCTTTTAAATTGTTTAAGGTGGGGCAAATGTTTCGGGTAGCCTTCCACAAGCTTCCCACAATACGATGGGTGAATTTTGGCCCATTCCTCCTGACAGAACTGGTGTAACTGAGTCAGGTTTGTAGGCCTCCTTGATTGCACACGCTTTTTCAGTTCTGTCCACAAATTTTCTATGGGATTGAGGTCAGGGCTATGTGATGGCCACTCCAATACCTTTACTTTCTTGTCCTTAAGCCATAACTTTGGAAGTATGCTTGGTTTCATTGTCCATTTGGAAGATTAATTTCTGACCAAGCCTTAACTTCCTGACTGATGCTTGTGATGCTACACACTGCCCTAACCCACCTGGACAAGAGGAATACCTATGTGAGAATGCTGTTCATCGACTACAGCTCGGCATTCAACACCATAGTACCCTCCAAGCTCGTCATCAAGCTCGAGACCCTGGGTCTCGACCCCGCCCTGTGCAACTGGGTACTGGACTTCCTGACGGGCCACCCCCAGGTGGTGAGGGTAGGCAACAACATCTCCTCCCCGCTGATCCTCAACACGGGGGCCCCACAAGGGTGCGTTCTGAGCCCTCTCCTGTACTCCCTGTTTACCCACGACTGCGTGGCCACTAACGCCTCCAACTCAATCATCAA